>NC_133778.1:58929103-58988004 GCF_003597395.2 Chelonoidis abingdonii
AGTTTGGCCTCTACCTCAGATGCGGTAATATCCACCTCCATATCCTCATTCCCATTTATCATCCCTCCATCATCCCTAAACTCCTCACTAGTCTTATTAAAGACTGAGGCAAAGTACTTATTTAGATATTGGGCCATGCCTAGATTATCCTTAAATCTTTGGTAATCCGGCGGGGTTGAGGGGGAAGCAGCCAAGCAAATGGCTGTCGTATACTTGTGGCAAATGTTCAGTGCAGGTACTCTATAAGGACTTAAAAGGAGGTACTGGATAGAGAAACAGAATGGGGGAGGGGGTTTGGAGACTCCCATGGCCGGTACAGCAGGAAGCCAACCCCCCTCCCCCACCCCGTTCTCATAGCCAGGGCCGGCTCCAGGCACCAGCTTAGCAAGCAGATGCTTGGGGAGGCCACTCCGGAGCGGGGCGGCACATTCAGGTATTTGGTGGCAATTCAGCGGAGGGTCCCTCACTCCTGCTCGGAGTGAAGGACCTCCTGCTGAATTGCCGCAGATCGCGATCATGATCGAGTCTTTTTTTTTTTGGCTGTTTGGAACGGCAAAACCCCTGAAGCTGGCCCTGCTCATAGCCCTCCTTACGCCTCTTGCGAGGGTGGTGGATGGTAAGGTCCAAGCCATGGGTCGGCTGAGTTACCTGGACGGAAACAAAGAGGGGCTGGTGGAAGCGACAGATAACTGATTTGAATAAGCATGGATTTGCCTGCACTGTACACTTTATCTGCTGCGTAGTCCCAGACATCTATAATAAAGTATAATAAAGTTGCGGCCTGGTTAAAATCCTTCTTGTGGACAACAAGAAATTTCAAAAATTGTGTATCAAAACCACTCTTTAACCACAGGTTCCAGCAAACTGCAGTTTTTTACATTTTCCTAAATTAGGAACACCATTCTGCTGATGTGCAAATATTGAGATGTTTCTCCTAAGAGTCTTATTTAAGGAGAACAGTGTGTTCAGTAAAACCACAGGCTAATTATTTGAACTTGGAAAAGGTTTTTTGACTTAACCCCCCCAAAAAAACAGCAGATCAAAATTTTATTTTATTTTATTTATTTATTTTATTATTATTTTTTTACCACTGAACCCTTTGGCAGGCAAATCTTGAGGTGAAAAAGTTAATATCCAGTTTATGCACATTTTGAATGTAACCCCAGCTAATTAAGTTAAGTTTTGCCTTGCTCAGAGTTTTAGACATACACATCATTTCCTTTCAGTTTACTCAGGTGAGATTGACATAAGCACTCAAAGATTAAAGCAAGACTTTCCTGAGCAATGTGTAGTCCAGTAAATTTGTCTTAAGCTCTCAATAAGGTGAGGCACATCAGGAGATCAGCCCTATCTGAACACTAATCAAAAGCAGCAAGAAGGGATTTTAAAAATGAGAAATGAGCAGATAACAAAATTGCCTGGATTTGCAGGTGTTCAAAGTCATCAAAAGGAAATTCTTGATCAATTTGCAAACCTGATAATTATTATAGCAGTGCTTTGAAAACTTTTCTTATACTTCAAAAGCGTAGCAGTAACACATAATATTAAACAATAACACAAGCTAGATTTACCGGGTTTTAGTGCTGCTTAAATCTTCTTTTTCAAAGTTCTTAATACCATTGCATGATGCTTCCCAATTCATCAGTTTGCTTCAGGACTTAAGCACAAAATTCTTGCACAAAGGCATTTATGGAAACACAGCTGTGACCATTAGGATTAAGGAGAAAAAATAAACAATGATGATACCATGTTAAGCGGTAGTGCAAAATGGCTTACTGTCTTTCCAAATGGCCAGAATGGGGGAGAAGCATTGCAACAAAGCAAGGAGGCTCGTTTTAATGTATAAGTTGCTATGTATATTGAATTTACAAAATAAATGTCGTAAATACTTATGTGAGACTCAGCAGTTTTCTTCCTCAGGGTTTTATGCAAATGAGACCCTCCCCAGGTTTGTACTACCCCGAGTTTCAGGTTTGTCTTGTTTTGAGTCTTGCTTATTGAACCCTAAAATTTCAATAACAAAAACAACTCTAATTAAAACATTTAAAAAAATATGAAACTGTATTTTGCACTCCAATTTCTCTTATAGCACTCTTCATCCAGCGATTTCACAGCTTCTCACAAAGGAGGTCAGCATTCTACACCTGGGGAAATAGAGGCAAAGTGACTTGCCAAATGTCACCCAGCAGGGCACTGGCAGAGCCAGGAATAGAACTATTATTTTAGCCTGTTTTGCTCTAGTGGGTCACAAACTTGTGCAAATCTGTTCTGGTGTCTGAGGTGTAAAAGCTGAGTCCATGGTCCATGATGGTTTCTTTGAAGTCAGTGGCAAAACCTCAACTAGCTTTACTGTGACTAGATTCTGGCCCTGAAACTTTATCTGGGTATCAACAAACCTCTGAGTTTCTGTGTTTTGGAATAAATCACAAACAATATGGAACATTTAAAATTGAAAACTGCAAGTGTAAACTATGTAAGTCTTTTACTAGTGTCTTAATTCTATTTTTTTTTCAAACCAGAGCTGCTCTATTTTCAGATCATTCCTCTCCACTAAATAGTGAAAAGGTATTTTGAGTCCTTGTATTATACAGGTATAAATAGCATGAATGAAGGGAATCAGTTTCTACCAGCAAACATTTTGTTTGGTCATATTGTACTATCATTTGTCCATTTCCTTATCTTGTTTTTGCCTCCCTTTGAAGAAACAGATACTTCTTAATTTGAGAAACTGTGCTTTAGGCACATGAATCTACATATGTCATAATGCTTTGTCCTTAAGTAGCATCTTTCGCCCAAGGTTCTAAAAGTGCTTTACAGTTAAGGCTTGTACATCCCTATTCTGCAGAAGGGTAATGTGAAAAAAATAAGGAAGAGAGGATGTTTCTAAAGTCCCTATCCTGAGACACCCACTCAAAAAGCAAGGCACTCAAAAATTTAGTGGACAGTTTGTAAAACTTTGATAAGAACAGCTTGCGTCCAAGGTCAGAATGAGTGACTTGTAGAAATGGAGAACTCTGGAGATCAAACTCCCAGTGTTCTAATGTTCCCACTAGAAAACGTTACCTCTCTGGAAGGAAATAATAGCTAGATTATGGGGTTAGTTTGGGGGTATTATAAAGTTGCGGTGTGGATTACGTCTGTTGCTCAACATTTACATTTTTGCCACTTTATTTGTAACTGACATCTTAAATTGTTCTCCATCTATATCATAGTTTTTTTTAAAAGTTAGTAGTAATTCTGCCTGGGCATACATCAGTGTAACCACACTAGGGTCACTCAAATTGTGTAGTCTTTAAATCCGGTCAGAATTTGAACCAAAGAGCCTGGTTATCCTAAAGTTATCCAGCTCACAACATCCATTTAAACTTGCAGTGATTTTTCACAGATTAAAATATTTCAAAGCCTTAATTCATAGAGGAAACAGTTGCATGGCGTACAATTTGGCCCAGTGTGGCAAATGGTTCCTGCAGAGTGCCAGAGTATAGGTCAGTAGTGATTTAATCTCTTACTTAACTATATGCATGTGCTTAAGTGCTTTGTTGAACTGGGGGCTAAAAATCATGTACTCATTTTTTGCTTACAAAAGGCAGAGGGACCCCACACTCCACACCCAGTACCCCCTTTCCTACACATAAATAAGGTAACTGACCCACTAACATAACATGTTCATAGATTCCAAGGCCAGACTGTGATTATCTAGTCTGACCTCCTGTCCTGTATAACACAGAACATAGAACTTCCCCCAAATAATTGTTGTTGCACTTCCTTTAGACCTAGTCTTCACACAAAGTTGCACCATGAAAGGTGTGGTTTTAAAATGATTTAATTAAACGGCTACAACTTTATGTGGACACTCCAACATCAATTTAAACCTGACATATCAGTTTAGCTTTCACTTCTAAACTGGTTTAAAATTGGTTATATTGTTTAGCTTTCACCTGTAACCTTAAATATATCCACACAGAACACTGTTTTAACTAAATCAGTTTTTACAGCGATTTAAACATGTTCCATTTCTGCATGTAGGCAATCTCCCATTGAGCAAAAATGGCATCTCTTGATACCTTTGCCCATCCTCTTCTCTTCCTTCCCCATTTGTTTCTCTGGTATGTTATCTTCATTTGTGTTGTGCTGAATCTCGATTGCATGCTCTTAAGTCAGAGACTTTGTCCGTACTGTTTATGTTTGTTTGTTTGTTTTGGTTTGTTTTGGTTTGTTTTTTTAAAAGGTGCCTAGTACATTTTTGGGAACCTAAAAATAATAAATATAAAATAGGACACCTTTCTTTCAAATGTAGTCATAGAAGAGCAAGGGTTTTCAGACTTTTGTACTGGCGACCCCTTTCACATAGCAAGCCTCTGAGTGCGACCCCCTCTTATACATTAAAAACATATTTTTATATATTTAACACCATTATAAATGCTGGATGCAAAGCGGGGTTTGGGGTGGAGGCTGACAGCTTGCGACTCCCCCACATAATAATCTCACGACACCCTGAGGGGTCCCGACCCCCAGTTTGAGAAGCCCTGCACAAGAGGATTAAAGATAGCACACTGAATTTAGTAGTTAATGCTGATAACATTAATTACACCATTAAATCTGAATACAAACTGGAAAATAACTGTCTAATCTTCGGTTTGAGAGTGGTAGCCTACTGTATTTTCCACTTCATGCATCTGATGAAGCGGATTTTAGCCCATGAAAGCTTATGTTCAAATATATTTGTTAGTTTCTAAGGTGCCACAAGTACTCCTTGTTGTTTTTGTCTAATCTTATATTTTGACAGTGTATTGAATGTGCCCCAAAATGGACAATACTGCAGGTGGGACCTGAGGCTAAAATAGGGAAAGAACAAGTTAAAAATTACTTAGCCAAGTTAGGTGTCTTCAGTTCAGCAGGGTCTGATGAAATACACCCTAGAATGCTCAAGGAGCTGATTGAGGAGATATCTGAGCAATTAGTGATTATCTTTGAAAAGTCATGGAAGACAGGAGACATTCCAAAGGCCTGGGAGAGGGCAAATATAGTGTCAATATGTAAAAATGGGAATAAGGACAACCCAGGGAATTAAACACCAGTCATCTTAACTTCTTAAATCCTGGAAAGATAATGGAGCAAATAATCAAGCAATCAGTTTGCCAATACCTAGAAAATAATGTGATTAGTAACAGTCAGCATGGTTTTGTTAAGAAAAAAATCATGTCAATCCAGCCTAATACCTTTCTTTGACAGAGTAACAAGCCTTGTGGATATGGGGAAGGAGTAGAGATGATATATCTTGATGTTAGCAAGGCTTTTGATACTGTCTTGTATAACTGGCTCATAAACAGCCTAGGGAAATATAACATACGGAACTACTAGAAGATAAGTGCATAACTAGTTGGAAAACTGTTCCCAGAGAGTAGTTATCAGTGGTTCACAGTCAATCTGGAGGTGCATATTGTTTGGGGTTCTGCAGGGATCAGTCCTGGGTCCTGTTCTGGTCATCAAATTCATCAATGATTTAGATAATATCATAGAGAGTACACTTTAAAGCTTGTGGACAATACCAAGGAGGAGGATTTGCAAGGGCTTTGGAGAATAGAATTAAAATTTAAAATGATCTGGACAAACTGGAAAATTAGTCTGAAGTAAACAGGATGAAATTCAATAAGGACAAATGCAAAGTATTCCACTTAGTATGGAACAGTCAATTGCACACACAGAGAATTGGAAATGACTTCCTATTAGGAGTACAGTGGGAAAGGATCTAGAGGTTACAGTGGATTATAAGATAAATATGAGTCAACAGTGTAACTTGTCACAAAACAAGCGAATGTCATTGTGGGATGTATCAGCAGGAGTGTTGCAAGCAAGACATGAAAAGTAATTCTTCCACTCTACTCTGTGCTGATAAGGCCTCAACTGGAGTACTTTGTCTAATTCTGGGTGCCACATTTTAGGAAAGATGTTAACAAAATGGAGAAAGAGCAGAGAAGAGCAACAAAAATGATTAATGGTCTAGAAAACATGACCTATGAGGAAAGATTGCAAAAATTGGGGATTTTTTTGCCTGGAGAATAGAAGACTGAGAGTGGAGATAACAGTTTTCAGGCACATAAAAGATTGTTTCAAGGTGGAGGGTAAAAATTGTTCTCTGTAACCTCTGAGGCTAGTACAAAGAGCAATAGGCTTAAATTGCAGCAAGGGTGGTTTGGATTGGATATTAGGAAAAACTTCCTAACTCTCTGGGTAGTTAAGCACTGGAACAAATTGCCTAGGAAGTTTGTGGGTTCTCCGTCATTGGAGGTTTTAGATTAGACAAACACCTGTCAGGAATGGTCTAGTTATATATAGGCCTGCCTTGAGTGCAGGGGACTGGACTAGATGACCTACTGAGGTCCTTTCCAGTCCTACATGGATATCGTTCATGAATACTTAATTCCTGTGGAAAATCTTTCCTTTAATTCAAGACCAAAAATTTAACCACAAAATGCACATTTTTGAGAAATATTGTGATACAGAAATGTGATGTAATCAAATGATAAAAAATATGAACCCTCTTCTACCTTTGGTTAGACCAGTGCAAATCCCAGTGACTGCAATGGAAGTTGCACCTGTCTTACTGAAGGCAGAAGTGGGTTTTCAGTATTTTCATAAATATATTACCACATCTGTCTTTCATTTTAGTTGATGACTGTGAACACCTATTCCAGCTGTTGCAATACAATTTATTTCAAGGTCAAAGTTAAATTAAACTCAGGTAGCTAGTCCGTTACATCCGAATCAGTGATTGGCTATGTCAGCAGAATGCATTAGTCTAATCTGTGTCATGCTGTTCATCCCTGTTTAATATGAATTGGGGAACTTTGATCTTGGATTTGTCATGGTGTGGCAGCCTCGCTGAGGATGAGGGATTTAAACACAGAGTCACTTCTTATAGACTAAGTAGGATTAGCTCTCCAGGAAATGCTGAAGGAGTCAGTTCTAAAACAATCTAAATTTGGACTCTCTCTCTATATGCTATTCATAGCACAACCCTGCGGGCTGGGTCCAAAGTGTTGCCTTTCCTTGGAGCAAGGAACCTAAAGTGCCTCATTATAAAGGCCTCCTTCTTATAGAAACTAGCTGGGTTGCATTTTCCAGCAGGGCTGCAGCTTGGTTCATCCCTTTTGGAGTGTGCCAGCTACTTTCCCATCCTTCCAAAGAAAACATATTAGTAGAGCACTGGGGAGATGGGGTTGGCAAGGAAGGAAGTATTTTAGCAAAAATATTGGGCATTTCAGTTGTTTATGGTTTGAAGTATTCCCAAAAGATTATTTATCTAGGTTTTCAGTAAATAAAAATGTCAATCTTTTTATGTTTTCAATTTAAATTTTGGATTTCTTTAGAGAAACATATTTTGTGGAAAAAAGAGATTTTGGTTTTGAGGGAAAAGGTCATTGAAAACAGCAACCAGTTCTGCTTATTAGTCCATTTCTATATTTTCTGCTTCATCACACATTGCCACTATATGTAGCGATGCTTCTACAAAACCTGGGGTCCTGTGCTCAGACAAAACAAAACAAAAAAGGAGTTCTGCGTCATTTGTGCAATTTCTGTATTTTAGAGGATGTGATAACAAAAGGAGAATATCTCTAGAATTGTTAGGAATAAATAAAACAGGGTTGGGTTATTTAATTGGCTGTAAATTAAAATATTGATTGATCAGCCCTATGCACCAGGCAAGTGTATATAGGTCATCGCATTTGCATACCAGAATATAACTAATACATCAGGATATTCCATAATCCTATTATCTAATATACTGTAAGACTGTGAATGACTTTCTAGATGTAATAAGTAATGCTGCAAAGTGGCACAAAATCAAAACTTCACCAGACTGACCTTTTCATAATCCTCTGAAAACCAAATGCAAAAACTGACACTGGGAGACAGAGCAAAATATAAACTGTAAAAACAAAACATACTTAAAGATGGCCACAGAAATGCTCACAAAAATATTTTGGCAATGTCATGCTATTAGCTCATCTCTAGTAGAAATATTATTTGGGCTTAGTTTGAATTTGTTGTTATTACTGTTCTTTTTATAAAGATGACATATTTTGATGATATTTTGATGATATTTTCAGTGGTTCAGCAGTTAGTGTGTTATAGTGTGACAAAGAATGAAGCTGGTGAAATAACAGTTAGTTATGGGAATGACTCAATAATTTGTCTACCCCATCGGGTTCTCTTCTAATATTAGATTTTAAGATTTTGTTTTGAAACTCTTATTTTACTCCTAGGGAAGCTGCTCGATTCATTCAATTTGTTATTCACTTGAGCTTTGCTCTTCCTCTCAACCAGCGATTTTCAACTTCTAGTCCCTGAGTCCCAGGGAATATATGGCCGAAGGGGCCAGGTTCAACTGGTTGATTGCAGTAGCTCTGACTCTGCTGCACACTCTGCACCCTGCTCTACACTGCTGAACTTTACTGACTCCTCCAGACTCATCCCTGCATAGGGGAGGGTCAGCAACACATCATTACAATATCTGGGGCTCATTCAGTTGCAGATTTTTCTTCCTAGGAGCTTTGTGGTAATGATGCTCTCAGACTGTGAGGAATGTGAGCATCCTAAAAGACCATTAGTAGAATAGCATTGCAGCCTCCATAGAGCAGCATGTCCTTCCTGATGAAGGGTGAATTAAGTAGTTGCTAGTGATATGAGGGAAGGGGCTTATGGGATAATACTGAAATAAAGCGAAGGGGTGTACAAAACCCTTACAACTCTTCTTGACCCAGCCCTGATATCTAAGTCCTTGCCAATGGGAGGTGAAAGCCCTCTTGGCATGTGCCCTTGAAGGGTCAGGGCAAGTCAGAGCCCATGCTCAGATGCTCAAAGCTTCCTTCACAAAAAAACAGAACTGAAAGGTTGCAGTTTAGCCTAGAATTCATCCTTCTGACCATTGTTGTTGGAAACTAGTGCAATGCCATAGTGCTGCATGTGAATACATGGAAAGATGCCCTTTTTAAAATCCCAGAAACACGCTTCCAGGAGAGTACAGAAATTCTTGGAGGACTTTAATAATTAGCAAAATATTTATAATGAAGTGTGAAGAATCAATGATTAATCAATTATTTTTAAGATCAGATAGCCTATCAATACCTTTAAGATATGGCCATTTCTGAATAAGTAAACAAATATAGCATAGTGACACACTAGCATACTTATTTTTATTGTATTTGTTTTGCTTTTAAGTTATATTTAATAGTAAGAGTTAATTTTGTTTTTTTTTTACTGTTCCTGTACTCATTTTAATGACTGGAGCCTTTCTAGGAGACCTCCCTTATCGGGCACTTTCCTATTTCAAAAGACAACCCTATGATATCTAAAAATGTACAGAATACATCTCTCCAGACAGATGGTGACTGAAGACAGATTTCATTGAATTTATTAAACTGCTGTTAATTTATATTTCCTAAGGAACTGTTGCACATATTTTTCATAAGAATAATACAACTAAAATAATTCATGGTACCTTTTATCCAAAGATCTTTAAGCATTTTTACAAACATTATATGAGTGAGCCTCAAGTAGGTGCCACAAATATCACTTTTATGATTTTCCAGATGGGGAAATTGAGGCACAGAAAAGTAACATGACTTCAAGTTATATAGTACTCCTAATACATTGCTTTGTTCTAACCCAGAGACTCTGTCCCTGCTAGCCTGCCCCTCTTCATGAGCACATCATGAATATTTGGTACTGTCAGCTGTTAGGGGGCTTATTCCTCTCACTTCCCTGGTCCTTCTTACATGAACAGAGAACAACAACACCTGAAGTGTGAAGGTGCAAACAATTCGATGTTTATTGGGATGAACTTCCAGCAAGCATGATTCCAGTTTCCTTTCTCAGTGTCCCCCTTCCCAGGTCTGACACCACAGAGCCTTGCCTGTGTCCCTGTTCCCATTCCCTGTTCCCATTCTGCCCCCCCCTTAGCAAAACATGATTCTAATTCCCCCACCCCACAGGGGTTCCCATTCCCCCCTTACTCCCTGATTGACTGCAGCCTATATAGTAAAATGAGTTCTGCTTAACTATACCTTAACCAATCATTTTACTGAAATTTAACTAACCAATCGTAATATATTGTAACATGATTATTTAATCAGTTATATCCCACCACCTTAATTGGTTTACACCCAACAAAAGTAATTATACAGCAGACAGAATCAATCACAGAACCAGACAGAGATTATACAGACAAACAATAGGGAAGAGGAGACTACAGCAGAGGTCTCAAACGACCACGAGGGCCACATGAGGGCTAGTTCATTGGCCCGAGGGTCGCATCACTGACATTGACACACGAACTGAGCAATCCTGCAGCTGTAGTTTGCCCACCTCTGGCCTGGAGGTAGGCCAGGGCGGGGGGGCAGGTGCAGGCCGCTTGGCTGGCCACATGTTTGAGACCCCTGGACTACAGTGATAGAACAATACAGAAGTGAGGATTTCACATCCCAGCTAAAGATAAGTGAGTTCTTGCCAGACAGAATGCTATCAAACTAACTTTCCTTTTACATCTTCTAGGCTCTTCCCTTTCTCTGGAGGTGATAGGAATATCAGGACAGGATTGTATTTCTAACAGCCCAATAGCACCTTATTTCAATGTGACTAGTTTGGACTGTGAGGATAGGACCATACACTTCCCAGTTTATGGCTGGCCTCTGCTGCTTAGCTGAAGGCCTTAGACTAAGAATCAGGCCTCACACGGTCACAGTAAGAGAAGGCCCTTACGCAGACAGACAGTGATTTTGATTCTTTCTTTTATACCTTTATAACTAGCTTAGTGATAAGAATGCACCTAAACTCTTAAAGTATAGGCCTTTGCAGACAGGCCTGAATATCTATATCCTAGCATCAGCTAACAGTTTTGTAGCATGCATTATTTTTTACTATTTGCTAATAGCCTTACAGAATTCCTGTCATGCAGCAAAACGCTGAATAAACTTCAGCAAGGGCTCATCACTGCAACAAATGTGTCTTCAAAGCATTCCATCTCTAAATCCATCTTCCATCTTAGTGAAAAGAAAATTGCCTCATTATGTATTTCAGGATTTTTTACTAGTTCCCATCACTGATGAGTATATATTAAGGGCCCGATCAAAGCTCATTTAAGTCAATGGCAGCCTTTCAGTTGACTTCATTGGGCTTTGAATCAGGGCCCTATAGAGCAAACAATGCAAACTTTCTCCCAGTGCTGATACAGTGCTAACATACATAAGCATAGACTTGTAAACTACAAAGCTGCATGACTTCAACATATGTAACTTACTTTTTAAAACCCTGGTATTAAAGTAACAATTAGTTCAGTGACCGTACATCATTCTGTATTGTTTTCTGTTTTCTAACTTATTTATTTTCAGTAATAGTGTGTTTGGTTGCTGCACAGCAGGCAAAAATTGTGCTCATTACAAATGAATGCAGTGGGCCTTTGTCTCAACAGTAGGAAAAAAAGAGTTAGTGGCTACTTTATGGGTCCCCACTGTCTTGGGTTCTGAGGGGAAGGCAAAAAAACACTTGAACTGAGCAAGAGAACCCGGAGCCTGGATCAGGTAGGGGCACTGACATACCAGCCATACAGGAAGAGAACGGCATTTATACCCTGTACCCTGCAGATGGAATCCTTTTTGAACACCGGCCAGCTGCGCTTATTTTCAGCAACAATGTGTTTGGTTCTGTGTAGCAGAGGTTCTCAGACTGTTGGTTGGGACCCCAAAAAGGGTTGGGACCCCATTTTAATGGGGTCTCCAGGGTTGGCATTAGACTTGCCAGGGCCTGAGGCTGAAGCCTGAGCCCCACTGACTGGATATGAGGCGCTTGGGCCTGAGCCACGGGACTTTGATCCCCTGGCCCTGTGCAGCAGAGCTCAGGCAGGCTCGGGCTTTGGTTTCCACTCCTGGGGTCATGTAGTAATTTTTGTTGTCAGAATGAGCTGAAAAATCCATATGTGATGAAGATTTAACATTCTGGTTGGCTGTTCATTTTGAACGAGACATGAACTTGGGGCCTGATCTTTCAGAGACTTATAAATGGTCTTAACTTTACAGACTCTGTAATCCTGTTAGTCAATACCCAGTGCATAAAGTTAAGCCTGTGTGTAAAGCTGTGCAGGATTGGAGCCCTATTGTGAATCCTGCGGTACTGTTTTTATTATACAGTCTTTGCACCTTTTGTTAGTGCTAACTTTGCAGCAGGGACCTGTTACTGGTTTACTTGTTTGTGCTGTGTGTATATTGCTGGCAGTATAAATAAGAAGCATATACATTCCCCACTAAATTGAGCATAGTTGCACTCTTCACAGCATCAGCTGCATAAAAGCTTTTCCACATGCCGTTCACAAGTAAACTAGGGTATCCTATTCAAGCATTAGGAGAATTAGTCACAGAGACCCAATTGTCGGGTATTGTAACTCCTCTTGGAAAGGCCACTATGGTGAACAACAGTGGTTCATGTTTCTTAACCTTTTTTCCACTTCAGTGAGACAAACAGTGACAATGATAGCTTAATGGGGTTACATAGTCCCTGATGAGTTAACTTCCTTCTTTATCACCATATATTTTCAAATACGTTTAGAGTCCTTATTCAGCTAAAACTGCAACTGACTTTAGTGAGAGCCTTGCCTAAGGGTATATCTACACTACGGGATTAGTCCGATTTTACATAAACCGGTTTTGTAAAACAGATTGTATAAAGTCGAGTGCACATGGCCACACTAAGAACATTAATAAGGTGGTGTGTGTCCATGTACCGAGGCTAGCGTCGATTTCTGGAGCGTTGCACTGTGGGTAGCTATCCTGTAGCTATCCCATAGTTCCCGCAATCTCCCCCGCCCATTGGAATTCTGGGTTGAGATCCCAATGCATGATGGGGCAAAAAGAGTGTCGCGGGTGATTCTGGGTTAATGTCGTCACTTAATCCTTCCTCCGTGAAAGCAACAGCAGACAATCATTTCGCGCCCTTTTTCCCTGGATTGCCCTGGCAGATGCCATAGCATGGCCACCATGGAGCCCATTTTGCCTTTTGTCACTGTCACTGTGTGTGTACTGGATGCTGCTGACAGAGGCGGTACTGCAGTGCTACACAGCAGCATTCATTTGCCTTTGCAAGGTGGCAGAGAAGGTTACCATCCCTATAGCACTGTCTACCATTGTAAATTGGCGATGACATGATGGTTTTCAATCATTTTGTACCATTTGCAATTGGAAATTGGTGATGATGGTTATCAAGCATTTTGTACTGTCTGCCAGGAATGACAGGGAGTCATTCCCATTTTTACCCAGGCACCCCTGGCCAACCTCACTGAGGCCAGCCGGGAGCACTCACAGGATGATGATGAGGACGGCTATCAATCATTTTGTATGTACCGTCTGCTACTGGGGAAGGGAGGGGAGAGGATGCTGCAGTTTAGCATTGCAGCACCCCATCTACCAGCAGCATCCAGTAGACATACGGTGACATTGAAAAGTGGCAAGAAATGATTTTTTCCCTTTTCTTTGAGGGGGAAAGAGTGGTAAATTGACGACATGCTTCCTGAACTACTGGCGACAATGTTTTTGACCCTTCAGGCACTGGGAGCTCAGCCAAGAATGCAAATGTTTTTTGGAGACTGCATGGACTTTGGGATAGCTGGAGTCCTCAGTCCCCCTTCTCTCCCTCCATGAGCGTCCATTTGATTCTTTGGCTTTCCGTTACACTTGTCACGAAGCACTGTGCTGAATACCTGCTGTCTATCATAGCCTCGAGATTTTTTCATATGCTTTGTCATTTCGTCTTCTGTAACAAATTTCTGCTAGAACAGAATTGTCTCTCCATACAGCGATCAGATCCAATATCACCCGTTCGGTGCATGCTGGAGCTCTTTTGGATTTGAGACTGCATCGCCACCCGTGCTGATCAGAGCTCCACACTGGGCAAACAGGGAAATGAAATTCAAAAGTTCGCAGGGCTTTTCCTGTCTACCTGGCCAGTGCATCTGAGTTCAGGTTGCTTTCCAGAGCAGTCACAATGGTGCACTGTGGGATACCACCCGGAGGCCAATACCATTGATTTGCAGCCCCACTAATCCTAATCCGACATGGCAATACCAATTTCAGTGCTACTCCTCTCATCGGAGAGGAGTACAGCAACTGGTTTAAAGAGCCCTTTATATCGATATTAAGGGCCTCGTTATGTGGACGGGTGCAGGGTTAAATCGGTTTAACGCTGCTAAATTTGGTTTAAATGCATAGTGTAGATGAGGCCTAAGTAAAGACTTTAGATTTAGGACCCTTCTTTGCTGCTTTGGCAGTGTAACCATTGACTTTCCTGCATTCTTGAACAAAGCTGTGAGGTTATTTTAGCTGTAAAACTTGATTTGTCTTGCAAAAGTTGTATGAACATAACGCCTTTTGGTTTTGGTTTGTGCAAACTCTCACTAAGGGCTGGATCCTGGTTCTTTGAAGTCAGTGGCCAAATGCAAAATGAAAATAAATATGATGTGATCAGGAGATGGCTCTTAAACATCACCCTTGTATCAACAAAGCTATCTAACTAAAAAACTACTTTGTTTCCAAAAGCTTGAATAAGTTCAGACACAGAATTTTTGCACGTTCAAAATTGAATATGTCTGTGCATATGGTATTTATTTAGTGTTTTGTATGAGGCTTAATTCTAATTTTCTTCTAAACCAGAGATTCTCCAACATTATATCATTCCTTCCCATTAAATAAAGGAAAGACATTCCAGTGCTTGCATTAAATGTGTTTAAAAGTGGGGGAAAGAATCTCTGTCAGGCATATTTTGGAAAAAAGTAAGGACAGGACAACTGTTTGATCTTCTTGTTGGGGTTAGTTGTACGGCAGGTTGCTGACCCTAGGGAATTAGTGCTGGGACAGACTTTTAAATGAACTCAGCACCCAGTTGCTCCCATTGTTGTTCTGCTAAATTCTGAAAATCTGGGCACCTCACTTAGGTGCCTAAATAAGAACTGAGCTGTTTTCAGAATCTGGTCCTTAGCTGTTGCTGAGGAAGAACTGAGAATAACGCAGCAAGGTAGGAAAAGAAAGTCACTCCCGCTTCCTCCCACAATTAAGAATATGGGATTTTCTCCCTCTGAATTGTAAATATATAATAGGGCGAGTAATTGCTCAAATCAGATACTTCTTTCTCTTTTTGTAGGACAGCATTATTTTGGCTTGGACACTCAATTTCATAATGACTAGTGCATGAGAGCAATCGGGGAAATTTCAGCAAATTGGGGTTGGGATTTTGTAATTCTTCTTTGAGTAGATGCATCTGTGTGTCCCACTTAAATGTGTGCATGTCCAGCGCACCAGAGACAGAGAATTTTGCCTAGTGGTAGCTGTAAGGGGCGGCGCTTGCGCCTCGTGGCCATAGGCCCTCCCTTGGCTGCCCTGAGCCCCCCCTCGGTTCTTCCTTACTGCCTGTGGCTGGAGTCAGAGGAGGTCTTCTGCTGCTGCTAGGACCCCAGGCTGGGACACAGTGGAGTGGGAGGGCCTGCGTCCCCCCTGCCACCCAACTCGCGGGTGGCAGTCTCCCCCTCTCCCAGGCCTTTGGAGGCCTGGGCTCATTGCTACTGTTTGCATTGCTACTGCTCAGCCCCTGCCTGACGGCATGAGCACCTGACTAATTGTTGCCCTGCCCTGACCCAGTGCCTGGGCGTATTGCTAATGTTTGTACTGTTACTGCTCAGCCCCTGCCTGAGGGCCTGAGCACCTGACTCACTGTTGCCCCGCCTTGACCTAGGGCCCAGGCTTATTGTGCTTATTTCAGTTGTTGCAAGGGCCGCCAAGGGAGACTCTAGCGGCTGGACTAATTCCCCCAAGACATTAACAGTGTATAGTGAGGCGGTGTGTCTCCCAGCTGCCCCGGAGAGGGACGAGCCCCGACTGACCTCTTTACAAGAACCCAAAGGCCACCTCTGATCAGACAAAGGCCTTGGTGATGAAGCAGGCCGCATGGCCTATTCAGGCAAGAGCTGCTTCAGATGAAGATCCTTCACCACGTGAGTCCATTTGGTGAATGATCTACAAATCGAACATCGCTCCTTGACATGGGCTTCGCCTAGGCACAGCAAGCTCTGCGTGTGGGGATCGTTGTTGGCGATTGCTCCCACAGATGACAGACAATGTTTAAACCCTGGTGAGGGCATTTCCAGGGAATACTTGAACTACAGCTAACAAACACGAAATCTTACTAACTCTGTACTATGGGTACTAATTAACTACATAAAACTAGAAAAATCACTAAAAATAGATGGAATGTGAGACGAAAACCACAGAGCTCCTGCTGGAGAAGGAAGAAGAGTTGCCAGGTAACCTGTAGCAGCCTTGGTCGGCCTTATATGAGCTGTTCCTTGCCATGATGACTCCTCTGTCTCTTCGGAGAGACTCCAGCTCCAAATTGCAAAGTGGTAGTGCTTGCAGAACTATAGTGAGGTGGCACCCCAGAAGTACAAAGGCTCGACCTCAGAAGTCACTGGAGAGAGCAACCGCTGGGGAGGCCAGATGCCTCTGGCCTGGCCCACAACTGAGAAGCCCCTGCGGCCCTAGGTGCACCCAAGGACTGGCCTGACCAGCCCCTTGCCTACTACTTGGAGGAGTTGCCGGGCCTGCCCCACGCCCGCTACCCAGAGGAGTTGCCGGATCTGCCTCTCACCAGCTACCCTGAGGAACCCATGGTGCTGGACCCCCCTGAGGACACCACTCAATCCAGGTACCACCAGAGGGGGAGTCTGGAAGTAGCCCGGGACCAGCCAACCAAAGCCTATGTCAGTGTGTTACGGCCACTGCTAGGGCCCTGGCAAGAGGCAGTGGAGCAGGAGGGCCTGCGTCCTCCACCAGGAGCGCAGATCAGGCTGCACAGGATGGAGCAAGTCTCATCAACCGCTCTCCAGTACCGCACAAGGAAGTCAGAGACCCCATACCACTCCAGTCTCAACCCCGTGGCATCAATTGAATCCTGTACAAATGAGGGTGGTGCTGGCACTGGCTGTTTTTGCACCAGCAGCATATCAGGTGACAATTGATCTCCTCTGCCTTTCTGTCCCAATCTGTCCCTTAGTCCAGGACTTTGTCATACCTGTATCCTTTATATCCCTGTTGGCTGGGCAGGTCATTGAAAGTGTGGTTCTGTCAGCACCATGCCCCAATGTTTCCCTTACACAGCCAGTGGATGTGGAGCCAGTATCAGGCTTGGTGCAAGGGACCGCTCCGGCACCAAGAGCGTCTTCAGCACCCCTGCGACTGGTGCTGCTGATGTTATCATGGTTGCGTTCACCGCTCTCCACTTCAGCACCATCGGTTACCTCAGTACTGCTGCCAAGTTTGGGACCAACACTGCTTCTCGCACTAGAAATAAGAGAAGCACACTTGGTGCTACTGATACTGTTTCCACCATCAGCACCAGCTCCCTCATTATTCTGGGTGTAGACAAGTTGGACTGGTTGCTAACTTTCTCAGGGCTGCCTCTACCTTTATCCCCTGAAGTCTGGGACTCTTCAGTGTCCAGTCACGATCTTGTGTCTTTCAATTGCCTGACCCACATTGAGTGTTGCTAATGGAGCACACTCGGTACCAGGATTAGCGCTAATGTAGTAGTCAGAATGGGGATCCCTCATGTGGCGCATACTGGCCACAAGTGCCCTATCCATACCCATAGGCTCCAACTCCACGGGAAAAAATGAGTGGGTACTCAGCATCCAAGCTCCCCTTACCCCCCCACCTCCTCCTCCTCCCCTGAGTGTGCCACATCCCCGCTTCTCCACCTATCTCCCAGTGCTTCCCTCCTGGCTGCTGCCAGGGGCGGGGGCGTGAACATGGCATGCTCAGGGGAGGAGGTGAGGAAGAGGCAGGGCTGGGGCAGGGATTTGGGGAAGGATTTGGAAGAGGGGCAGGGAGGGGGCAAAGGGGGGGCGGGGACTTTCGGGAAGGGGTTGGAATAGGGGCAGAGGGGGGTGGGAAGAGGCAGGGCAGGGCCTCATGGAAGAGGTGGAGTGAGGGTGGGGCCGGGAGCAGAGGAGGGGTCGAACACTCATGTGAAAGAGGAGAAGTCAGCACCTATGTCCATACCCATGCTCTTCATGGAATCTGTGAGATGCTTCTATGTCATGGAGGTCCCACTCCTTGTCCTGCTCAAAAGCAAGATCACTGTCCATATCTATGGCGGTGACTATCAATCCACCACAGGCCCAGGCACCAGTGAACCTTCCCCTTGCAGAGCCTACACAGTCTTCTCATCCAGGCCCATCAGTCCTGGAGCAGGATACGGCTCTGGCACAATTAATCGCTTCATCTTCATCCCTGCAAGATTCCACAATGCCTGGCTCTTCCTTACCTTCAGTACTGGATGTTTTCAAGGCATACCAGGACTTTCTGCGGTGCGTGGCTGTTTCCGTGCAACATTTCTGCAGGAGAACACCCATATATTAATAGATGTCCTGCAGCTGTTTGCCCCTGGGAGAGTCATCCTTCCTATTAACAATGTGATCCTTGAGCTAGCGAAGGGCCTCTGGAGCATGTTGGCTTTAGTACCGTCTGCAGCAAAGTGCATGGAGTGTAACTTCATTCTGGTGCAGGAATTTAAGGATTTTTACTCCTACCAATCCCAAATTCCCTATTTGTAACTATGCTGAATGACAGAGCCTGGCAGGGTGGGTTTAAATCTACTCCCAAGTGTAAGGACTCATTAAATGGACCTGATGGGCAGAAAGATTTACACCTCCTCTTCCTTGCAGATGTGAATTGCTAACCAGCAGGCATTGCTGTCCAAATATGACTTTGTAATCTGGATGGCTGTAAATTTTCAGACCATCTGCACGAACCCTTGAGAGAGGAATTTCAGGCATTTGTCACCAAAGGCTGCTTGGTGGCTAATACTTTATTGTAGCTGCATTAGAAGTATTGTACTCCAATGGTTCTCAACCAGGTTGAGGGGCCCCCAAGCATGGTCAGCGTTCAACTCGATGAGGCTAAGGGCAGAAAACCAAAGCCTTGCTGCATGGGGCTGAAGCCTGGGGCTCTGAACCCCGTCAGTCGGGGCTGAAGCTGAAGCCTGAGCAATGTAGCTTCATAGGGGCCACTGTGGCATGGGGCCCCAGGCAACTTCCCTGCTTGCTACCCCTTACTGTCTGCCCTGGCTTTTATATGCAGAAAACCAGTTATTGTGGAACAGGTTTTTATAGCATGTTGGGGTGTGGGGTGAGCTCAGGAAAAAAAAAGGTTGGGAACTCCCGTTGTACTCCATTTCTGTGTCTAGTGATGAATTGCTACGATCACTACCAGTTACTCAGTTGCCCCATCATTACAAATAAAGACATGGGGTTTGTGTGAGAAACATGGAATCTTTGCTACCCTGTGAAAGCTGAAATGAGAGGAATATGTGAGGTTTTTCACAGCTAAAATGTTTACATGCTGAATTTGCATATTCTGTTCTATTCTAATTTCCCCTTCCTCATCGCATTCCTCAAAGGTACTAAAGGATAATTAAAAACATGTTTTACACAACACTAACATATTTTAGAGTTTAAACAAGATGCAAGTTCCTAATTGAAAGAAATTAAAATACTTTCTTTTGTTGAATGTGGATGCTCAACTTATTAGTTTTATTTTCAAAAGCCTATTAAAAATGAATTAAGCCTCTTAAAAGGCAATCTAGCTTTTCATAGCTATTTCCACTAACCTCTCTTCATTTCTGACGACTGATTCATCAGCATCCACTATTGCAGTGGTCACATTCATCGTTCTTGCAATTCATTGCTAAGCTCAGCTAATTGTTTTTATCAATCTGCCTAAGAACCAATACCCAAGCGTCTTCTGAATTTTTAGTATCAAATGGGTTTCCCTAAACAATAAAATCCCAATACGCTAGTTCAGAAGAGGACCTAAATAGCAATCTTTAACTGATGCAATGATAACTGCTTGCTCTACCTATTTCTCTTTACACAGACAAACTTCCCATCCCCTTCAGTGCTTCATTTGAAGGCAGTGGGATTTTTGTCTGAGTAAAGCTGTAGGACTGTGTGCTGTTTCAGTCAAAAGAATTGTCACATACTAGAAACTGTATACCTCTTACATTGTATATTCTTCTCGGGTTTCAAACAATCACAAAACCAGGACAGACTTATTCTTGTTTCCTGGAAATGAGACTTCACAGCAACACCTGCTTGCCCAACACTATGTTTTTATGTTTGTATCTTTCTGTCCTGATCATTTATTTCCCCTTTTCTTTTGCTTAGAAAAATGTAATTTTGCATGTAAAATGTACAGTCTAATAAAATCATTAAGTCCACTTAGAAAAGCACCACTGCAGATTTAAAATGCGGATGGTATGTTACTAGTGTAAGTGAGAGCTAGTAAGGTTAAATTGCTTTCTTTTTCTTCCTGAAATGACATAATTCAAAACTTCCAAAAGGCTTAAGAAAGAAGTTACTATTTTAATTGTCTTGTATTTCTACAGGCAAGATTAATAGTGCTGTCAGCACAATAGGATGATAAGAAACTGAAGTACACATAGTGAAATATATTGCAGAAATATTAAGACAACATTGATTTAGGACCAAATTCTGCTTATGTTACTCATATGAGTTCTGTCAGAGTTTGAGTTACAAATTTTAAGGCCAGAAGGGTCCATTATTATCATGTATTATCACCTGCATAACACAAGCCATAAAATTTTGCCAGCCATATAAAGCCCATAACTTATATATGATGAAGGGCAAATCCATAGACTGGGCCCTGAGAAAGAGGAGAATCATCCTCAGAAGTCTGTGCAGCAGCTGTGAAAGCCACTCCAGCTGTGAAGCTGCTTCAGAGCAATAGCTGAAATAGCCTTGTATGCTTGTAAAATGCCTGCACACCCTCAGCCGTACACACAATGTCACACAAGGAGTTCCTGCAGATCTGGCCACCATGCCATGTAGGGGAACATAACCCCATGTGATACATCCCCATATCCAGCTCCTTGACACACAAGAGTTGCACTGGTTACACTGCCAAGGGGCCCTCCAGGCTCATGGAGCTGCCCCTTAAAGAAAAGATAGTTACCCTAGGAGCAGCCCACACAAATCAAACATGAATTAATATTTGTAAAATGGTTTGTTATTTCAATCCCTTCAATTTCTGATAATGAACACTGTTTTTTTTTTCCTACTCCAAACCTTCTCTCAATAGTATGATCATCCCACACTCCTTCCATGAGTCAGGCTTGGTCAACATCAGTGGTTCTCAACCAGGGTTACACGTACCTCTGAGGGTACAAAGAAGTCTTCCGTGGGGTACATCAACTCATCTAGATATTTGCCTAGTTTTACAACAGGCTACACAAAAGTCACTACAAACTAAAAATTTCCATACAGACAAAGATTTGTTTATACTCCTTTATATACTATGCACTGAGATGTAAGTACAATATATTCCAATTGATTCCTTTTATAATTATATGGTAGAGATGAGAAAGGAAGCAATTTTCAGTAATAGTGTGCTGAGTATTTTTATGTCTGATTTTTGTAAGCACGTACTTTTTAAGTGAGGTGAAACCTAGAGGTACATAAGACAAATCAGACTCTGAAAGGGGTACAATAGTCTGGAAAGGCTGAGAGCCACTGGTCTAGGCTACCAACTTCTATCCAATAAACTGTGTCATTTCCCCTGTGGAAAATTCACACCCCTGAGCAACGTAGTTATACCAACCTAATCCCCGATATAGACAGCGCTATGTCAACGGTTAATGTCTTCACTATGCACTATACTGGTGCACGTGAAGCTATGCTGCTGTTGCGCTGTAAGTGTAGACAAGTTCCCAGTAGTATGATAATCCCTCATTCCTCTCATCAGTATGAGACACTTCACAACTAAATCTAAATGCTTCAGATTAGTGTTGCTCGGATGCTTCATTTTCTCTCCTTGAACACCATCCAAGGAGCACACTAAAAACTTTTCAGAAGGCAGTAGACATCAAATGGAGGAGAAACAAAACATCAGAATTAGTTTCTGGTTATCTATATTTCAGAGAAATGGAGAAATCAAGGTGGTGAGTTTAGTTAGTATACTACTCTGAAAGGAGACAGTCAGGTCTACATGCTTGATTTGCATATTGACAGTAATCTCTTTCTGTAGATTTAATGGCTAGTCTATACTAGAAGTGCTACAGTGGCACAACTGCACCGCTGTAGCACGTCTGGGGAAGACACCCTATGCTGTTGGGAAAAAGGTCTCCCATTGGCATAATTACTCCACCTCTGAGAGAGGTGGTAGCTATGTCAGTAGGAGACTGTAGAAGGCAGTTTTCCAAGGAAACATTATTAAGGGACAAGAGCAAACTATCCTACTGTGTACAAAAGATAGGAAGTATGGCAAGAGACTACCCTGGCTTAATCAGGAAATCTTCAATGATCTAAAAATCAAAAAAGAGTCCTACAAAAAGTGGAAACTAGGTCAAATTACAAAGGATGAATATAAACAAATATCACAAGTATGTAGTGACAAAATTAGAAAGGCCAAGACACAAAATGAGATCAAATTAACTAGAGACATAAAGGGTAACAAAAAAACATTCTACAAATACATTAGAAGCAAGAGGAAGACCAAGGACAAGGTAGGCCTGTTACAAAATGGGCAGGTGTGGGAGGGAGGCGGCGGCAGGGAAGAGAAACAATAACAGAAATGGTGGAAATGGCTGAGGTGATTTCTTTGTTTTGGTTTTCACCAAGAAGGTTGGTGGTGATTGGACATCTGACATAGTGAATAGCAGTGAAAATGATGTAGGATCAGAAGAAGTTAAAATAGGGAAAGAACAAGTTAAAATTTACTTTGACAAATTAGATGTCTTCAAGTCACCAGGGCCTGATGATAGGTATCCTAGAATACTCAAGGAGCTGACTGAGGAGATATCTGACCTATTAGCTATTATCTTTGAAAAGTCATGGAAGACGGGAGAGATTCCAGAAGACTGGAAATGGGCAAATATAGTACCAATCTATAAAAAGGGAAATAAGGACAACCCAGGGTATTACAGACCAGTCAGCTTGACTTCTGTACCCAGAAAGATAATGGAGCAAATAATAAAGCAATCAATTTTCAAACATCTAGAAGATCATAAGGTGATAAGTAACAGTCAACATGGATTTATCAAGAACAAATCATGTCAAACCAACCTGATAGCTTTCTTTGACAGGTTAACAAGCCTTGTGAGTAGCGGGAAAGCGATAGACGTGGTATATCTTGACTTTAGTAAAGCTTTTGATACTGTCTCGCATGACCTTCTCATAAACAAACTAGGGAAATGCAACCTAGATGGAGCTACTATATTGTGGGTGTAAATTTGGGTTCAAGATGGGATCTAACTCACCATAAGGTACATCTAAGAGGGTTGTATTTTTAATACATAAATGTTCAAGGCAATTTGGGACTTGTATTCCAAAGAACAAATTAACGTAAAGACTGGGTGTCACATGTAAATTCTGAAAGCCCCCTATTTGAATTGTTATCTACAAAGGATGTGTGTGTGTGTGTGCTTAAAAAAAACAAAGGAGTAGTCAAACATAGCTTGCTTTTCATATCAAATCTGGATAATTGTTCATTTAATTATGTTTTAAGGAAAACATTTGCAATTCCCTAAGTATAATGTATTTGGTATGATGAGTTATGAAGAAGTAGTACATTCTGCACTACTATAGGGCAATGAAAAATAGTTTTAAATTATGTCCCTACATTATAATTTTTTGTAACAGTCTTGTTTCTGTTCTTACTTACCTAGCTTCACTGCTGTGGAGTCAGTGGACATGCTCTTCATTTACACCAATATAAGATCTAAACAGGGATCTACCATTGCATTAATACAGCACTTCAGAGATTGCAGTTTCATTTTTAGTGGTAGGGTAAGTTTTCCTGAACAATGTTTCCAGAAAATACATTAACAAATCCATCACTCAAAAATACTAGATCTCATATATTTATTTTTACAGATGCTTAACCAGGCTGTTTCAGCTGGGCAAAGGAATTCAGTTTATTTTATTGCAATACACAGTTTATCCTTTACAGCAGGTGAATTAACACACACAAAGAAAAAGTGTTCTTGCTTTCCAACCTGGCTGACACTAAGCAGACTTCAGCACTCATCTTTTGTCAACTAGGTCAATCCCAGACTGGATCTGTGAACCAATCTGACATTTACTGAAAGTTTGATTTCTTTTCTGAAATTATTCCGGGGATTAACATTTCTTTAAATGATCAAATATAATAGTGATAGAGAAGTTTAGGAAAACCTTTCTAAATAATTCAGCCTTAAATATTTGATGGTGAAATACTGTGCCAAAATACTGACTGTCCAATACTCTGTACAGTTGATTCCAACCTCTCAATTACTTTTTTGATCAGAGTGAAAAAAAATCTGCTCTATGGAGCCATTATAGTCTCCATCTTTAAAACATTCTGAATTAAGAAGACAATGGAACACTTGATTAAAATCTCAAAAATGGGATACAGTGGGCAGGTTGGTTTGTAGTGCAAATTAAACTCTAGCAGATGTGTGTTGCAGGTGTAGATCATCAACACTTTACGACAATCCTGCTTCTAATTTCCCTTTAATGCTTTGATTGCTTATGAGTTAATCGTGTGTGGTGATAGAAAGATTTCAAAATGCTGCTTCATCAGTTGTTAATTAGGAATAAATCAACACATTTTAAAGAGGTGGTAAAATAATCCATTAGTCTTTTTTTCATTTCTGTTTTGATGAAATAGCAACTGGCTTTTTCTTGTCTCTTTGTTTTTGTTCTTCTAACTCAAGTGCTGTAAAATGACTGTAGTGGCATGTATGACTAGTGATGGCCACTAGATTAAAAGTTAACTGATTTTTAACATTTTTACAGCATGTTAAATGACAAACTTTTTGATGGATTTAAAAATACAAGAGTGTCCTTCAGCACTTGTATGAAGAATACCAGATCGTGACTGATGTTTTGGATGTAGTCCACTATGGAGTTTACATGAATATAATATAATTGCTCTTCTTTTTTGTGCCGATTGATTTTATTACAATGTTTAATGGCTTGTTGCATAGTTTATATGATAATGAATGTCATTTTCTTGTATTATTCTATAAATAACTTTGCAAATTTTTAATTAGGATAATCATCGTAGCTGTTTCTACTACTCTGCTCAAGCCCTGCTCTTTGCATCCAAGTATTAATGTGCATCTGTATCAAGTTAGACCAATTATGATCTATATGGGTTTCTAAACTGTGCAACTTTTTCTATTTTAAATAACCCAGGGTTTCCCTCCTTAAATTGTGATACTGTTCCTGCTAACAAGTTAGATAAGCTGGATAGTTTTTTATCTTAGTTTAACCATTTAATTAAAGGTGTGTGAAAAATGGAAGTTCTGTTTTGCGAAGAATGTCAAAATTTGGCTTTGTTCCCAATTTGGAATGAAAACCAAAAAATTGAAATTCTCTGAAGGTAAATTCTGGAAAAATTTTTTTGATAACTTTTTGTTTTGATCTATATATGATCATTTCAAAAAGGAAAAAATGAAAACTTTTACTTCAAAAATGTCAAAACAGGACATCTCAATGCTAATGGAACTTGTTTTTCTTGGTTTTCTTTGAAAATGAAATTCCAGAGAAATTCACCCAATTTTGAAATGCATTTTGATTTTGATGGAAATGCATATTCAGTAGACTATGGCTATATCCAAGAGGAGTTTTACCTAATAAGAATTACATATTGATTTTGTAATGCTTTATTGGTGAAAGGCTGCCCTACTGTAGTAAATGGGAGCTCTGCCCCTGTCTTCAGTGAGGCCAGGATTTTACCTGATATCTTCGCTAGCATTGCTGCAAAACAGCAGATCTAAAACATTTGTCTATAAAGCCAGTTGGCTGAAGCTTTGACAGTTTGGTAATGTAATATACATCAATAAATGGTTAACATTTCACTGTAAGCTTTATTTTTACCTTGGTTGCTTCTGTTTCTATGGCTTTGAAGATCAAGGTAACTTACAGCAAAAAAGGAAAGGAAAGTTTAGAAACCTCTTCAATGTCCTTGAAAGTATTTGATGGTTTATATCTGTACATCCTCAACCAGCATTACTAACAGCTGAAGACCCTCGAGAGAGTGTGTTGTGATGCAGAAGTGGTGAAATACACTGTATAATTGTAACCATTTATAATCTAGCTAAGGAACAGTCTTATGAGCAATATGTACATTTACTGTTGTGTTCCCCTTTATGCACCTCAGCTCAACCTGCTGCTGGATCGTGAGACAGTATTCTGTCTTTTCTGGGTTTTTCAGAAAGAGCCATTGCATTTTCTGAATTTAGGTCTTATACCTCCTAGTAACAATTAGTTAAACTATACGTATTTACAGTTAATACAACTAGCTAAGCATTTTAGACACATACGCTTATACAGATAAATGACTTTTTAACAAAGCTATAAGCCATTAGACCCGGGGGACTGGAAGCTGGGTGTCCCAAATCCCAAATGATTGCTCTCACCCCTGAACTAAAAGCTGTAAGGGTGGGGGACACCCCCAAAACCTCCTCGAGTTGTTTTGTGTGGGTTTAGGCATGTTTCGAAATCACCTACTGGATCAGGACACAAGGCAAGACAGGTGGGGGAATGCCTAGTTTGAGGATCCCTCTGGGGCTTAGGAGTGAGATAGGTGCCCATACACCCAAATGGAAAGGGCTGTGCACATGCTCAAAGGCAAATGTTTAGGTACCTTGGAGACATGATGAGTGAAAACATAGGAGCCTGCAGGGTTAAGCAGTATATGAACAGGTGTATTGAGGATCTCAGTGGCAGCTGAATGTTGCCCTTAGTCATATAAATTGGCAAATAAGCACCTAAGCCCTTTTATGGTTTTGGCATCATTTGACTTAAGTGGACTTTGTATCTGGTCTTAGCTGACTAATATTGAGGATAGATTTGAGCTTTCTTGTTTTTTTCCTTATTTATTTGGAGCAAGAAATACTTAATCACCACTCACTATATTTTATTTTACTTCACCTATTTTCTCTTTTTCCCCACACTGCTGTGTTTTCAGTTGGAAATGTCCTAGAAATGATAAATGGCTGGATGGGGGAAAACATAGGCCCTCTGGGTAGAATCCAGTAGTCTGTCTCCTCAATGCCCTTTAGAAAAATGGAAGGGCTTATACTAATCTTCAGGTTACATATGATGCTCTGCTTCCACTGTAGGGAATGGGAGAAACGCCCACTTCTTTGCAAAGCTTTGAAAATAGATAATGTAGTGTGGGTGTTCATTATGCTACAGACTATATCTTCAGCCTCATCACTACATTTCACAACTAATATGCAGGGATTTTTTCATCCACTTGCTATTTACAATACTGTTCTTCAAACACAAGTGTAAATAACATTTGGTCATTTTTGTCAAATACTAAGCCAGGAAAAGCTGGACAGACCAGGTAATTGTTAATATCCGTATCGTACCTTGTTGATATTTCACAAGAATGCTGTCAACTTGTTATAGAGCCCAATGGATTGATCCATCTATCTGACAGAAGATCATAATTTCCCTAAGTACACTTAATGGCAACATCTGTAGGATTCCACCTAATCTAGGAAACAAGTAAATTCTGCTCTCTTCAAACCAGAAGAATGCCATGTATGCTTCAGGAAATTCTCATTATTTTAGGGTCATAGCCTTGAAAGTGGAGTATCAGAGATTCATTTAGGTCTAACGTAGCATGGTACCATGTAACTTTACCTTCTCCTTCCAACTGCTAATTCAGAATGTGAATCAACTAGATCCAGCTATTTTACCCTTTCTCAATATATTGTGAGGTCCTATTATGAATATTGAACTAGAGCTGTGCAAATAACTGACTGGCCAAACTTGAAACAGTCACTTCAAATTTAAAATATCAAAACATTTCATTATGAAAATGTCAAAAAAAAGTATTTGGGGATTTTTTATCAACAAAATTCAGCAAAATTCAATACAAACTTTCAGAATGTCTTGGTTCACCCAAATATGCATTTTTAATAAAAAATGATTGTCTGAAAGATTTTGCCTAGCCATAGGGTGCACATTTCAGCATAACCTTCTTATAAACAAAGTAGGAAAATACAACCTATATTTAGCTACTATAAGGTGGGTGCCTAGCTGGTTGGAAAACCATTCCCAGAGAATAGTTATCAGTGGTTCACAGTCAAAATGGAAAGGCATATCAAGAGAGGTGCCAAAGGAATTGGTTCTGGGTCTGGTTCTGTTCAATATCTTCATTAATGATTTAGAGAATGACATAAAGAATACACTTTTAAAGTTTGTGGATAATAGCCTTACTAAAGTCAAGATATATATTTTATCTATATATATTTTTTGCTTTGAATGACAGAAGCACGACCAGGCAGTAGAATATTGGCATAAGATTCATTTAATGCTAGAGTTTCGCTATCAGTAAATAGTACTACTGTTAGCACACAGTACTAGCTATTAGTGAGTCTTTGATGAGAATAGCTAGTAAAGTACATGTAGAAAAATGTAAACAAAAGTTAGTCTAACAAGAGCATCAGAACATTTGAATTAAAAAAGAACAGTAGTTGGTCATCCTGCTCAATTACTACTATGGGCTTGGCTACACTTGCAGCTGTACAGCACTGGGAGTTAAAGCTGTCTTCGTACAGCTGGGTAGGGAAAGCGCTGCAGTGTGGCCACATTTGCAGCAGTGTTGGGAGTGGTGCATTGTGGGCAGCTATCCCAGCGTTCAAGCGGCTGCAACGTGCTATTCAAAAGAGGGGGGTGGGGTGGAGTGTGACAGGGAGCGTGGGGGAGAGAGAGTGAGTGGATTTTTGGAGCCGACACGTGTCAGCTCCCTGCCTTGCAAATTCCGACCACTTCCCCCACCCCTCTCTCATTCACTCTTAAATGCAAATAGCCTTCAGACCAGATAAGCAGCTGCTCAGAGGGACTCCCTCCTTGCCCCCCGTACTGTTTCTCTCCTCAAGCAAACACTATCTGTGGACATTCCCTGCCTGCCTCTGCTGGAGCAAACAATTGCTGTGTTTGTTTTTTAGATAAGCAGCTCCGGGAGCCCCGAGTACACAACAAAACAAAGAGAGTTCTTTAGTTAAAAGCATTATGGGAAAATTCCGGAGGTCAGTTACAGCGTAGTAAGATTAATCACTGTTTACACTGGCACTCCAGCGCTGCAGCACCAGTGCTGTTCTCTTCATTCCTCTCGTGGAGGTGGAGTACAACCAGCGCTGTAGCCAGGGAGATACAGCGCTGTATGTGCCTTGCCAGTGTGGACGGGGAGTAAGTTGCAGTGCTGTAAAGCCACTACCAGCGCTCAGGGCCGGTGCAACCATTTAGGCGACCTAGGTGGTTGCCTAGGGCGCTGGCATTTGGAGGGCGCCATTTTCTTCGGCAGCGACCCGCAGCAGCCGGATCTTCGGCCGCCCCGGTCACCGCCAGCATTTAGGCAGAGGGAGCTGGGGCAGGGGAGCGTGGAGAGGGCTGCCTGCAGCAAGTAAGGGAGGGGCAGTACGCAGGGGAACTCCCTGCCCCGGCTCACCTCTGCCCTGCCTCCTCCCCATGCACACCGTGGCTGCTTCACTTCTCCCGCCTCCTGATTGGCGCCGCAAGCCTGGGAAGCGGGAGAAGTGAAGCAGCAATGGCATGCTCGGGGAGGAGGCAGGGCAGGGGTGAGCTGCTTCACTTCAATCACTTCAATCAAGGTGCTCGTGCATGGAGCAGGGGTGAGCTGGGGCAGGGGAGCACCTCAGGGTGGACGGGGGAAGCTGCTGCAGGGGGTTGCCTCAGGGCGGGGGTATGGGGTGGGAGGGCACCTAGGGCATGCCTAGGGCATGAAACATCCTTGCACCAGCCCTGCCAGTGCTGCAACTCTCTAGTGTAGCCAAGGCCTATGACTCTAGTGGTTAGATATCTAGAGAGAGAATTTCTTCTAAGGGAAGCTTAGCACAGCATCAAAGACTTCCTTCTGGCTGACTTCATCACAATGCTTACTATAGACACTCTGGGTTTCAGTTCAGTCTGCTCAGATGTTGCACGCTATCAGGCAAAGGCTGCTAACTGACCCACCACCAATAGCATATAGTTGTTTGTTTGTTTTTTCTTTCCTGTTCTTTTGTTCTCTCAGTCTCTTTCCTCCCTCTCCTTCCACACTACCCCGTGATCTTTCTCTACACCTTAAAGCCTCTCCCTGTTCTTTCTGTCTCAGCCTTTTACTGTTATTTGTCTCTTTTCCTTCTTCAGCCTCAGGCAGATTGCCCAGCCTCTTCATTTCCTAGCCACACACAAGTTTGTATCCCTCTTTTTGGTATCCTCAACCACAGCCAGATGACCACACCAGCTGTGAGACAGACTCCCTCTTCTTACAGTAGTGTTTCTGGGAGGAGCACTATATAATGTCACCTATTGGAAGGTGAGGACTGGTAGCACAAATTACCGTGGTTGGGGAAGAACATTGCATCTGAGGACCAGATATTGCATCTCTTGTGTCTTACTAACTGAGGACAGATCCAGCAGGGGAATGAATCCTTGAAAAACAGCTCTCATGCATTAATGCAGAAACTGTCATGAAAAAGCATCAGATTCCACATATACTGGGAAAATCTGTACTTTGGTGCAATATTCAGGAAGGTGGATTTGCAATGCATTCACACAGGTAAAAAGTATTGAAGTGTCTGTTTTACCCACATCTACAAATGCACAAGTGCATCTGCTGTTTAAGGTTAAACTCTTCCAGAACTGCTGATAAAACACAGTGAATCTGTGTGTGGTTGAATGGCCCACTCCCCTCCCCACACACAGTCTTATCAGAAAAAAAAAGTGAACTACGAGAACACCTATCCTTTCTCACAGCTCAAAGTGCAATGCATGCTGCTCCCTTTTAGCTAAAATGAAGTACACAGTGTGATAGCTTAGCAGAACAAAGTCAATGGGAAAGAAGAGGAGGAAATATCAACCCTGCTGACCTGAATCGGAGGTGGGGGGCATGTAAAGTGCTATTCTCAGCTAGAACTCTATCAAAACATTAAAAAGAGATCAAAAGAGGAGGTGGTGATTGTGTTGAAAGCTTCAGACTATTACTGTCCCAAAACCAAGAACATTTTTATTGTACGGCCAACAGCTGGATAAATTTAACAAAATAGTCTGTAATATGATAGTGTGCACATTTACACCCCACCTTTTCTATCTTTACTATATGGACACAAATGATATGCACAGATTAGTGCAGGTAAAAAACAAACAAACCCTGTGCACCTTGCTACTTGGGCCAGCTGGTTCCTAGTGTATTCGCAATGGCTCATTCTTTGGAAGGATGAGAGAAGATGGCACCCTGCTTTAGCAATTGCTTCCTCAGTGGCTGATTAAAACAAATTTACAATCTGATTGGAAACTGCCTGTGTTTCCATTTGATGACTTTGTGCAAGAACCACAAATGCTGGGGAGCGGAGGGGATGATCTACCATTTGTGAACCTATCTTGCTTCTCAAATCAATCACTCTCTACCTACATGTTATATCCTTGACTAAATGTCATATTTTATCCTCTCTGCTCTTATATTGTCTGTTCTTCTCTAACTACCAGCTTCAAGCTTCTAGAGGTATAGATGCTTGGATCTTCCCTATAACATTTTTAAAATATGACTGCAATGTCATCTTCTTTCCAGTTCCTTAAAAAGTCTATTACCAATACATTTTTTAAATATCTGAGAGATTCTCCACTCTTTTAACTTGTTTCATAATTTGGTTTAACTGACCTCACTTTCTCCTGGTGTTATAATAGTAATCTTAGATAGTGCCTTTCTTCAGTTGTTAACTAGTGTGGTCATGACCCTTAATTTTCAACCCAAAATAATATATTTTTTTCTCTTGGGCACTAATGTCCACCCTTCTCTTCTAAACCTAAACCTAAGCACCTAAGCACACTTTTAGACTTTCTGGTTCTTTCAGTTTTTGTACTTGACACATTTCTCACTGTTCATCTTTGATGACATTTTGCACTAGATTTAAACCTACCTGTAACTCTTTTTATTCCTCATGTGTCAGTCAGGGGACAGGAAGTGGGGGTGTGTCGATGGCGTAGGAGTCCTGGGAGAAGGGAGAGGGGCGCATCAGGGAACAGGGGAAGTTGGATGGAGCAGGAATCCGGAGAGGAAGATAGGAGATAGGGGCCAGGCCACAGCCCTCACCCCAACTGGCCCTCCATACAATTTCCAAAACCCGATGCGGCCCTCAGGCCAAAAAGTTTGCCCACCTCTCCTTTAGAGGTGTACAACTATTTTCTTTGAGCCCTTACTATTACTTTTCCTTGGGGTTAATACTGCATTAGCAGTAAAGGATGGTCAGCAACTTTCAAGAAGTGCTTGGCACTTGCTGGAGCACCTCACCTTTCACAAATGACTAGTTCTACATAATTTTCAAAACTCTCTCTATTTATCTTTCTATCTATATCTATATATACAGTAATTCCTTGCTTAAAGTTATAGTTATGTTCTTGAAAAATGTGACTTTTAAGTGAAATGATGTTAAGTGAATCCAATTTCCCCATAAGAATTAATGTAAATGGGGAGAGGGTTAGGTTCCAGGGAAATTTTTTTCACCAGACAAAAGACATTATATACACATACAGTATACATCTTATACAATTTAATACTGTACTCAGCAATGATTATCGTGAAGCTTGGTAGAGGTGGTGGAGTTAAAATGAGGGTGGATCATCCAGCTGCTCCTATTGCTGTTCTCAACCCCCGGCTCTGCCCTTTCCCCAAGCCCCTACCCGTGCCCAGCCTCTTTTCACCACCGCTCCACAACACCCCCTGTCTCTTCCTGCCCCTGCTCCACCCCTCCCCTTGAGCATGCTGTGTCCTTGCTCCTCCCGCCCCACAAGCCTCCTGAACACCAGGGAGGGGAGGGAGGGGGGAGGCTGCATGCCGTGTCCTCGCTCCTTCCCCCTCTCCTGCAGAGCCTCCTGAATGCCACAAAATGGCTGATTGCTGCAGGTGGGTGGGGCGTGGATGCAGGGGGGGAGTTGCTGATCCACAGTGTGGGGACGTGCTGTGGGTAGTGGAGGGGAGCTGATATGGGGGCTGCCAGCCCACCCTGGTTCCAAGCTCCCATGGCCAAAAATGTTATAAGCAAACATTGCACAACTATAAATGAGTATATTCTCTAATAGATCAGCGATGTAACAATTAAACAATGTTAATCGGGATGACGTTAAGTGAGGAGTTAATGTGTATACCTATATATAAAATTGTGCTTCACTGGAGTTTATCTGGATTTAGAGCAGAGTCACTGAGGAGAGTTTGATTTTCTATAGTTTTTTAAAACTTCTATAGTTTTTAATCTAAACAAGAACCACCAAACAAAAAAACCCCTAGGCTGGGACTGTCACAAAAGTAAGCTTTCTGGTACTTCTTGGTTCTAGTCTTCCTCATAGCTGATTTATAGTACTGCTATCAGTCACAGATGAAACTAGGAAGTGTAGATAAAGCAACTCTAATTAGTGAACAAAGGCAGAAAAGAGGCAGCAGGATGGATAACTGAGACAAAACATTCACTGTGAGAAGTTAAAAGTAATGAAAACATCTATTTGGAGAGTTTACATAATCACCTTCACTGGAAATACTCAAGGCTGGATTTCTTGCACATCAGACATAATTCAGTCAGTCCCGCAAAGATGAAGGGGGCTGGAATAGATCAACTAGAAGTTCCTTCCAACCTTAAGAGGCTAAAAATACAGTACTGTCATTTGAAATTGTAATGCTTCTGCTGTTAAGTGCAGGATACCCATTTGATCCAGGGGGCGGGGGTGTGGATAGGGGGCACATAAGTCTAACTGCAGATCAGACAGGGCGCCCACCACTGTCTCTGATTGGTTCCATTAGGGAGCTGTGGTTCTACCATATTTCTGCGACAGCACAATACATGGAGAATAGAGCCACCTTTAAAAATGAGTGTACCCCCCACATATAAACACATATCAGTGATCCATTTATACTCTTTTGGATAAAAGAGAGAATAGTACTACCATTCAAAAGTAAGTATGCTTTCCATGGAATAGTGAGTGCCTCAAATCTACTTGAGCATCATTCTAGAAGAGACTCAGTTTAAAACTTAATTGAAATGAATAGAAATAATCTTCAACGATGCAACCAGAAATTGCAGCAGTAGTTCTCAGGAGTAATGGCACTAAGATAATTGTTTCTCCCTAGTTGATATATTTAGCTTATACGATCCAAATTCAATCCATCAGTCTATCTTGAGGTTATGTTTGCTTAACAAAATATAGTACATACTACTGAAAAGTTAACACTTAGTGACTGCTGGCCATACCATAATATTTGAGATACTGAAGTTATTTTCTGTCCTAATTTTAGGGAACAGCTATGTATGTTCAATAGCATGGTGTGGTAAACATTGTTAAATGATAAGCTTTTAATGGCAATTACTGTACATGCGGGTTATTCACTATAAGAAGTATTCTCCCTCTAAAATAAAAATATTTAACAAAATGTGCTAGTGGAATTAGCAACTGGATTGGTTTTTACGTCTGAAGGGCTGAATGCGGCCCCCAGGCCAAAGTTTACCCACCCCTGGTTTAAACGAAAGGTTTCAAGTGATAAGTAGCCACAAGTGTTCCCTTTTCCTAAATTAATTCCACAATCTGTCAGGAATGAGAACTCAGGGCCTGTCTCACAGCACTGCTCAGGAATTTGAACTATACTTCTTGAAGGTGCTTAAACACCTCTTATGAAGCGGAGTGCTCTCTAATCTCCCATTATTAATACTGGACTATAATGCACACTCCATAATGGGCTATATTTTTTGGCTGCATTTCAGGAAAACTTGACTTGAGTGGGACTTCTAAGCACCTATTTAAGTGCTGTCCTGAAAAGAGATGTTTTCCTGAACTAGCACTTCCATCAACAGTAATATTTACTTCTGTAGTAAATTGATTAATAATAATAGTGTTGGTTAAAAAGGTCTCTAGTCAATTTATTCTTATGTATTTGAAATTTTTCACCAATAATGGAGTATAGTTCCCAATATTACAAAGCTGACATATCCCCATGGTCACCACTCTGCAGTATCTGAGACTATAGTAATTTCCTTATCTAAATTTACAACCTGTGTTAACTCAGTTACAGTATTGCTGGGTAGTAACTGTTAGGGTGTGTACTGAAACAGAGGCCATTCTGGGTTTCAAATAGATTCTGACACCATAAAGCAGCTGTTATCAAGCTAGAACAGGTGCACTAGAGCAGATGTACAAAGCATTTCCCTTCATAGTTAATGTGTGAGTTTTATTTCCCCCTAAACTAATATGGTACTAAACACCAAATTAAACATCTACATTGGGGATGTAAATATTTTAAAAGCTAAACTTCTGCCAAATAATGCATTTATTTACATTGTTCATTATGAGGAATGGGTCTTCCAGAATGAAGATCTGACATTCGTGAACAAGAGAGAGTCCCTCTTTCACTCACATCTTAAATTATACATTACTTTACTCCAGTATATTATACCATATATACAGTGTGAGTAATGTACATATATATAGACACACAGTGATGTGTACATATTTATATGACGTGTGTGTGTGTGTGTGTGTAAACACACAAAAAGACTGAGATTCTGTATACCCTCCATGACTTTTATAGGTTAAAAAATGCAAATATCTTTACTTCCTCCATGGCCCAGAAAATCTCTGTTCAGGAAAACCTGGTTCCAGTATACTGAAAGGAATGTCAATGTGAGATCATCAAAGTAACACCCCAATAGCCCCACACTGTGCAGCCATTTCCCCCACAGTGCAACCCCATTTTCTCCACATTTTCCTCACAGTGCAGCCATTTAATGACTGGGAGATTAAAATGTTTTTGTTTTGTTTTGTAGGCACTGTGGCATGGTATTGCCTCCTTTTGACAAAAATATGGGGAGAGTGTTGCTAATAGATCTTCTTTGTACTACACTCTGTCAGGATCAATGGACTATGTTATTATTGACTCCCCAGCTGTGGACACTTTCATAATTTGCTGCTCTATGTAACAGAACAGAAGAAATGGACAAAAACAACACAAAAGCACTATCAGCACTGTAATCATAGACCAACCCACATCAATTCTGTGGGGGTGGATGGATGTGTGCATGTGTGTTTTCAGAGCATGTATAGGGGGAAAAACATCTCTTTTTGGTTTTGGGGAGGTCAGAGCTGTAGTTCCCAAAGTATTCTATGGAGAAATGGATGGTTACATGAATCTGGCTCGTCTTTTTTTTTTTTTCATTTTTTTCATTCCAGTTGCTGAACTGTATTTCAGTAATGCTAAAAACACCTATATGGCAAATATTGCATTTCTATGTAAATATCTGTTTTAGTTGTTGTAGTGATGTTATTGTATTGCCAAGAGAGTGAGGAAGTTGGTATAATGATGAATGGTAGAAAAGGTATGTCCACAAGAGAAGTCTGGAGCTTGATCCAAAGCTCACTGAAGTCAGTGGGAAACATTATGACTTCAGTGGGATTAGGATCAGACACTTACAGTAACCTGGTGGAGTTGTTGTTCTTACTGGAAGCATTCAATACAAGAGTAGGCATCGTGTGACCTTAACTAGGATTATTAGTAGCCCATCAGGGTTAATGTTCCTCAGCACTGTGGAATTTACATTAGAACAAACGGGGATGTAGTTAATTATTAAGCTTTTGCAGTACTGACATCCATACCTAATTGTGGATTAATCTCAGGGCATACAGAATCTGTTTAATAAATCTCACTCAGCAGAAGGTAGCTCTGAATGGCTATGACAATGTTATCAAGAAAATGACAGTTTGCAAGGCTTTGTGTACTGTACAGAATATTGCATTTAATATGTGCAAGAGCATTGATGCTCTCAATAATTAACACGATTTGGTTCTTAAATAGCTCAAAGACCTTTACATAGAAAGATAGCTATACTTTTCCTCATTTCACAAGTGAGGAAACTGAGGCAAATAGGTGACATGAGTTGACCAAAGTCACACAGCAAGCCACTAGCGGAAGGTCTCCTGAGTCTGAGTTTAGTGCCCTGTCCCACACACAGATAACAAACACAAAAATAATTCAATTAATTCTTTTACTGTTGCAGTTTAAAGCAGAATTCTGTTGTGTTCTTAGGTTGCTAACTGAGAAAATATTTTTAAGGTTTTAATTTTAGAGTTTGCTGGTATTTCCTGAATTTCAGTCTTTTGATTAAATTCTTTAGTTAAAATTTGTTTTTTCAGTAGTGGAAAAATCTGAATTGTTGATCAATAATTTACTTTTTAAAATCAGAGGGCTTTAGCCAGCTGCAGAGCTGATCACAGTACTTGGCAGCTCAAATTTGTATGGGGGTCAGGGCTCGCCTTCAGAATCAAGGAGCCAGAGCCAGCTCCCTGGCACCCCTTACCTCACTTTCCTCTTACATCACTGTCCTCCTCACTGTTTCCTGGCACATTTGATATTGGGACTACTGCAGGTGCTCAATTCTCTGTCTTCTTACTCAAGTCTTCCTCTGTGCTACGTAGGAGGCAATACCTTGCATTCCTTCCTAGCAGCTTTTAGACAGATGTCTTTCCTGTCTGTCTCACATAAAAATGACATTGGGTATATTTGACCTGTAATTTATTCTTCACGGAATACTGTCTGCTCATCTCTATCATACAGTCTGAGGCACTCAGTGCTCTCAATTCCTCTAAATCAGTGGAAATTGATTGTGTTCAGGATTTCACAAGAATGCTCCTTGCAGAATCAAATTCTGTTTTTCTCTTTCAGAATAACTCCTCTGGTAGTGAGAAGTTATTAATAAGAGAAAGGTATTCCTCTTAACTTCATAAATAATCCAAGAAACCTGATTCTGGCCTATTTAGAGTGTTTTACTAATCTACTCGCCTTGTTACATAATATTTATTTCACTCTTATACTATTTTCCCAAATAATTTTTAAGTCCTAACCTGAAGCAGATATTATTCTTATAGGGCAAATATCAGGTGGAAGAATAAACACCATTAAAAACATAGTAATGAAAGAAATTGACCTGTTCTTCATGGAGCATACAGTGCATAAAGAGCCCAACCCTGCAATCCATCTTTACGCAGCTAGTCCTTATTCAAGTGAGTAGGCCCATTGACTTCAATCATCTGAATAAGGGTTGCAGGTGTGAATCCCAAAGTAATAGTACCTGATTTTCTTTCTTTCTTTCTTTCTTTCTATTACAAAAAATAGTTAACAGTTTTATCTAGAAACTTTTTTTTCTTAAGGATCACACTACAGAACACATTTGTAGTTTTACAGTACATCAGAGTAGTGTATATTCTAGTGTCAGAGACATATTTGGCATTACAAACTACATGCTTGAACTTTCTCATAACTAATTTTATATTTTACTTCATCTATAGTTATTTTAAATTTAGAAAATTCATAGCATTTCTCACAGGCAGCTAAATGGCACCAATATATCAATACAAATTTTTATTTTTTAATGAGACAGTATGTGTATATTTATATTGATTGAATTAGTACATGTAGCATAGTTCAGTTATTGATGCTCTTTAATCATAATTATCTTTACATTTGGTTAATAAGGTTACTGTTAAACTTTAACGCGTAATATATTTTCACAGTGATTGCTACTTGTTGTTCAGCTTTGAAAAGAGATGACTGGGGGGGATATGATAGAGGTCTAAAAAATCATGAATGGTGTGGAGACGGTGAATAAGGTATTGTTATTTACTGCTTCACATAAGAAGAAGAACCAGGGTCACCCAATGAAATTAATAGGCAGCAGGATTAAAACACATCTAAGGAAGTCCTTCATACAATGTACAGTCAACCTGTGGAACTTTGTTCCATGGGATGTTGTGAGAGCCAAAAGTATAACTACGTTAAAAAAAGAATAACATAAGTTCACAGAGGATAGTTCCATCTGTGGCTGTTAGCAAAGTTGGCCAGGGATTCAACCCTATGCTCTGGGTAGCTCTAAACTTCCAGAAGCTGGGAGTGATGACAGGGCATGGCTCACTTGATAATTCCCCTATTCCATTCATTCCCTCTGAATCATCTGGCATTGGTCACTGTTGAAAAATAGGATATCATACTCGATTAATTATTGGTCTGATATAGTATGGCTGTTCTTATGTTTGTGCTTAATCCAATCAATTCAGTTGCTTGTATTTTATATTCTTTACATGTCTGTTGATCAAATTGTGTCTCAAAGCCACCTTCATTGTGAGGGCTGCCCCAGGAGTACCCAGTTCCTTTCAAGAAATACAATCCTACCCCACTTTTTCCTGGCTTTGGGGATGAAGTGATTTTCTGCTAGTCTACATGGGAACCTACTGTATAACTCCTGGAATCCACTCCACTCTGCTTGCCAGCACGCTGAGGAACAGCCAAGGCTTTGCCCTGTCCCCCCATCACTTACTTCCAGTAGGGAGTAAGCAGGCACACAGGCTTCCTTAACCCCACATGCCTTCACCCAGGGAGCTCATGTAGCTCCTATTTATACCTGTAAATGTTAATGAAGTGCAATGAGTGCCTTAGTAAACAGCCTTTAAAATTTCTGCTCGTAATTTTTATTGTTAAGTTAGAAAAGCTCACCTAATAAAATCGGCATTGCCATTGAGAGATTGGTGCATGAGACATATTGAGGGAACAGTTTATGTATATATATTGTCAGCTATAAGTGTCAAGTATGAAAGTACTATAAATCTATTGATATATGAGCAACAAAATTGCACCATAGGCTATCACCGCAGGACCTGATTTTTTCATAGAATGATCCACAACTTTTATAAGGTGACACTTTAAATACTTTCTTGTGATGCTATAGAGCAATCACATCACATATAGTTTTGTAACAGGTATTTAATGCTTCTTTCTTTGCTAATAGTATTTAAGAAAACAAAGATTCAGGAATTTTAGGAAAAAAATAAGAAATAATAAGTAAGAGTAACTGAGATGTTGTTCAGTAAGCCATGGGGCTTATCCTGGAATCTCTCCCTATTGTCATTGAAGCATGGGCTCTATAACTCCTATATTGCAATGGAATCTTCCCAGGTGGACCTCAGCACTCACCCACAGTCCCACTGACTCAATTTTTACAATTAAATTACAACCGTTTGTTATGCCTACCTAATACGACATGCATTACTTCAGTGGGACTCTGGAACCATTTGCAGACTCGGAGTCAATGTTTATTAAAATGACCTAGATAATATAATTTCCCTGCTGTAACATTAACAAAAAAACTGCATTCTATAAAATGTATTGTCATTTAAAGTTAACAAAAGTATAGCTGCCATGTTATGCAGTATCAAATTTGATCTGAATGGAATGCTGCATCTAAATCTGCTAATGAGATTCCTCTCTGTAGCTAGGCAAGTGATATTATATTTATGAAGGACTGATGGCTTAGATATATCTTTCCTTTAATTCTCTCTTCTTTCTTAATCACCAAGTTCAGAATAGAGGATATACTACGGTCATTCACTCCATGTCCTCCATCTAATTTCTCTGTAGTTTAGTAAGCATTTGTTTTATATTAGAATAACAAACATATGTGTTTATGTGTATAAGATTTGATTCTTTCATATGATTATATAAATCTTCTCTTCTGTTGCACAAAACAAAACCTTCATATTTGCCATTAAAATTGAATTATATAATCAGGCACTTGCATCTGCTATGAAAACCTGTTCATCATTATTTCATGTCATTTTAACTGGAATCATTCTGAGAGAAATTTACTGACTGCAGGCTTATCACTTATGACCATGAAAATATGGTAGAGCTGGGTATGAATGCCTCCTTCCTATAGATTTTAGTATAAATGATATATGACATAAATATTTAAATATTAATAATATGCTGGAAGGATATTCTTTGAAGTGTTCAACTCTTTCAGGCTCTGCTAGGTATACATCAGAACTACTCACTATTCTTCCAATGGACAAAGAGGTGTTTTTACAAGCGATTGAGGAATCAGGTTTCCTGGGCTCTTTTCCTAACTGACACTGACTCACTCCATGACCTTGGTCAAGTTGTTCAATGTTTCTCTCTCAGAGCTAGTATGAGATCTCATTAACTAATGACTTTGAAGTTCCTCCGATGAAAGACATTATCAACAAAAAGCAGACTTGCCAAGTTTTGCACATTTTATGTAGCACTCATTCATTTCACAGGTTTGTGAAGGATACAGGCATCTCAGGGGAAATGTCACACATCTGAGAGACAGAGAGACACTTTCCACCACACAGTACCTTCAGGGCTTCGGGAATATGCCTGGAGCTGCAATCTGGGAGACCTTGGGTTGTAGTTTTAGTACTTCCACGGACTGCTGTTAATATTTCTGTGCCCTTCACATCCCTGAAGGCCTCACGTCTCTCCCTTAAGGAAGATAACTACTATTCTGTTATGGATAGCATGGATGAAAACGTAATTTTAGCTTTTTTGTCTTATGTCTGAATCTGAATTACTGTAACACTGTGGAACAATTCAGAATTGTATAGACATATCTGATGACTTCTGAAGCTGCGCATGACTATAAGTTGAACTGGGGGTGAAAGGGGAAAAGAAGAAATTTCCTCCAGAGAATCATTATGAAATCATGAGATCTTTCCTGCAAAGAAATGGTACATTACTAAAAGATTTCTCAAATTATTGGATTTAGCTGCATGGTTAGGAGTTGATTATGTAATAATCTCTGATAAAGGGAGCAGGGTTGGCAGTTGACCCAGCGTGTGGTTTGGTAGAAAGTCAGTCTGGTAATTACAACCTTTCTAATATGGTCTAGTCATTCTTTCTCCATGTAGAGTATTTGACTAATACCGGCAGTTACTATAATTGTAGACTTTTTAAAATTTCATTTTATTTCCCGTTATAGTAAGACATTATACCTGATAATTTTAGATAACTGGAACAATGACTTTGAACATACTTATGGTATTATGTAATTATGTTTTCTCTCTTTTACAGTTATATAAATTAAACTTTTTAAAAAAGATCAGCATGCTGTTATTTTTAGTTAAATTGACAATAAAGAAATGCAGCAGACATTTGTGTCCCTAAAATGTTTTTCATCTCCAAATATCATTAGCGTTCTAGTACATGCTTTTCCTTGTTTAGAAAAAAATTAGTTCTGTAAAAATCGAGCTGGAAATATGAAAAAGAAATATCTTTATAATGCTTTTATGGAGATATAAGGTGCTAAATTAGAGAAATCAATGACACAGAAGGATAATAAAAAAATGTACCAATTTTATCTAAATTAATTACCCTCTATCATTTATAATGGTTGAAAACCTCAGCATGTAGAAGCTTATAGAGATAGCACATCTGTTCAGAGGAGCACTATATCTTGTGAATGTCATGATATTGTAACTTAGCATAGATTAATACATGTATTCAGCTTCCAACAGTCAGAGTGACTATAGTATATTACATGTAAATTATTTGTCTTAAGGGAGGATGAGACAATCCACCAGGAACGTGTTGTGTTTTTAACTCAGTGACATCACAGAAGATGGTGGAGTTTTGCAGAAAGCTGTATATGTAACAAGCCATTGAATGGGATTAAAGTCTATTTAAGGTGCCAGTAGGCTTGTTTCCAGTCCTAGCCTTATTGCTCATTTGGAGGAAGCTGGGGGACTTTGTTTCACAGGCATTCTGTTGCATCTTAGCACGAACCTGAAAAAGTAAAGACTCTTTGTGGGGCCTATTCTTCTCTACAGTATGCATTTTGAGTGGGAGCAAGTATGTGTGAATGTATGCAAAATGAATCTATAGATCTCAGAAGGAAAGGATTAGAGGCTATGTGGCATGCTTCCTGTTGCCCTGAGTACCTGCTACTTCTGAACAATGATATTTTTCGTTCTTTGCATGTCAGGGTGTGTAGCCAGTTGGACAGGTAAGTCGTTGTTATAGGTGGCGGGCTCCCTGGGTTACCTGCATAGTTCCTGGAAGGAAATCCCGGGGGAAATTAATGCATCTCAGAGATGCAGTGACTTCTTATCTGTCACCTTGAAAGAGGAGGTCATTTGGAGATGCAGACCAAAATGCAAATGGTAGTCAGCTACTAAGCCATCCAGTTCCCCAGAATCAAAGGAGTGCCTGGAAGGAGATTGGAGAATCTACCACTCCATGCACTCTACCACTGCATGACCCATCCTTCATTGTATTGAGACTACGCTACCTGCAGATCCTATGGTTTGGTATTTTTATAAAGCTATACCCCTGAATCTTCTGTATGTCTTGTAATGTTTCATCTGTGAGGGAAGAATGAGCTGGCTTTTCCCTATCATTTAGCTCCCGCAGTCCAGTTAAGCCAGCATTAAAGACAGCATTACACCATAGACTGTGGTCCTACATTTTTCACATAGGTTATACAAGAAGATCAGTCTGCAAAATTCTGTCTATCTTGTACGTACCTTGCTGAGGTTTTGACAACTTTCTTTATATAAAAGACTTAGGGTACGGACTGGTAAATAATATGATTATAGGTAATATTTCTATATTACTAGCATAGCTGTATTATGTCATGAGAGGACATTTGCAATCCTGAGGTATTTTTGTGTCATTAGAAGACATCACTATCATGTAATTTCATATTTTACAGAGATTTGTATTATGTGACTCTTAACTGATTAGGTAAAAATGTCTCAGGAATATTTTGGTTTTTTGTCAGTATCGAAACATTTGCTTGATGATTTCTCAGGGCACAAGACATACCAGATTAGGGACCAGGTCATTGTGTTGTATGGTAAAACCCACACAAGGAGCCTCGGATGCAGAAAATCTCTAGCAGGATCCCTTCAGTGAGACATTATTGTGTTAGATTTGGAGAGACTAGAGGAGGAGCAGAGTTTGCCTCACTGCAAAAGCTCAAGAGTTCTCCCATAAACCTGGGGATTCTCTGTAAGTCAGTAGTTATCTGTGCACGTGTCTTCTCACAGACTTTGATGTCTGGCAGACTGTTCTCCCTACATGGCCCCAGTGGTCACAGCCACTGCCATCCCAATAGGTCTCCATACAGAATCAATTTTTGTTCCTCCTCTGCTGGACAAGCGTAGAGATGATGTGCATCCCTCTCCAGCCCCACCCTGTTGTACCTCTCCCTGTGTAGACTGTGGACCTGTGTAGAACCCTCCTTAGGACGTGTGAGGTGGCTGGGTGGTGGTGGAGAGAATGGTGCTGGGCAATCAGCCAGGCCTCTTGCTCCATGGTAGGTGGGCAATCCAACTTTGGAGGGTTCCTTCCATGCACAGATTTGGGGGTGATGACTTGACCTCTGTAAACGAAGTTTAAAATTTTCTTCAACTGGGTCCCCAGAAACAAAAGTTTGAAAACCACTGGAGTAAATGATCTAGTGGTCCTTTCTTGCCTTAAACTCTCACTCTAAATTTCCTTTTCCTGCAGCTGAATTATTACACTAAAATTTTGTGCTTTACAAATGTCACTCTAAGTCAAGAAGTGCTAATATGAGTTGTAGAATCACAAATACAGCAGTCAAATAAGAACTAATGCACATGCTCTCTCCCCTTGCTTTCAGCTGTCACAAAAAGTTTTAGCACATGACAACTCATAACATAAACTGTCACTAGAAAATACTATCCAGTTTTAAATAAAATTGGCAGAAATTAATCTGAGAACTCGTCCATGTTTCAGATTAAGATATCAAAGGAAATCCCACACAGAAAGCAATCTTTAAAAGGAAAAAAAGTTCCTTTAGTTTGTTAGACAAATGTAATTAAGATAACTTAACTAAAATCAGAGAAAAACTAATTGAGAACTTAAACGTGATAATTAATAGGCATATAATAGCTTTGAAATGTGATAGAACTGCCATTTATCATCAACGGGAGTTCCATATCCAAAATCATGGGTACATAGATACAGAAAACGTGAATACAAAGCTCAATAAATCAAAATGTGAAATGTTCAACCTCATTTTGAGTTTTGTGAACAATGCATCTTTTTCCTTTCCTCCTTCAGTCTCTGTCTTCTGATGCTTTGGAAGAAAACAGATTGTTTATACAGACAAACAATTTGCTGACTTTCCTCAGAGTTTTGCTTGTGTCAGGAGTCTAAGACCAGGTCTTGACAGTGCTTTTATGTAGGGTCTTTGTGCTAACCATGCATTGCCCTCTTTGGCTGTCACTTCTTGATCCAAATTCTCATTTCAAACTTGTGGTATTTATCTGATTAGAAAATCTATGGCATTGTTCTCTGACATTGATTTGATGTCATCATCCCTTTTCAAACACCAGTTATGTTCGCAAAGGGAGCTGCTAGAAATATGTTCGTAGGAACAGATTTGTTTGCTTGCTTGTTCCTTACGCCCAACAAAAAAAATAGTTCAACTGGCTTTTTAGCTGAAATGAAAATGTTTCATGGAAAATGTTATATTGGGTCTAATTTTTTTTTAGGATTTTGAGGAAAAACTGCCAACCAAAAAATGTTCACATTTGTTTTTTTGGGAGGAGATTTGCCCCCTCCTTCTTTTTTTTTGAAAGACGGGAGGGAGAAGGGGGGAAGAAACTGAAAAATATTGATTATTTTTATATATTCTTTTCAAAATTAAAATGTTGATTTCTTTTAGTCAAACAACCCAAACAGTTTGTGAGAAATTTTGAATGAAGCAAAATCTGTATTTCTTACTTTAAATTTTTCACAAAAACTACCTGCTAATTTGAAAAAGGTCTATTGACAAATTATTTTGACCTCTTTCTAAACATTGCCTGTTGTTTCAGTATCTTTTTCATAGTTTCGTACTTTCTTAGAGGTTAAAGTCTGACATCCTGTATCTCACAGGCCATTACATTTTCATTGTTATCCCTTTATAAAGCCCAATAATTTGGGTGAGATCAGGGGCGGCTCTAGGTATTTTGCCCGCCCCAATCACAGCAGACAGGCTGCCTGCGGGAGGTCCCCGGTCCCACGGATTCGGCGGCACGCCTGCGGGAGGTCCCCGGTTTCGCGGATTCGGCGGCACGCCTGCGGGAGGTCCGCTGAAGCCGCGGGACCAGTGGACCCTCCGCAGGCATGCTGCTGATGAAGGCAACCTGCCTGCCACCCTCACGGCGACAAGCAGAGCGCCCCTCGTGGCTTGCCGCCCCAGGCACGTGCTTGGCGTGCTGGTGCCTGGAGCTGCCCCTGAGTGAGATTAAAATATTTCAGTCTCCAGGAGATTAAACTATTGTGTGCAACAGGAAGAAAACAGGAGACACCATAGTGCCACCAATGCCCGAGGCCCCTACAAAGGCAGGGAATTGTGTAAGTGAGCTCTCTGGATGATCCTAGCAAGTTATCTGTGCTCTATGCTTCAGAGGGAGGTGAAAAACCCCAGAGATCCCACCCAACCTTATGGGGGACAATTCCTTCTTAACCCTGAATCTAGCAATCATTTTGACCCTGAACATGTGAGCAAAACACATGAGCCAAGCTTCTGAAGGTACACACAGTGCACAGAAGTGAGCCTCCCAGTTCTGGATATTAGACTAAGGCTAGCGGAACTCACGCTAGTGCTGTAAAAATATCTCTGTAGATAATGCTTTGAAGTTGTGGCTTGGGCTGGAGCTCGGGCTCCTCAGCTCACTCGCTTCCCTAGGTTTCAAAGCCTGAGCTCCAGCCCAAGCTGCAACTTCAAAACACTGTTTATACACCTATTTTTATAGCACTAGCAGAGCCTTGCTACCCTGAGTTTATTAACAAGGGCTGGGAGGCTCACTCCTATTGGCTGTATAAACACACCCTGATAAACAGGATTCTGTGAGCCACTCAGGGCACTGTCCATCCAATCTGGTGTCCTGCTTCAGGAAGAAAAAACATCTCTTCTGGATCAAAGACTTTGAAACAGTTTGAATGTATCTTTAGAACTATTTTAAGCATGTGGTTTGTTTTTTTTTGTTTTTTTTCATTTTAGGCTGTCTATCAAGAGCTTATGAACACATTACAGGTTATAATGAACCAAAAATCTACATGACTATTTAAGAGTTTACTTTGCAAAGTGCTGCCATATGGGAGGTTTGATTTTTGGGGTCCCAGGTGCTCTGAGGAGATGGAGGCTGAGAGTACTCTGAAGACAGCACACAAGTACCTGGAGGGTACCTTGAAGGATGATAGAAGCATCTAAATGAGCACAATATAGGTCTTGTAGTTGAATGGAGTTTTTTCCACCATATCAGGCTCTTGCAGAGAAAGGGAAGTAAAAGTGGGAAAAGTAGAGCATTTTGGAAGCCCCCACCTTCAAAAAATTGTACCAATAATCATTCTAGAGAGAAATATAAACTCTTTCATAGAACAACAATGTACAGGTGGTTACTTAATGTAAGTGTCTTTCATGTTGATGGTGGAATTTACAGTGTGTGTGTGTTCTTCTACGAAGGCAGAGTTAATTAGATGTACAGAGATTCATTTACCTTCTCATGATACATATCTTCTGGAGAAGTACTTAATTTATATATAGTTCTATTTAAGAACCGTATTGGCCTTCTTTTCATAATTTGCATTCATCCAAATAAGAACAACCCAGATACCTACGACATCTAACAGTCAATGTGATTGCAGAAAATGGATCTTTATCCCTTTGCATCATTTAGGATTTAAATGCATGTCTACAAAGGGCAACTGTCTTATTAAAATTGCAGTTTTCCTCTTCGGAAGCAGACATTGGTCACCACTTTGCATTCAAAGTATTTTTTTAATCATTTAGCAATGGCCGCTCTCTGTGGCTGTGAATGTATGAATGTGATAACCTTTGGAAATTGTAAATAAGGGTAAATATACAGTCTTAGTGGAATTTTGGGCAGTCCAAAATAAGATTAATTGCATGACATTAATAATTTTGTTCATTAGGTCATTTCCTATACAAACTTTCTAGAAACTAAGGGAGATTTTAAGGTTTCCCTTCTTAAACTGCAGGTCTGTCTTATACTGGGAGACATTTTTGGATCTAGAAATGTATTTACTTTAACACAAAGTCAGTTGTTTTGGTGAAACTTTAATTCTAAGAGGCACTGCCAGGTGCTTACAACACAGGATGGAGTACTATCCTTAGGGAGGCAGAGCTTTCATTGACCCATAGAGAGATGATTTCTAACCATCTGCTCTGTATCTCACAAAGTATCAGTATGTTAAAAATATGTGAATTTTTCCTCCTCTGGGAGTCTCACTGTGTAGCATACAGAGTGCAGATGAAAAAAGAATGGGAAGAAGTGTCAGTGAAAGAAATCATTTTCTTTGCAGTTAATAAGGAAGCATCTCTCAGGCGGTCAGGGCTTTTTTTTTTTAATTCCACATTCGTCCAGCATTTATAAGTAACCAAGCTGATTGATTTAAAAGGATCTACACAAGTGACAGACAAAAGAAAGACATACATCTGTAAGAGAAACATAAAAGAAAAGTGAATTGGAAAAAGGATCATTTAAATGCCAATAAAAATTGGATAGTATAATGGGCATCCTATTAAGCTTTCTGCCAATCAACTTTCCCCCCAATGTATTTTGGCAAATTAAAAAGTGGGATTTTTACTCTATCAGTTTTCCTGATGGTAAAAAGGGTAAGACAGCAAAAGGATGAGATTTTTAACTTTCTACACCACTGAATAAAGAACTACCCAGGAGCTGATCAGTTTTAAAATGGCCAAAGAGAAATATGTTCTCCTCTTAAAAGAAACATGTTAAATATAATCTGAAATATTTACAGAGATATAGTTCCTTTATACTGAACTGTTCTGCCCTGCTCTGTGTAATTTGTTGTTGTTGTTGTTAGTTTTGATAAGGAGGCTTTTTTGCAGGCATACATTCTATTTTGAGATTCAAAAAGACTTGGTGTTTTTGGTGTTTAATAGACATGGGAGGATTACAAATTCTGTACTCGGTAAGATTCATTAAGAAAAATTAATATCCGTGTTTCTGGGAAGGTAGCAAACTGTTCTTTCCTCATCCTAAATTTTCTTCACACTAGAGAACAGAGTTTTTGTGTCACACTCATTACCCTTGAAAATGATAAGACACTTGCCCCTTCATATATTTCCTAACCGCCGGTGCCATTTACTTGGGCATTTATGGTGCTATTCAGAGGCTTCTGTCATGCGTTTCCGTTCATTACTGCTGGCATAAGAAGTGTTCTGATGCCTTTTGACTGGCAGTTGACATCAAGGAGGAAAAAGGTATTTTATTAAGAAAGATAAAGGTATAAACCATAATGGAATGTAGCAGAGGAGAAAGGTCTTTAAATTAATGATAGTACAGGCTCACAGCTTGCCTCCTGTCTGGTGTGTTATCACTTTCTCAGAAGTGCAATGTCTAAGGACTGTGGAGGAATGGGACTCTATCCCTTTTTAAGAAGCCTATTTCCTACTAACATTTCTCCAGTGTCAGTCCTAGTAGCTATGGATAATGCTAACTCAGCTCTAATATGGGTCTATTGCAGTAAAACAAACAAACAAAATGCCTAGGGCCCAGACTTGGAAAACTACCATTGACTTCAATGACCCTTAATTTGGGTTTTTCACAATGATTCCAATCTTAAATAATTGTTCTGGAATTGTTAATTGATTTAAAGTGTAATTTCCTCCAGTCATTGCTGGCTGCAGTATATAATTAGGCTCAGAGGATTACATTTCAATCAGTGAATGACAGTAAGTGTGGATTTATCTCTCCACCCAAATTATTGCCAATCAGAATTTAAAGGGGGAAGAAAAAAAACCCATTTATGCCTCACTCTGATAAACATTTATGCAAGGGGGTAATTTTGAGTCCCATTGGGACTGCTCATGTGCATAGTTACTTATCTGCATATGTGTTCCCACAAATCACAGCTTTGTTGTACTTTTAGACAGCCATGGCCCCGTTTAGCTATTAGTTCTGATATTCAATATGAAATTAATATTAGCTTTTATATTATTTAAAATATTTCAGTATCTCATGAATCTTAGCTTGTACATTTTAAAGGAATGAGCATTAGTATCTGGGTTTCTGAAATTTCCTAGTAGTGTAAAAATTTACATTGATATAACTTGAATAAAATATTATGAATCCCCCTGAAATGTTATTTAATATTCCTAGCACAGCTGTGATACCAAATTGTACCAAAACCAGTATGGATGGTACATTATCAGAGTACCTCTGTATAAATGACAAGTTCATTCTTGAGCTGTATTTAAATTATAGAGATAAGCTGGCATGTTAGTTTATTGCTTTCTTGTAGTTTTTTGGTACTATAATTATGATTTTTTTTTAAACAGCTGACTCTAAGTAGAACAGATGTGGCACTACTTGAGGGTTATACTTTCAACCTAATGTATGGAAAGTTGCACATAAATCCTCTTGTGCTAAAAGGTTGATTTTTAGAAGTGCATTACCATTGAAAGTAATAGTAAATTGATATGTGTTGACACATACAGATTTCTGTATACAACTCCTCTTAAGAAAAGAGGATAACCTGTAAATGGCAAAACTTTTTCTCTTAGTTATGCTTCCCGTGCTATTTTTTAGTAAGTGATACATATACTAAGAGCTTTGAACTTTTTCCCAAAGGATTTAAGGAAAATTGCCTCTGTGATCTCATAAGCCTACATTTTTAATTATACTGTGTTCGGGGTTTTTTTTTAAACAAAGAGAAGTTTTTTTTTTAAAGATTAACTTGAATATCTCAGCACTGTAGGTTGTTTTAATAATATGTTAAATACAAAACATACAAAAAATGCTCATCCTTTTAAAGAGCAAAAAACTGCACAGTAGATAATTTTAAATAATGTAAAATGTCTATTTACATAATAGCTGGAAATTCACTCATTTGACCTTGAAGATGGAATATCTGGGTACAAAATAAATAGGCTACTTGAAACAAGCTGCTATTTCCTAGAGGGATAATATATAACTGTCCCTAAAACTGTGCAACAATAAGAATTTTCTTTAAAGCCCTGAGATTGCTTTAGCAAGTACACTATAGGCACATCTTGCCCTGATTAGACAATGCTATATATAACTACTGTCTAAGATAACAATTACATTGCTACGAAGTACATTGGCTGTTGTCTTCATAAGACTATTTTACCATTAACACACATAACTAAGAACGTGCACATAACCACCGATGGGCTTCTTGATAATTAGAAGCCTTTAATCACGTGCTGTAGCAAAATAGATTTCATGTAAGAGCCAGTCAGTTTCAGTCTCTCAGAACAGCTATATATAAAAACAATGAAATATAATAACAATTGGAAATCATAGCAACATCTCTTACCTTTCACTATAAACGGAGCTGATATTCTGATCTAGCAATGGAACAAGGGACCAGGAGCCCTAAATCTCCTCATAATTATACCAATTTTACACTGTTGCAATACTATTGATTTTAATAGAGTTATTTCTGGTCTTCAGTGGTGTAACTGAGAGAAGAATTAGACAGGCTGTGCTCAGTAATCTGCAGTGTGACCTTGGGAAAGGCTCTGCTGCAATTTGCACATCATTAAAATGAATAGTATTTGCTGCACAGAAGTGTTGTAGGTTTAATTAATGATGACCTACTCCTGCATTATTTTAACCCAAAACTTCAGTAAGGCAAGATTTGTTGATTGAAGCCAGTAGGTGTTTTGGTGTGCAACACATGTAATGTTGGTCACTTATGGCCAGTGTTTTAAAACTCAGTTTACAATTTTACGAGCAGCAAAATTACTGTTAAAAAAAATCTATCTGTTTTCCAAAAACAGTTAAGTGATTAAATACTAGCATTTGTGCCTGCAAACAATTGAGGCTTTTCTTTTTTTTTTAATTTGGCCTTTAGTGTTTTTAAAGCACTACAGAAACCTGGAATATTAATATTAGTAATATTTCTTTGAGTATTACTGTTTTTTAACATGATATGTGGTTTTGATTTTAATGTCATCTGAGTAAACTCAATATAAAAAAAATCAGTTAAAACTATGAGAACGGAGTCTTTTGCTCTCACAGAAGACTTTTCCTGGAAAAAGCTTTTAATTTGGGTACACAGTTTGTTAAAGCTCTCTGAGGACAAAATAAGGAAATCATATCATCACTGAGTCCTTTCCTGCAAATAGACATTTCTAACAATAACCAGCAATTATATGCAGGCAGATATTATAGACATAAAGCTTGTTGGATTCCATATAATGACCAAGATGATTTCATGATGATATGCTTGAAACTAAAAATTAGCAAAAAAAAGTATGAAACTTCTATCTTATTTTTATAGGGACAGATTATGTTATCTTTACTCATGTCTGGATGTACCTTAATCTCTTAATTTACTTCAGTAGGACTTCGCAGAGGGTGATGCACTGCTCATTCTAAATAAGGGCATCATAATCTGACTGTTAAAGATCTCATTCAGCTTTCAACTCATAGTCATGTTCTTTTGTGTATTTGTTTTAATTTCCTATTTAATGATCATACCATTTTGTCTCTTTATTTTCACTCATCTGTTAATCATTCCATATAAAAACATTTTCCTTTTCAGAAGAACAGCTGTGTGACATAGGAGAGTTTCTTTGCGATGATCATGTGACTTGTGTGTCTCAAAATTGGCTATGTGATGGAGAACCCAACTGTCCAGATGATTCAGATGAGTCTTTAGATACCTGTAAGTAAAAAGTACTCATGTTATCCTTATTTTCTCTTGAAGTGTGCAGATAGCTGTACTGTATGGTCATAAGAGTGGATTTTGGTTTAAAAAAAAACAACAACCATCCCAAGTGAATCTTTGTACCATGGAGAATAGGTTATACTCAATATGCAGGCGTGAGATGAAAGAACTGGAAGGTGTTTTGTTCATCTGTCATTTTATAATGAACACTGTCATCAGAGCATATGTTCCATATTCTCTTACTGATTTAGTAGAATAGTTATAGCGGGCAGAAGCAATGGCAGATAAAGGAAGAAAAATAAGGTTTCTTCAAAAAGGGAAAAAAATTAATAGTGCAACACAATGTCAGAGAGATGAGCACTGAGATCTCAAAGGAGGAAAAGGAAGATGGGAAGGCAAAACATGGAATAGTGTAATAAGACAAAAGAGGCAAAGTATTTAAAAAATCAGGGAAAGATTTAAAAGAACATGCTTAATCTTAATAAAAAAATCTTATTTTCTCTGTGACTGAGAGCGGCTAGAGACCAAAGCAGAACCCTTGCAGGCTTCTCAGATTTCTGGACTACTGATGAGGTGATATTAAATCTGAATGTTCCCTTGTTTCCTACATTATGAGGAAAATGAGGGAACTTCCTGAGCTATGTCCCCATGATAGTCAGCTCATGTAAGAGAGAATACTGACAAATGCAATGTTCTTTTTAGTACAATGTAAAAAGCTAGAGATTTGCTTTACCTGCTAAAGGTACAGAAAGTACCATGTATCAAATCAAATTAGGAACTATAATCCTAGTTTTTAAAATTTTGGACAGGGAATCTATAAATGTGAATTTGCTATCTGACACTGGACAAGCTACTTCCTGTCCTACGGTTTACTCGTGTGTAAAATAGGTATAATAGTTAACTTCTGAGGTTGTTGTGAGGGTTCGCTGAGTAATGGTTTGTAAAGCACGTTGAATTCTCAAAAGAAAAAAGCTATGTATAAGTATGAAATATTTTTTCATAATTAACTGTGACATGTTCCCTTCCCAAGGCATCTTTTTTCATTTAAAGCTATGGTTTTTTGGCTGTATTTTAAACATAATTTTGTACTGACAAGGGGATATCAGTTGCGAAAATGGACTACAAAAATGACATGCATGAAATAATTCTTTAGAATTTTCCAGTAAAAAGACCTCATCGTTTGACTGTAAGAGATCATTCTGGGTGACAGGCACCAAACGTATTATGTTAGCAGTGTTGCCTCCTTCTTTCTATTTTATTCACCTGCTGAGGACATCTTCCCTATAGATTTGTTCGCAAATTGTGGTATTAGTATTGATGGGTCCTCGTTTATCTGTTGAGCATAGTTTGGCATTTTGAAATGGAGTGCCTTGCTCATTCACGCTGTCCATGCCAAACTCATTCTACTGCATACAAATGTGCATAAATCCCTACTTACTTCTGTTTCCTGACAGTAATTGGCATCAGGAGAAAATCATTCAATTGGTAATAACCGTACATCATTTCTTCTCTTGGGCCCAATCCTCATCTGATATAAATCATCATAGCTTTATTGAAGTCAATGGAACTACACCAATTTACACCGGTTGAGGATTAAACCCTTTCTGTTTCATTAGCATCTTGAAGTGTGAAACAGAATTTTTCCTGTTCTTTGCCTGAACCTACTCTGTTCTTGATCGTGATTTTCTGCATAGCTGATGCATATAGAAAGAAACATCTTTAAAAAGGCTGGGTAAGCCATCTCCAAATTCTCAGGGCAAATATCAGTGCTTAAAATGAAATACTTGAGTTGGTTAAACTAGAGTACACACCAAGCGGTTTCCACAGAAGCTAACCTTGTCTATACATATAACATTATAGTTCATTTTTCTAAATAGTATTTATATTGCGGTGTTTGTTTAAGACATAATACATCTACATACCAAATATTTATGAAGCATATGAGCACTTGAGGGACGGGTGATAAGGATACAAAGTATTTTACTTTGAGTGCACCAGATCACACATTCTTCTGTTCAGTTGTGGCTGAAAGTTGTTACCATTTGGCAGATCTTTAGTGACTTATGCAAGATGAGTTGGTAGACTCAAACAGATACTACTAAAAATTGATACCGACTAGTCCTCTTTTTAGCAAATTCAATGAGGGATCTAGGATTAAATAGGAGTGGAGAGCCAACTATGTACTCTCTCATTTAATGCTTAAACCAGCACCTGTTGAGTTCATTTGGTGTTGGTTCAGGACCAGTGTTTTCCCCAGAAATTGAAACTAGAAGGGATGTTCCAATTTAAAAGAGGGGATGGAAAATGACTATATTGGCAACAGTGAGTTGAAACTAGTTGACCACTGGGAGGTGGGGAAGAGAGAGTTTAGGAGGGGGGGCCCTCCATAACAATAGCAAAGGAATGTGACAGACCTGTCCTATTACTGCCTAAACTGTTCCCAATCTGCGGATATGGGGCTTTTCATCAAAGCTGTCAGTTTGGTACTTTTCACTAGTGCTAAATGTACTCACAAATAGTTTCAAAAAAGCAAAAGCAGTTTCTTATAGCAGATCCACTTTTACCCTGTTGTGTTATTTTAGCAATGATTATTTCTGTTCCCAGAAGAGTTGTTGCTCTGTATAGTACCAAAACCAACAACAACAACAACAACAACAAAAACTGGTCCAGTAATTCATAATGAATAGTTTATTGAACAAATGTTGCTTGTTATCTGTTAGTGAATTGTCCATGAGAGAATTGTATTTTTTCTAACATATTCTTTCTTTGAAATTATTAACCAAATAATTTTTGCAACTGTTTTTGGGCTGTTGAAGGCAATGGACTGATATCAATCTACTTCAGCTGGGGACCAGCCCATTGCATGTTTCTCTTTTACTGATAGACGGACTTAAGCCATTACATCAAGATTCTTGTGTGAATGCCCACAGAATTTTTGAAATATTTGCTTAAAATTCATTGTTTCCACAAACATTCTTGTCAATAAACTTGTTTGCTGGACTATTTGCAGGGAGTAAATCTGGTTGAAGAAAATGAATTTTAAAAAATCAGGTAAATACACATTTTCTGCCACATTTGTCCACCCTTACAAATGACCTTGAGTAATAACGTATAAATATGACAAAAGCTGCAACACTGAGCACATATTTGTCCAGTTTTAGTATATTTGTCACCTGATAACTGTATATCTATATGTATTAGCCTCTGATAACTGTATATATTTGCCTCTCTGAGCAGTTGCTGCCTGATTTGAGATGGAAAATTCACTAATTATATCCTGAAATGTCAACTCCCTGTACAATGTTATCATTTCCAGCCACAGATTTATGTCCAGCTTGTCCTGTTCACTTGTTGGGTCTCTGCCCAAAATACCCCTCATGCATAAAAGATGTGCATCCACCAACAAGTGCCAATGGCTTTCCAAACCAAGTCCAGAGAATTAGATCATGCATCCTATCTTGGGATATTATTTTTTCTCAGTGATAGTGTCAAAGATACAAAACACTGACATCCAATTGACAAGCGTCTTTATTAATTAGGCACTTTTTGTGTTAGCAACTTCAGGATTTATTTCTGGCTTGCTTGCACATCTCTCTCTCTCTCTTGCCTCATTTTCAGACTCCTCTTTGCCAAAGAGCACCATGCGGAGGAGGGGAAAAAAAGAAATGGAATAGAACCTGATGTCTCTGTAAAACTGCAGGCATCAGGTTCGAAAACAAAACACACTTCTCCCTCACAAAATTGTTCAGGCAGCTCAATGATAGTTCCAGCATAGGGCACTGTCGTCCTCAGGACTCACAGCTGTCTTCTGGCCATGAGGTGGGGGCCTTCACTCCTAAAATGTGGTGTGCAAAGGGGGATTGATGTATGGTGCAAGATACACAGAACTCTCTCAGCATGTGCCTGCAGACTTTGTTACCTGTCAGAACTGGCCCTGACTCCAAGCATTGTTCTTCTTTCATGAATATCTTATAGAGCCAGATACACAGTACAATATCTACACTTGTTTTTCTGACAATGTGCAATAACTCAGCCAATTTTCAATCCATTATGTTAGCAGCATAAACATTTAGGAGAACAATTTCATTTATCCCAGCAGAACACAAAGCAGAACACTGAGACAGACAGACTGTACAGACAGTCTTCCTACCTTTCACATTCATTATAGTTTGTTATGCCTTCTCTTCTACCCTAGCATTGTAGATCTTCTTTAAATGACATCGGAATCACTTTCACTAGAAAACAACCAGCTCCATCCACTTTATTTGGGGTGAACAGATCCTGGTGAGTTAGGATACTGTAAGGATCCAGACTATGGATACGGTAAATGGCCTGTAGTTCTGGCCCAAAGTACCACTTGATCTTTTTAAGGTCCATTATCTCATTAAAAAAAGAGGCAGAAGTACATCAACATGCCATCACATATAAACCCAATTCCATCTTTTCAATAATCTGTAGCAATATTGGCTCTTGAGATATCATATTTTAAAATAGTATCATTTGCCTTTTCTCCATGCTTCAGTTCTGATTTGATTTTGGTGGCCCCTATCACTAGAATTTGGAGTACTTGAACCTATACTATGTATCTTCTGACAGCTGGTTAAAACAGTAATTTCTCTAGGATCTTTAGAGCATATTAGCGTCTAAAATCCATCCTGAAATTGAAGTTTGTGAAGGGCGCAAGAGTTAGCTAATTTTAAAGATTGAATCTCACCTAATTTACTAAATTAGCCTTTTCAATACATTTGTTGTTATTGGAAGTTAAATAAGTGAGGCTTCTCAGTAGTGTCACAAAGCTTAAAGAAATATCAATATTGTACCTAAGTTGTGACTCTCTCTCCCAGCAAAAATTAAGAAGCTATTTGAGTTTTTGCTGCTGCTGAGGTCCTAAACTATAATGGTGAGAATTTAATAAATCACCAAGTGACTTAAGAGACAAAATTCCATTGAAAGTCCCATTGACCTCCTAAGTCACTTAATGGGCTTTTTGAAAATACTACCCTAAAAAAAAAAGCTTCTGTTTCCAATTCATGATGAGCTACCATAAAACTCCCCAGTGAAGGTAAGAGGAGAAAATATTGGACATATCAGGTGATGAAAAGATAGCCTTATATTTTCTTCCTTTAACATCACTGTGTTGTATAGCTACTCTTGAATGAAGAAACTTATAACATTAAGGAACTATTTAGGGCTGTAGTTTAGCAAGGTACTTAAGCACATGCATAACTTTAAATACATAAGTAGTCCTTCATTTGACATTTGATGTCAGTTGTACTGTATTTAAATAGTCTCTCTGACATTGGTAGGAAAAGAACCACAATAGAGTGTCAAATATAAACATTTAGTTAAATTTTATGAAATAGCTGATAGTCTATGGAACATTCAATAACAAAAAGAATGAAAGGAATAATTTAGTACCACACTATAATGTTTGCTTATTTGCCAGTGCAGCGAAAAGCTTTGGGCAGACTAGGACAAGTGCTTTGAGGAACAGTGAACTTTTCCGAGGCTTGGTCTGTGCTAGCAATTTATGTCAGTATAACTATGTCGCTCAGGGATGCAGAAACACAGTTATAACGACCTAACTCCTAGACAGCACTGTGTCGATGGGAGGGCTTCTCCTGTTGACATAGCTACTGCCTCTCAGGGAGGTGAAGTACTCATGCTGATGAAAGCAGTCATCCCATTGGTATAGGTAGCATCTTCACTGAAGTGCTACAGTGGCACAGCTGCAGCATTTTAAGTATAGGTCAGCCCTAAGTACTGGTCCTGCTACACTATCAGAAAGACAATACGCTTCATTCCTGAGCTTCAACAGCAGCAGAGGTAGAAGAGGATGTCTGTTTACTAATATTAGAGACAACTTTGCATTTCAATCTTTCCTAAAGATGTTAAATAGTTTTTTAGACAGAGGCATGTTCTTTCATTAGTGAAACAGCTCTCACTGGAAAACTTAAGTGGTGCATTGGCTTCCTGTCTAAGTGGCACATCAGACAAAGGTAGTTGATCTCTTTTTCTTCTAACTTGTCTAAAACTGTTACATCATCTATAAAGGCTGGAGGAATCTAGACAGTACCGCTGTCACCACTTGTTTTGCAGTGTGCTTGTCAAGGCTTTTCTCCCACTTTGAACTTTAGAGTACAAGAAGTGGGGACACTTCTAAGCTTAATTACTAGCTTAGGTCTGGTACGCTGCCACCAGCCAGAATTTAGTGTCTGGCACACTTTCTGTTCCCCCAAAACCTTCCCTGGGGAACCCAGA
>NC_133778.1:58988450-58998433 GCF_003597395.2 Chelonoidis abingdonii
CCGAGAGCGAACAACGAACAAAACAAAAAGCACAAACAAAGACTTCCCTCCACCAAGATTTGAAAGTATCTTGTCCCCCTATTGGTCCTCTGGTCAGGTGTCAGCCAGGTTTACTGAGCTTCTTAACCCTTTACAGGTAAAAGAGATAGTAACCCTTAACCATCTGTTTATGACAGTGCTGCAATATATGTTTTGAAATTAAATATCTAAATTTTGAATCATATAATTTTTTTCACGATCAAAAGAAAATGACAATTAAGTTGTGGTCAGTTTAGCAACATTAATTTTCTATGATAGGGAAATCACATGGGTTCCAACATAAAAATCCTATCTGAACAAACAAACAAACAAAAAAGTGCTGGAGAGTCTGTCTTTACTTTTGCACAGTTTTATTTTTAAACTTCTTTGTTTCTAAAACCTACTTTATAATAGTTTTTTCTTACTTGATTGGGTATAACAAGAGCTATAAGAGATCATCCCTTCCACCACTTTGGTCTAGCCACTCAGCTCTAACACAGTACAGTCCAGGTTTATGCAACTCTGGTTTTTGTAGTCCATCAGATACATGTATCCCCTACTACTTATCAGCAGGGCCGGCTCCAGGCACCAGCTCAGCAAGCAAGTGCCTGGGGCGGCCAATGGGAAGGGGTGGCACATTCAGCTTTTCGGCAGAAATTCGGCAACGGGTCCTTCAGTCCCTCTTAAGGCTTACTTTTTTTCCCCTGCTGCTTGGGGTGCCAAAAACCCTGGATCCAACCCTATTTATTGGTCATGAGAGTAAAAAATGAAGCAAAATATGGCTATGGGGAACATCGGCTTTTCTTCTCTTTTGGATGATTATCTTGTACATATGTTTTTTTAGAGCAGATTTTGAGCATGGGTGGAGGGGGAGATCGTAATTTAAATGAATGCTTTTGACAGTGGTCCTCTTTCTGCGGTACCTAACTACAGTACAAGGGCAGAATGCAGCCCCTGGAGAATGGTGGCAAATACCAAAATTTCAGAATCAATTAAATAACTTTATAGATTAATTGCTTGCTAAATTGACTTCTCTTACACTGAAGTGGTTGTAAATTTAGACACTCAAAAAGCATTTAACCTGATATATATTGTACATCTTTTTGTTTTTAAAAAATGAGCAAATCAATCTTTTGGAAAACTTATAAAAATAATTCATATCTAGACTGAGACTTTATCATATTTTTAGCCCAAAGCAATTTCATTTTCATGACTAAGCTATAAATCATCAAACAACAAGATTTGTGATGGAAATGCTGGCATAACCTGAACTCGAGTATTGCTGCTGTGCATTAGGACATGTTTCTTCCATTCTTGTCCACAATATCATTCCACCAAGATGCTAGTGAAAAGTTCATTTAGCTCAGTGGTCAGGTTCTCTTCCTATCTAAACTTTCTGCTCTATTTCCCTAACCTTTTATTTCCTTCATCTTTGTTTCATCAATTAACTGAAGGGGCTCAAGCTAGCCCCTAGTTATTAAACATTGGTAAGGGCAGAGCAGGATGAATACGGGTGGCAGCACAGCAAAAGGCATTCCCCTCTCTCACTTTCTGGGGACCTCCTCCAATACATATAGGAGGAGTTAGTCTCTTGAAGAAATTAGGAGATGCACAGGAATGGAGCTGTCCCTGAAAAAAGTTCATGTCTTCCCTGGAGAGCCTTAGAAAACAAATTGAGAGGCTCTTGGGACCCCCATTAGTTTTGGGAGGCTCATGATTTTCTCACTGATACCTACCTTTCAGGGAACCAACCAACCAATCTCTCCCTCCCCACACACACATACCTTAAAATATTTGTTTGTCACCGATAAGCTTTAATTGAACCATCAACCATGAAATAAACCTATTTTATTTTAATTTTTTTCTAAATTAATTAGATTTCAAGTCCTTTTAAATTTTAAGTTTATCCTAAAGAATCATCTTGATTAAATTCTCCATATAGAATCATAGAAATGTAGGGCTGGGAGGACCTTGAGAGGTCCCTGTGGAGAATTGGGCTGAACTCAACAAGATAAATTTCAGTAAAGACAAGTGCAAAGTACTACACTTTGAAAACAATCAAATGTCCAACCTGTTCTTGAATCCCCATCCATGGAGGTTTTTCACAACCTCCAGAGCCTAACTACCCTTATAGTTAGCATCTAACCTTACTCTCCTTGCTGCTGATTAGTACTTGTTCTTTCTACAATAGACATGGAGAATTATTGATCCCAGTTCTCTTTATGGAAACCCTTAACATATTTTAAAACTGTTATCAGGTTCCCCCTCAGTCTTCTGTTCTCAAGACTAAACATGTCCAGTTTTTTAACCTTTCCTCAGAGGGCAGGCTTTCTAAATCTGATATCATTTTTTCTTTCTCCTCTCGACTCTCTCTAGTTTGTCCACGTCTTTCTTAAAATGTGGTGCCCAGAGCTGGACAAATTACTCCAGCTGAGGCCTCACCAGTTCTGAGTAGAATTATCTGCCATGTTTTACATATGACATTCCTGTCAATGCATCACCAGAATATTAGCTTCTTTCACAACTATATCACACTGTTGACTCATTCAGTTTGTGATCTATTATAACATCCAGATCACTTTGGAGCAGTACTTCCACCTAACCAGTTATTCCCCATTTTGTAGTCGTGCAATTGTTTGTTTTCAAAGTGTAGTACTTTGCACTTGTCTTCAATGAAATTCATCTTCTTGAGTTCAGACCATTTCTCCAACTTTTCATGGCCATTTTGAATCATAGCCCTGTCCTCAAACATGTGTGCAACCTCCACCATCTGAAAATTTTATAAACATAGTTTCCATTCAGTTATTAAAGACATTTAAGGACAATATTGAATACTACTGAACCTAGAACTGACCCTTGTGTGACTCCATTAGATAAATCCTCCCAGTTTGACAACAAATCACTGATAACTATTATTTCTGAGTACAGTATCTCAACCAGTTGTGCACCCACCTCATTGTAATGTCATGTAGACCACAATTCTCTAAGGCTGATCTATACACTGTTGTGCAATAATAATGGATAGGATTGGGTTATGCTGTGGTAGAGAGTGGGCATGCCCACCCAAATAATGCATCTGCTTCCTCCAGTGTTCATCTCTTTCTGAAGCTAGGAATAAGCTTGCTGGTTGTCAAGCAGCTGTTGCTGTGTGCAGTTCTTGCCATCTGTGTGGCTGTAACATAAGGAATACTCGTGTGATTGCTAATAGCAGAGGTGATTGTCCTACATAGCCTGAATGTCTCTGTCAGTGTCTGCCTGCCCAGCCCATTCCAAAGTTTGCAGTTCTGGTACTGGAAGTGAGTTTTTTCGTGCTCATTCTTTTCTGATTCCTATGTCATGTCCATCTCCGTGGTATCTGAGCGTTGAACCTCATCTCTCTTCCAACCCACCACTACCACTTCATCACACAAGGGACATTTGCTTCTTCCATACACCCTGCCCCAGCCTGGGAATAGCCAGTCCCTGACTTAATCACCTTCCCTCCCCACACACGCATCAAGCTGGGGGAGACCCAAACCCTTTAGGAACCAAAGGGTTTTCCATCACCAGAAGGGACTGGTTTTCTTCTTAAGCAACTAGTCCATATCCAGGACTGACTGATATACAGAATGGATCTAACTGATGCCATTGTTGCTGCTATAGGGAACAGTGCCTTAAGATGTCCTGAGGAGGAGAATGCAAGCTGAGTTGAAAGGGTGGGACCATAAGGATTGAGGGATTAGACAATTGATAGTGAGAGGAGTGTGGTACTGATGGATGCGTTTGTAGTTTGAAGAGTATTGGATTAGAATTTTTTTATGAGGCAGAGTATTTTGCACAGTGAATTTAACCTGTATGACTGACTGGTGTGCAATATTTTTGTGAGAGCTCCTTATTATAAGTTTGGCAGCATCTCTCCTTCCCCATTTCTTCTCTTGCCTCCTTCTCCTTTCATTATTAACGTGTCAAATTTAATCTGTCCCTGGTGTTTTTTTTTCTCTCCATTTCTATTCCTTCTGCTCTCCTCCCATTCCCCACTTCTTTCTACCTCTTCCAGCCCTTCCAGTGCCTTCCTCCTACTCTGTCTGTCCCCTTTGCTTTTTCTTTGAGCTCTAGCCCTCACTTTTGCTTTCTGTCCTCCTTTTGTCACTACCTTTCCCCCCTCCATTTTAGCTTGTCAGCTTCTCTCCCTTTTATTCCTCCTTCATACTCTACTCCTCTTCCTCCTAGGTTTTTTTCTCTCTCTCTCAGTGGTTCTCCTCTTAGCTTATTTCCTGTCACCCCCACATTTTATCCTTTCCTTCTGTACACGTCCTCGTTCTTACTTCCTAATTTTATCACCTCTCCCTTAACAATCATTGGTCCCTTGCTAGCCATCCCTCATTTGGGAGTGTTACAAATAGTTCTGCCCTGCTGCAGGGTTCGAACAGTCTTCATCAAGAGAAGAGATCTGAGGACACCAAGGGAGAAGATTTCAACCCAATCTAGAGGATAGTCCGTCCAGATTTCTCAGAATTGTGTGATAGTGGTGATTATTTGGATGCACGCACATTTCCTAGCAGGTGTTGTTTTGGTAAAATTGCTTGGAGGGGGGGGGGCGAGGAGGAGAAAACTACTGCACAACATTGTCTATTATTTAGATATTAAAAATGTAAAACATTTTTTAAAAGTTACAATAAGGTAACACTGGCAAAGCCCTTTTGACTTTGCTGGTCCAAACAGATGATTATAGTTTTTGCCACACATGGATTTACAAAGTTACAGTAAACCTATAGAGTAAACTTCTTACTGAAAGGCTGTTGCCTGAGATGATGCCACTTTACCTTTGACTCCAGTTGCACTGAAACCCGTTGCAAATGTTCTTATTATAATAATGGCATGTTTGGCCTTTAGACGCTGTGCTTAAAAGATGCAGTGTATTTAAACAGTGTCTGCATATTCTTTATTTGGCACTTGAAAATATGTTGAAGTATAATAACTTGTTTTTCCTCTCAAAATTACTGATGAAAACCATTGTCATTCACAAACAGGTGGCTTTCTGGAAGAAGTGTGAAATTGCTCTTTTTAAAAGCAGATTTGTGATTTAAAATAAGGATTCAGATGTTTTATTAGCCATACACCGCAAAGCAATTTTAGTCAGCAAAAGAGCACTTTACTATGGACTGAGAAATAATGCAAGACAAAAGCACTTGTTCAGTGTATAACATGTAACTATGAAAAAGTACTTAACTCACTATATCATAAGTCTGGATTCAACTGAAATACAGTTTAGTCTTTTTAGCAAGGCAGCTGAAGTGTATCAAAAGGAAATGTAAACAGAATTTCTTTCTAAATATATCCTGTTAGGATTTAGTTCTTAATTGTTAACTTGTAGATATATGGGCCTGATCCTGAAAACCTTTACATACATTAGCACTAGTACTTAGCCATGTGTGAGTTGGTGAAACGTAGAAGTGAAATGTCACAAGGCCACAATGTTAAGGTCTACTTGTGCATCGGATGAAGTGGGCTATAGCCCACGAAAGCTTATGCTCAAATAAATTTATTAGTCTGTATGGTGCCACACATACTCCTGTTCTTTTTACAAGGTCTGCAGTCCACTTAAGACACAGTTCTATCAGTGTATGGTACAGCAATCTGCCAGTGCATTGTACATTGCAGCATTGGGGCCAAAGACCCAGCTCCTCAAAGGTAGTTAGGAACCTAGCTCTCATTAATCTCAATGGGAGTTGGGGAGCTGGGCCTAAATCCTCAAAATAGATCCTCAAAGTCTTGGGCTGACCTTCTGCCAAATCTGAATTTAATTTTATTTGTGATGAGTAAAGTGTACACATACAAGCAGATGTGTACAGGATTGGGCCAAAGATATGGTGTATAAATTGGCCTTACTGATTCTTTTGGCATCCTTGGCTTTCTGGATTCTTTTAAGAGGTAAATCCACTTCAAATATGCTTCACAATCTAAAGAAACAGGTAACATCAATTATAAAAAGCAGATTCCTATAGTACAGTGGCATGGCTAGATACATTAATAGTGAGAAGTAACATGAGGATTGTTTTACTTATTCTGTATTATAATAAAATTGGAAAATAATCAGTCTGAAGGTCCTGATCCAAAGCGCATTGAATTCAATGGGACTAGTCAGTGAAGGAGGCCAATAAGGACAGATTTGTAACTATTATGACATATTTAAATTAATAGTAGAATTTACTAGGAGGTTGGATTTAACAAACACTGAGGTTCAACAATATCTACTTCCTCCCTGAAAACAAGGTAATTTACTTTAACAAACTTATTTTCACATTTGAATCTTAATCCAATAACACAGAGCTTGGCCTCTGCATCAAAATCAATTTCTCTAGATTGTGTGTGTGTGCGCGTGTGCATGTTAGTTAGGTTTCTGTAGGGCCAAATCTCACTCCCCTTTCTCATGCTAGCAATCCCATGGATTTCAAGAGGTCTACTGTGCCCAGTATAAGAGGTATAATTTGCCATATGTGTATTGACAAAATTTGATTAGTCTTACATTATTCATAAAACTTTTGTGGGCATAGGAATATCCAACAAGCCCTCATCTCCAAAACATTATTCTGGATATTGATGGAACTTATGTGACAATATGAGAAGATTCTTAAAGTGTGAAATTAAATTCGTAAAGAAAATGAAACCTCTAAAATAGCTAAAACGTTACTCCAAAACAAACAGTGCAACTGATCCTACTTAATTACATGCTTAATAAGTTTTTACCATTGTAAAGCATCTGACGATATATTAATCCATTTCATATTCGCAGACTTCCTCCTTGTTATTTGCTTTGCATCTCATCATTACCATGAACATAAAATTAATATTCTTAGAATTTTTATAGTATTATTACCATATAAAATGAGGAAAGGACTAATATATGAATGCTAAGCAGCTCATTAATATGGTTTGTAATACATCTATTCATGATAAAAGCAGCTGAGAAGTGCAGATATAAAATAGTACTTCAGTGCTAGAGTATATCTAAGATTAGAAGAATCATGCTTTGGATAATAAATACTTTGGGGAAAACAGTCTTAAATTACAAATAAAATCAAAGTAAGTACTTTGTATGCTTAATTAAATACACTAACAGACAGCATTCATTTCATCTAAATAATTACTATATTATTGGCATTGACCACCTGTAATTTTTCATGATAAAAACTATCATGGAGATTAATGAGCTGGTTTCATTTTAAGAGACAAAAAATTACATCTCAATGGTATTAAGGACCTGTTCCTTTTTTTCTGGCATTAGCATAAAAATTCAGTTAGTGACTGAATCCTGAGCATGGAATTTGATATGCAAGTAGAAAGCCATGTATTGGGCCAAGCGCCCCTGATCCTTCAATGAGCTCTGCACAGGCTGGCCACTTTGCCTGTACGGAACCCCAGTGAGGTCAGTGTGACTTGTGTGGGTGCAAGATTCTGCCTACACAGAGAACATTGCAGGACTGAGGCTCATATTTGGGAAGATACATTGCTAACTGAAATTCAGTTCTTTGAGTTAAATTCACCCTAACTTTGATTTATATTTCGATATAGTTTTGGTTTGTTTTTTCTTTAACTAACCCATGTGTTTCTTTTTCTGTTATTACTATACTAAAACAGAGTAGCTGGACTATAATTTAGTTGTAGTTAAACTAAGTTTCCCATTAAGTTATATGAGTTTCAGTTTCAATCTTATGAACCTATTCATCTAAAAAATATGAAGAGTCTCATTTCACTAATTTTCTCTGATAGTTATATGAGGATCAGATCTGCCTCTTGTGCTTTCCTTAGTTACTACATTGAAGGGGAGACATACAGATAAAAAGACAGATCAGTTCTATAGGTTATTACACTTTGATGTCAATAAATGAAATTTTGATAATTTCAAATATTATATGACTCGATGCTTTGCATGCACAACACCGATTCTGGATTATAATGTTTTATTTAATATTCTCTTACATAAAAAAATACATGTTCCATTCACAGTGAAACACAGCACCACACACAGTCTATAGGGCTTGGTACTACTGCCTTTCACTGATGAAAGAAGTGTAGATAGGCAAAATGCTGACCTGGAGCATGGGCTGAAACCCTGGTTCTGTTAATGTCATTGGCAGGATTTCACCCTCAGCTTTTGCAGGCAGGCTTGAAGAGAAACGTTCATAGTGTACAATAACATGAATAAACTTCTGCATGCACAGGGAGAAATATACACCTATGTAGAGGATCAGTATAAGGCTTATGCACACATTTTTTTGTCTTATGCCGATCCTCTAAGTGGGATGTAATTAGTGAATAGCCATTGCACTGGCCTGCTGCACAGGGGTGAATTACATCCCTGGTGAAAAGGACACCAGTGAGTCATTGTGTCTGGGGCTGAAGATGCTACCCGGTCAGTAAACAGTAGCCCTACATCATTTTCCATAGTAAAAATACAGATGAGCAAGAACATCAGGCAAAGGGATCTAAGTTCTTGATGTAAACTTTCTGAAAGAATTATATTTTTTAATCTGTCTCCATACCTAGGGGTGAAAGGATTACTAGTATAAAATTACTATAGAACTGGCAGTATTTGCATGAAATACATCTTACATGGCCTGGAGTTAAACACATTTTAAAAAAAAAATATTTCAGAGTCTCCTCTTTCCAATTTTGAACAGCAGAGAACATGGGAATGCAAAACTATAAACTTTTATGTCTCCAACCATTACAAGATTTCTTTTGAATGAGTTCAGTTAAAAAAAATTCTGTGGGCAGATGACAGATTAAAATGATGCATGTAGTGTTTCCTTGACCTTTGAGACGTGGCCTCTTTATTTGTGGGTTGATGCTGTCAGGCACAATATCCAGAAAGATGAGAGCACACTAGACTTCAGACAGCTCCTATTTGTATTGCAGACACAAGTTAGTAAAATCAGTAATACATATAATAATGCAGCAAACAATGGAGCAGTCTATTTAATAACTTAAATGGAGATTCTGGAAGAAGAATAGCTAAGGAACATTTCCTGGTCACAGAGGAAAGGGTGGCAGGATCTGATCTGATCCTGTGTCCAATAGCAGCACACAAGTTTGACACAAGACACATAGCCTCTACACTTCAAGCTTTTCCCAAATCACCAAATTTCTGCCAGATATATACAACCCCTAGAGCTGTGATCTACCTACACATAACCAACCTGCGAGATTTCTGCCTGGGGACAGCTTACAAACAGTTCAGCTGCTGGAGTCATGGCCATATCATCACATACTTTGCTTGACAGTGAGGCTAGAAAATAGACACATGCTTTGGCTTCAGACTTCATCTCCAAAGTTCAAATCCACATCTTTCACATAAGTGGTCTTTGTACATCAAATTCTTTTGCTCTGGGCTCTGTAATGAACATAGGACCAAACTTGCAAAGGGCTGTGCACTTCCTGTGAGATGGAAGCATCCTAACCTCCCTCTGAATTCAGTGGGAGATGACAACACCCAGTATGTGGCAGGAGAGGGTGTGTCAAAAAAGATGAGCCTCTCGTTAACGTGTGGCTTTCATGACAGTATTTCAATTAGCTCAAAGCATGGCAAGCTGTTGGCTTTATATAATCTTTTCTGTGGCTTTTTCCTTGGTTGGAGACACTAGGTATCACATTCACTTACAGTCGGGGCTTTTTACATTGTACTAGTTTACATTTACACCCACTTTAAGGCCTCTTTCTGCTGGCAGAGGAATGTTAAAGGCCAGTGGTATAAATGAGATTCAGGCCTTTGTTTTATCCTGCTCTGCTTCCTAGATGCTCCTTTTAAATTTAATATTTTTTGTAAAGATGGAGACTATGGCACAAAAGTCTCATACTCTGTTCTGTAATGACCCTTGTCATAAACAGATAGCTAAGGGTTAATGTTTCTTTTACCTGTAAAGGGTTAACAAAGGGAACCAAACACCTGACCAGAGGACCAATCAGAAAACCGGATTTTTCAAAGT
>NC_133778.1:58998907-59090242 GCF_003597395.2 Chelonoidis abingdonii
CTTTGGTGTGAGACTCAGGGTTTCTGAGTCTTGGGGTCCCCCAGAGAAGATTTTGGGAGACCAGGAGTTTATCAGGTACTCAGAATCCTGATTGGTGGCAGCGATATCAGATCCAAGCTGGTAATAAGCTTGGGGGAGTTTCATGCTAGCTTTTCAGTTTATGAACGCTAAGGTTCAGATCTGAGTAGGAAGCTATGACAACCCTGCATTTGTAAACTGCACATAGTGCCCAATTTTCAAACATGAGCCCTTTTAAAGGGCAGCCATATGATAGATGTGGACATTCTAATAAGGATCTCCATGTTTGATGCCTGAGCCCTTATATGAAGATGGAATTATATTTATCAGGTCCTTACATGCCTACTGGAATAGGTATATGATAAACTCTAATTAAGGGAGGAAAGTCTCTGCATGAAACAATGCTACAGATCATACCTAATCACCACTACCACATTACACATTCAGCAACTGTATTACAATGCATCCATTTTACTGTCATTTGCTATAATGATAAATTCACTATAGCAGAATGTTTTCAGCTGGATGAAACTTGCACTGGATAATCTGCAACCAGCAACAATATTTAGACAGTGGCTCATGCCTGTCCCTAATGAACTGTGACCCGGCTGGTGTAAGTCTCTGAGCCTGCTGTTGTGTGCTTGTGTTGAACTCATTAAAATGTCTCATTAGACTAGAAGATACCAACTATATTATGTACTGAGTGATGGAAGGAAAAACACAAATTCAGCATGTCAGGGAAACACCTTAACATCCATCTAATTCACTATAAGATCACCTGTGCAGTGAAAGAAAAAAACAACAACAACAGTGGAAGTGTATTAAACAGTGAGTCAGCACCTGCCCAGCTAAAGACAATGGGAATCCTTCATTGGCTTCAGGTTCAGGTCCTGTAGCTGCATTTGCCATCATTCTTTTGAAAGGAATAGAACTTTTATTATTGAAATGATAACTAGATGGAACAATAAACACAAAGTAGAAAACTAAGGTAACTAAGATTCTTTAGAGTGAAATTGTGTATTATTCATAGGGGTCTAGCACAACAGCAACCTTAAAACCAATGGAAGTGGTCATCAGGGCCTTCCGTTGGTAGTATAAAGCAGGATGGCCTGCTTCATGCCACCCACTATACCAAGTATGTACAGGATGGAAGAGGGTGCTGACAGAGAAACCTGTGTCCCAGCAAGCCCTAGCTCGTATAATAGCCCCTTTGCAGTCCGAGACAGCCTCCATAAGTAAGAGCAGCCCTGAGAATTCCCAGGGACTAGGGTATCCCAAAGCTACACCACTTTTGTACTCCCTCTTTAAGAAGGTCTCCGGCCCCAGATTCTGTATTGTTATGTGACTATAGCATAATGCTCAACAATAGCGGGCTCTAGTTCTTCTCCCTTGCAGAATAATATACAACATCTGGAGTAATTATAATTGTTAGTAGATTACTATGTGAAGGATGTGAAGAATATAGAAGAAATTCAGAGAAAAGCTAAAAGGTTTGGAAGACATGGTATGGGAGGACGGAGTAAGGAATTTAGGTGAGTGCAGTAAAGGCTTGGGTCCAGCATATAAAAAATTAGATATAAAGAAGAGAGACATAAAGAGATGTGGAGAAGGGGTAGATTTTTTTTTCAGTAGTTGGCAATGGTAAGAGAGGGAAGAATAGATTCAAATTAAAACAAAATGGTTCCTGCTGAATTTCCGTTAACAGTAAACTCAACTAGTGAATGCAACCAATTTGTTCAGGGAAAGGTGGTGTAATCATAATAACTTAAACTTCAAGTTATTGCTTGATAAGCTCCTACTGGAGAAGGTCTGGCTCAGGGGTAGGCAACCTATGGCATGTGTGTCAAAGGCAGCACACGAGCTGATTTTCAGTGGCACTCACATTGTCCGGGTCCTGGCCACCAGTCTGGGGGGCTCTGCATTTTAACTTAATTTTAAATGAAGCTTCTTAAACATTTTAAAACCTTATTTACTTTATATAAAACATTAGTTTTGTTACATATTACAGACTTGTAGTAAGAGACCTTCTAAAAAATGTTAAAATGTATTATAGGCATGCAAAACCTTAAATTAGAGTGAATAAATTAAGACTCGGCACACCACTTCTGAAAGGTTGCTGGTCTAGATATAATAAAAGAATCCTGCCAGAAGAAGGGGCAAACCAGATAACCTACTGTGGGTCACTACAAGCCCTAACAATCCTAGGATACTATAAATATCACTATATCTGTACTGGGTTGTGAGACAGAAAGCCAAAAAGCTATGTATCTTTAACCACCCTGGGTGAGGTGATAATTAGACAATACACCACACAGAGTGTCTCCTATTATCATTAAATTACTCAGAGGAAAGTTTCCACAGTGAAGGCTGTGTGAATGAGGTACAAGAGAAATTACTATGGGGAGAGATACAAAGACTGCTTCAGACAACTCTGTTAGAATTCATTCATCAAGAAATCCTCCTACTAGATCAAGAGAGAAAAATCAGAGTGCGAGACCTTTGGTAAAGAGACTGTATCACTGGCTTTAGGGAATTAGAGAAGTTGAACCATTACTGCCCATGAGAGACTCTGAATCCTGTTGTGAATCAACTGAAGAAAAACTTCAGACCCCATCTTTTAGGACATTTAAAAACACAATTTTCCTGGTATTTAATCTGCAGGTCAATCAATCATTTCTGTGAATATATGCAGTATTTGGGGACTTTAAGCAACACAGGGTTCGATTGCCATAAACATGCCTGAAAACTATGATTATGAGGTTTTAGCTGAAAAAAATAATAAACATATGCAGTGAACTGTTTTATAAATCAAATTTTCCAAGTAACCATTTTTTCCTCTTCCTAATGAGTTAAAATGCACAAATACATATTATAGTGGACTAGCTTATGAAGATGTATAAAATTAATTTTAAAAAAGCAAATAGAATCAATAACTTCCATATTTTCACATTTAGAATGTTAATATATCCAAAATATTAACGTTGTGTGAATAAAATATTTCCTGGGATGAAACTATGATGTGTGTTTGAATTTCAGATAGTAGTGAGCATTTACAGTCAAGTTCAACCCTTTGAAGAGAGTTATATGCCAGAAAGGCAGATATAAACTCCATGATAGCATGCAAATTGTGCCTTTATAACCCATTCTACACAGGTACCTGCTTCACATATATTTGTTTAGTGTAACTTTGAATCCTGTTACACAGAGCATTGTTTGTTTCTCTACAATTCAAATCTCCGCCCATCCCAAAGCATTTTAGTTTTGTTGGATGATGGCTTTGTAATAATTGCCAATTTTCTGTCATACACTTATGATAATTAAACTACTATCCCATTGGGAATTCAGTCACCTCACCATTTAGTGAGCTTCACTCACTAAGATTCCAGTCAACACATTTCTTGTTTTCAAGTAATCATTTCTACACTTCAAGATTCATCCAACAGTTCTTGGGGCATATGATCATTCCGACTGTCAGCTGAGAACCTCTGCATTAATGAGATGGTTAGAGTGGCAGCCTACAATATATAAAGAAGTAAATTAATCCGCCTACTAATTCAACTAACTCTCAGCTGTTTAGTACAATCCAAAGGTGCCTCATGAATAGAGTTGACAGCGTGGATATTTTTTGAATGTTGCAAAATTACTTTTTCTTTCATGATCTGTGAAACACATGGGGCATGAGGACATTTAGTGGTAATGGTTATTACATCTATTATCGATTATAAATCACCTGACAGGGACAGTGTTAAGATTTTCCAGGCTTTTAAGTAAGCCACTTACCTTAAATGACATTTTTCCTATATAGATATTAAAATAAGGATTCTCTTGATGTTCTTTTATATTGGTCACTGCAATATGGAATTATTAACAGAAAAGACAGCAACATTGTGGATGACCTGTGTTTAAACAGATTATTTAATGCATATTATCACTATTAAAGATGTACATTGTTATTTTTATCGTACTGAATTCAGATAGATCTGTTTACAAAGTTACTTGTTTACAATTTTATTTTAATAATTCTATGCTGCAGTGATCTACCAAAAGAGAATGTGAAGTATGTCCTCATTTTGAAATCTGAAAATAAACAACATTTGAGGCATGTAATTTTTTGGGGTGGTCTGAAATTTTGTTGGTGTCTTTTAAAACTGATAGCCAGATTCTTGGTGTTTGTCTGAGCATAAAGCACATTAAAGCAAATAGTGAAGTGTTGTTCAGAACATATTGAATTGGTTTACTGGTGCACTCACAAATTTGTCTTAATTTCCTCCTCGTCATGACAACACAGGATTTTTTCCTTGATGTGATAGACTGCTACAGTAATTCACTAATATGTGTGTTTCTCAAACATTCAGGATCTATACAAACATGTATTTCAGAAAGAAGACAGAAAGGTCATAGTTATTTATAACATTTGTTCAGCAATCATAACAAGAACAATGAACTACATTCAAATTGATTTATTAAAGCCTACAAAGTATCTCTTTCATTGTAACATCTTGTTCTACCATTCCTAACACAAGTTGAACATGATTTTAATTATGTTTCACATTTCAGGCCCAACTATTTTTCTCTCTGTAATAATGTTGTGTTCAGCCATCTTAAAAAAAATCACTAATGAATATGATCCCCAATCAGAATCCCTTATAGTCATGAAATCCCAGTAGGAAAGATGCATAGTAGATAGCTGTAAGTCTCAGGTTTGCCCTGTCATATTTAGTAAGCTTGAGACAAATTTGAGTTTGCTGCACTAGTATCTAGAAGTCCTCCTTTCTTTTCTTTGCAAAAACAAATGAAGCATAGATCTCTTCTCATTTTTGCAAGACACAATAGATTGATAGTAGCTTAAAATGCCTGTAAATTCTCAGTAGATGCTGAAGAAGAGTGAACACATTATGCTTTTGTTGTTTTTACTAAATATTTATATTTCCTAAACATGTTATGAAAAGGATATTTATTTAATTTGTTCTTCAGTATGATTTCCTTAACAAGTGCTGTCAGGAAATGGCTCCTCTTATTAGCTCATTTCAAATACTTTGTGTTACATCCTAAATATACTTATCTAAGCAATTCATTTAAATTTAATGGGATAGTTATAGTATATTAAATACTAATTTATGATGAAGGACTTATTTACTAAGATTTGACATTTGTTCAATACCTTAATTGTGTTTTATAGCAATTTAACCTTAAAGGTTATTATAAATTGATTGGTACAGAATTTATTTAACAAAAACAATTATCATAATATAGGTGTAATGATGCATCACCTGAAGTTTCAGTGTTCTATTAATCAAAAATTAATTATAAAGTATCTATGAATATTGAACTGCTAGTTGTAATAGCATTACTTACACAATGTTGATTCATACAAGACAAAGTAATATAGCTCTTAAAGGACATGGGGTAAGCAGAGACTACTTGCATCTTTCCAAAGAGAGACCTGATCCAAAGTCCATTGAAAACAATGAAACTCTGCTTCATCTGTCATGTTTATGCCCAAGTCTTTTGGGCATACCTGCAACAAATCTCAGGTAACGGAGCTTCTGCTGCAGTCATCATTGAAACGACTATAAACTATTGGCATACAAGAGACTTTCCTTTCCCATGTGATAGCAAATGGACATGAAAGCAAAACTCTCTGTGGAGGACTTGATTGGATAGCATCCCACCAACTATTTCCCTTTCCAACAGGAATGTTGCACCCTTCAAGAGGAAGGGATGCTGGCAAACAAGGTATTCTTCTGCCCACCTTCTTTCCCAACCAGATACTGAAGTTGTCATAAGTAGATAGGTAAGGGTTAATTTTCTTTTACCTGTAAGGGGTGGACAGGGGGGAATCAAGCACCTGACCAGAGGACCAATCAAAGAACTGGATTTTTTTTAAAGTCTGGGAGGGAAAGGAACTCGGGGTCTTTTGTTTCTCCCGGCTATGGATTGAAACATCTTTTCTGCTAACTCCAATCTTCTTTCTAATATTCTACTATCATGGTGAGTACAAGGAAACCAGCAATAGGCTTTATGTGTTTGGTTTGTATTTAATGTGTTGTGATTATTTGCTGACTTGGTTTAATTGGGATACTCTTTTACTAGACTGTTTATTCCTATTTCTTATAAAGCCATACTCCTGTAAATTGCGTCTTAATTGCAGAGTTTTAGTTAAGTGTAAGTTCTTTCTTTTTTATATAATTTTCTTTTTAAAAAAAAACTTGGTGGATTTCTTTCTAGTGAGAGCAAGGGGAGAGGAATTTCTGTGCCCGGAGCCTGTTACCTTGGTATCAGGCTAGGGGAGGGGAGCCCTGCTTCTGTGGTTACTTTCCTATTGTCAGGGTGGGAAACAAGCTACGGGGAAAAAGTTATAGGAAAGAGGGAGAAATCAACTCTGTTCTCTTGTGTTTGAGGTTTTTCTCTAGTTAGTGCTACGAGACAAAGGGAAGGGGTGAATCTATTTGTGTGAGCCTTAATAGGTTGAAATGCTAGCCTCAGGGGAAGTAGATTATCCTCGCTGGTTGTATTCAAGGAGGCCTGAGTAAGGCATGGTTCCGGCAAACCCAAGGAAAGGGGGGGAAGCTGGGGGATGAGATAGGGAGACCCAGGGGGCTCTGGGTCTTGTGGGGTCCCCCAGGGATAAGTTGGGGTGACTTGAGGGCTGATAGGAGCCAGAATCCTATCTGGTGGCAGCGAGATAAGATCCAAGCTGGTACAAGCTTGGGGGGAATCACAGTAAGCACCCAGATTTTGGACGCTAAAGTCCAGATTTGGGACAGACGTTTACCACAGAAGTATTATGGAAAAACTGAGGTCACAGTGGGCACTCTGATCATAGAATCATATGACTGGAAGGGAGGTTGAGATGCCATCTAGTCCAGTCCCCTGCACTCAAAACAGAACTAAGTATTATCTAGACCATCCCTGAAAAGATGTTTGTCTAACTTCCTCTTAAAAACCTCCAATGACGGAGATTCCACAACCTGTCCAAAAGAATTTATTCCAGTGCTTAACTACCCTGACAGGAATTTTTTTCTAATATCCAAACTAAGCTGCCCTTGCTGCAGTGTAAGCCCGTTGTTTCTTGTTCTATCCTCAGAGGTTAAGGAGAACAATTTTTCACTCTCCTCCTTGTAATATGTTAATGCTGTCATTGTTGAAAATTATCATCATTCCCTTCTCAGTCTTCTCTTCTACAGATTAAACAAACTCATTTTTTTCTATCTTCCCTTATAGGTCATGTTTTCTAGGCTTTTAATAGTTTTTCTTGCTTTGTTTCTGGACTTTCTCCAATTTGTCCACATCTTTCTTGAAATGTGGTGCCCAGAACAGGACACAATACTCATTTCCCATTTTGTATACGTGTAACTGATTGTTCCTTCCTAAGTGGAGTACTTTGGATTTGTCTTTTGTGACAAAATGGCTGATGTTGATATGATGGGTACCACGTTTTTCCTGGTGGAGGGCTAAGATGCCACCACATGCCCATGCTCTTGGGTGCTGAGGGCCCTGCTACTGGCCCAGGAAGGTAGTAGAGGAGGGAAACGGGGGACATAGGCATCAAATTCCCCTACGTCCCGTGAGTGCTCGACCCCCCTGCCCCTGCACTACCCTTGCCCGCCCCTGCACTACCCTTGCCCCACCCCAATTTCATCCCTTCCCCCAAGTTCCTGCCCTTGCCCCGCCTCTTTACTACCTCCTCCCTTGAGTAAGCCAGGTCCTCACTCCTCCCTCTCCCTCCTGGAAAGTCCTAAGCACAGCTGTTAAGCTGCGGGCAGGAAGTGCTGGGAGGGGGAGGAGTGGGGACGCCACGCTCGGGGCAGGGGCGGCTCTAGGGATTTTGCTGCCCCAAGCATGGCAGGCAGGTTGCCTCTGGCAGTTTGCCTGCGGAGGGTTCGCTGGTCCCGCGCCTTCAGCGGACCTGCCGCAGGCACGCCTGCAGGAGGTCCACCGAAACCATAGGATCAGCAGACACTTCACAGGCAAACCACCGGAGGCAGCCTGCCTGCTGCCCTTGCGGCACTGGCAGAGCGCCCCCCGCGACTTGCAGCCCCAAGCACACGCTTCGCGTGCTGGGGCCTGGAGCCTCCCCTGCTCAGGGGAGGAGGAGGGGGTGAAGGCAGGGGGAGCTTGGCTGTCGGTGGGTGTGGAGCACCTGCAAATTTTTCCCCATGGGTGCTTCAGCCCCACAGCACCCACAGAGTCGGCACCCATGGCGATGGAGGAGTCTGGGTTTGCTCCTCACTCTGAGCCCCAGCCCCTCTCAACCCCTGTGGGTTTCTTGCCCTCTTCCCTCTTGGGTAGGGCTACCCTCAGTCCTTGACACTGGGGGAGGAGTGTCCCTGCCCTGCTGGGGCATGGTCTCAATTCCTTCTGGTCTTTGAAGTCTCAGCAACATACTTCCAAACTTCAGTCCTCTCTCCTTCCTCACCCCACCCCCCCAACTGCCTGAAGCAGGGGGTTTTATTAAGTTCCTGACAGGGCCTTAATTGACTACAGGTGCTACAATTAACCTGTAGCAACCTTCCCTAGTCTACAGGGAGCTACATCTTAATTAGCCGAGGGCTTATATATTTCCCCTCTACCACTCTCCAACTGCTCTCTGGCCCTGCTGTATCACACCTTATTGAATTTCATTCTATTTACTTCAGACTATTTCTCCAATTTGTTCAGATCATTTTGAATTGTAATTCTATCCTCCAAAGCATTTGAAACCCCTCCCAGCTTGGTATCATCCACACACTTTATGTGTACTTTCTATGCCATTATGTAAATCACTGATGAAGATATTGAACAGAACCAGACCCAGAACTTATACCTCCAGGACTCCACTTAAAATGGCATTCCAGTTTGACTGTGAACCACTGATAACTACTCTCTGGGAACGGTTTTCCAAACATTATGCACCCATCTTATGATAGTTCCATCTAGATGGTATTTCACTAGTTTGTTTATGAGAAAGTCATGCGTGACAGTATCAAAAGCCTTACTAAAGTTAAGATATACTACATCTACCACTTCCCCCAAATCCACAAGGTTTGTTACCCTGTGAAAGAAAGCTGTTAGGTTTGTTTGACCCCATTTATCCTTGAAAAATCCATGCTGACTCTTACTTATCATCTTATTATCTTGTAGGTGTTTGGAAATTGATTGCTTGATTATTTGCGCCATTATTTTTCCAGATACTGAAGTTAAGCTAACTGATCAGTAATTCTCCAGCTTGTCCTTATTTCCCTTTTTTGTGGATATGGATTAGCATTATATTTGCCCTTTTCTTTTTCTCTTCAATCTCTCATCTTCCATGACTTTTCAAAGATAATCTTTAATGTTTGAGATATCCTTTCAGTCAGCTCCTTGAGTATTCTAGGATATATTTCATCAGCCTCTGATGACTTGAAGACATCTAACTTGCCTAAGTAATTTTTACTTTGTTCTCTCTGTGTTTTAGTCTCTCATCCTACCGCATCTTCACTAGCATTCACTATGTTAGACATCCAATAGCTAGTAACCTTTGTAGTGAAAACTAAAACAAAAAAGTCAATGTAGCACTTCTGCCATTTCCACATTTTCTGTTATTGTTTTTTCTCCGTCATTGAGTAATGGGACTACCCTGTCCTTGGTTTTCTTCTTGTTTCTAATGTATCTGTAGAGTCAGAGATTGCCATGACACACCCAGTTTAAAACAGCCAATTGTTTTGTTTCTAATGTGCACAAGGCTAATCCCTGACAGAAAGGAGATAAAGTGTAAAGGTATTCAGTGTGGCCTCTTCTGAGGAAAATAGATTGTTTAGAATTCAAGCAGAAATCAATTAAATGAGATAATCAGACTTTGCAAAATGTATAAGAGCGCCAGTCCTGAAGTTATGGATCAAACATATTGCTAGTTTACCAGTGGGTGGGCAGACTCCTCATTTCAGATTGCTGGCACTAATAAAGCCCTCCTTAGACTGCCCTGACTGGCTAACCTCCTTAGAAATTAAGAAATCAGGTGACTCAGAAATCTGTGGTCCCCTGTAAGTCTATTGGGAAACAAACAGAAGGCCAGTTCTTGGCCCTGGAGAGAACTTTCCTTTTCAGTACACCTGTTGTATCTCCAGGAAAGACAATCTGTCCATTACAATGTGGTGACAGAAATGAGCTGTTTTCTGTTACTGACTTACATTCTGAAATATCTGGGGGAATGACTAAAGTTCCTTTAGAAATGGTGCAAGGGGATGAAATGCTCCCTAATGGTTGTAAAGTGTGTTATTTATGCCTGGGCATTGCCCTCCAGTTCTAAAGTTCAAATCCATAAAATAGTTCATAAAAGCCCTTCCTTCCACAAGGACAGTCTGAAAAACTTACAAATGCAAGTTAACAAGATGTCATTAATAAAATAGACCTAAGTGAAGTCCTCTTGCCATCCCATGCATCCAAACAACACAAAATTTCTAATATTCTCCTGGTAAAAAGTTTTATACTAATGGAAAGTTGTAGTTTTTGGCCCTTGCATTGTTTTAAGGGCATTTATTCTGAATGTAATTAATTCACTAGTTTAATCTCTGGAAGGGAAAATGATTACCTAGTTAGAAAACATGTTGACTGCAGCAGAGTCAGTAGCATAAATCAGCAACTATATCTTTTAAAGGCCTTGGAGATTTTGGTAAATTTATTACAGAGAAAAAATGTAACCTATTACTTCAACATACTGTGATTTATGTACATTGTAAAATGTCTCAAATCTTTTTTTGCCTTTCAGTTAAATAGATTTTCACTCTTTATTGCACAGTTACATAAGGCATAAAAAATGAAATTCCAAAAAAAAAAAGAGGAATAGATTTTTCAAAAAAATTATAAAGGATTATGACTGGGGCTGGCAAACTAGTTCCAGTATAAGCACTGGCTTGAAACTTCACTTCAAACTACAACTTTACTGGTTTCAGAATAGCAGCTGCATTAGTCTGTATCCTCAAAAAGAACAGGAGTACTTGTGGCACCTTAGAGTCTAACAAATTTATCTGAGCATAAGCTTTCATGGGCTACAGCCTGCTTCTTTGGCTGTAGCCCACAAAAGCTTACGCTCAAATAAATTTGTTAGTCTCTAAGGTGCCACAAGTAACTTTACTGAACTTTCAAAAAGTTTAGTCAATTTCCTTTCCCCCTATTTTTCACTTTTGTGCTTCTGCATTATCTGATTCTAACCTGAAACTAAAGTGTCAGGTCATGTCACAACTGAAACTATTCTCATTTTATTTCCAAGCCAGTGGGGCAGAACTTGATAAAGTTCATATAATCATTTTAAAGGCGGGTGCTTCTGGTATACTGAGCCAGGAGTCAAACCTACCCCCCCAAATCTAAAAGTGAGTGCAGTTACTCAAAACCCTGTGTCTGTAATAGTGCCCCAATGGAGCCTCATATTTGACTGCAGGATCAGGACCCTAAAAAAGTAAGTACCAAACTCTAGTGCTGCTGTTCTGGCCCCTGATTGTGAATGAGTGAGAACAAATTCCATGGGGCAGAACCAAGCTCACAACCTTTCCTGAAGATAACAAAAGCTCCCCAGCCTCCTTGATCAGTTGTTGACCATCACAAGTTTAATATCCCTGTTTGCCCATGCTGGTGTACGTCACACAGTTCCAAGACCTCCCCCTGCCCCAATGCTACAACATAACCCGGGCATTAGCTCGCTGATTCCAAAAGCACCAAAATTGCCTTAAGAATGCTCTGAGCCAGGCCACTTAGATCTCTGAGGATGTTAACTGTGATGTGCCCACATGACTGCTTCCTGGGACCTTTAGAATACAACCACCCCGCAAGAAACCTTTGAGTGAAGATTGCTGTGTGGATATAGATAACTATTTAGCCCACTGACAAGCTGGGAGGCGATTCCAAGATTGCTGAGGATGTTAGTTCACAGGTTGCCCACAACTCCATGTACAGCAGCACCCACTGCTCTGTAATGAGTGATTCGATGACCAGCCTTCTCACGACTTTAATTGCATGATTTTTTTAAAACTTGCCCCATAGCTCTGCCATGTGAAAGGAGGTAGTGGATCTCTATGCTACATTGCTAACCATCCTACCCCCAGGCACCATGCAGCTAGCGGCATCCACTCAGATTCTTGGTTAGCTCCTGGTGTCAGCTTCTAAAACCTGGTATGTAAAACTGAGGCAAGGCATCTCCTATGCCAGTATAAATCCAGGAAAGGTAATAAAATAATGGATATTATCCTGGAGCATATTTGAGGATCAAGCCCCAGGAGAAAAACCTGCAAGTTATGTACAGTCCATCGTGTTAAGGGCTGTGCTACCCTGCCCTCAATTCATTCCTGTGGAATCCTTTAAAAAAGAAAACTCACATAGCTGAATCATGCCTCTGACTTATAATGTGTTTTGTTTCATGGCATATTACATATCCCATCTATGCCCATGACTTGTAGTGTTTTTGTTTGACAGTGTATTATTTATAGTCCCCATAAACAGAATCCTAAACCCACAGTAATCTGCCCCATCTGCTTTATTAAGGTACTTCCAAAGGAGCAACCTTAACCTTAACATCTCCAGCAGAACTGGAAATGGTGCCCTTGCTAACCAGTGGCTGGAACTTGATTTAACCCTTATGCTGGTTCCCCCAAGACCCTTTCATTGCCGCTGTGGCATGAATATGCATGCGCCCCAAGATGTAATCCACAAACATACCTGCGCTCATGGATGCCTAGACCTTTACAAAGCCTGTGCTCAGTGCCACTTGCATCAGTTGCTGTACTGACACACCCCTGCTTTCAGCATTGCCCTCACATCTTGTAATCAATTGGGATGAATATTGATGCTCTTGGTGATCCTATGTACTTTGGAAACCCCAAATGCTGTCAAGACAACTATTCTGCTTCCACATAGAGCCATGCGGCTGAGATGTGCTGAAGTGCTGTGTTCCTTCCTGCTTCAGCCTGCTTCATGTAAAAGGGGAGGCTTCAGGTGCAGCGCTGCCCCTTTTAAACCCTGCATTCCCAGGGGATGAGTGAGCAGATCTCCTCTTCCCCCATAAAGTATTCTTCTCTTCATTCAGCCAGCCAGCCAGCCAGATATCCTTCCACACACACTTAAAGATACAGAGAGGTCATTCAAACTTCATCAGTGTAAAAGCAGACACAACATTGACCTAGAATATCTCTCTCTCACACAGGAAACTCGTTCCTCAAATACATTCTATTTTATTTTATTTTATCCATATTGTAGCCCACCTAAATTGCCTGCATTCTTGTCTACTCTATTGCTCAGTCTTTACACAAAGCATCCATTAGTACATCAGTCGTTCACAGTCAAATTCCCTAGAGGTATCGTACACCTTCCTGCACTTCCTACACTTTTTATTCATAGCACATAGATGTCAGTATTCAAAGATCTAAAAATCTAAAGAGTCATCATCAGAACTGACAGAGCAAAGCCTGGCTGTGCTTTGCTTCTGGAAGGTGTCAGTCCTGAAGCCCTGACTCTTACAATATTCCCACTTGACTTCAGTAGGAATTTTGCCTGAGTAAGTATTGCAGAATCAGGCATATAAGAGAAATTCTCCTCCATTTTCATCAGTTGACCTATTCCATGTATTTAATTAACACAGAGTTTGGCCACTAGTTCACACTATTGAAAAGGAAGTTATGACAAACCAAAGTAATCTATTCTGAGTCCAAGATTCTAGTAGATAGAGATGGAAATAAATCTCTAGGGTAGGGTTGTTGGGTATGAGCAATGGGCCCTAGCCAATACCAGGGCTCTGAACACTCATGAACTTGAGCTTTAGCACTAGATTAAATTTTTGGGTCTCTTGCCTATTTTTATTTCCTAAGCTTTATTAATTAGTACTTGGGTCTCTTGCCTATTTTTATTTCCTAAGCTTTATTAATTAGTACTTTACCTGTTCTCACTGTAAGAAAAATAGAAAAAATACCATATTCCTAGGAACTGCTGTTTATCTAGGCCTTTTTTTTCCTAGTAGAATTGTAGGTGGAGCTATTAACTGTGCTTATGGTAAAGGTTGTTTAGCACTTTCTATCATATTGTCCTATTCTCTGATGTTTATGATTTTGCTGAACTTTAATCTTCCAGATAGAAATTTTCTTTGCTGAAGCTTTGTCTACACTAGCACTTTCATCGATAAAACTTTTCTCGACCAGGGCTGTAAAAAAGTGCTGACGGCAGTGCTGGTGTGAGCAGCGCTGTGTTGGCAGGAGAGGCTCTTCTGCTGACATAGCTAATGCTGCTCATTGTGGGTGGTTTAATTATACTGGCAGGAGAGCTGTCTCCTACCATCAAAGAGCGGCTACGTGGGAGGCCTTACAGCTGTACTACTGTAAGGTCCATAGTGTAGCCATAGCCTAAATGTCTGCCTAAGTCTTTTTTTTTTTTTTTAAGTTTTCAGCAAAAATAGTTCAGCTATTTCCAAGAATGTGGTTGGGGAAAAATAGCTATTGTACCCAAGTTAAAAATTCTCACATATCTTTCATTAGGAAGGTCTAGAACCATGATTCTTTGGCTTAGGGACTTGAAATTTGGCGTGAGGGCATCGCTCAAGTGTCAGGGATATGCCTTTTGCTGTCCACATCATAATCCACCCAAAATTGACTGAATTATAATCTCTGTTTCCCCACACTCAGTAGAGGTTGGGGAGGAGCTGGCAGCTAAATTCTCCAAACATTTATCTGTACTGAGCATGTTCTATTCCCACAAAGCTCATTGAGAATGCTCCAGTTCAGGGAGGAACAGGAATTTTCATGCAGTTGTCCCTTCCTGTCTGCTAATTGCAGCTGTAACAACAGGCACTGGAATCAAGAAGACTAATAATAAAGGCACAATCTGGACTAGAAGGAGAAAAAGGGACATGAGCAAAAAGAACAAGAGCAGAGGTGAAATGGGACAAGAGGAAAGGGGGACAGAGACAGAAAGTGGGTAGGATGAAGAGAACAACAGAATTATCCGAAAGTACTTGAGACCATTCCCCCCATAGAACAGAATTCAGGTTTCCTGAATCTCATGACTTCTGTATTATCACCAAATATCTGTGAACTCCCCTGAAAAAGTACATGTATCTCCCCTTAGAGACTGGCACACAAAGAGGATGTATCCAGTATAGTTGTAGCCATGTCACCTTCTCTCACACAAACAGGATAACAGACACCTATTATTACCAGCTACTCTATCAGCTCAAGTGGTAGTAGTCTGTGCTGTGGATATAAAAACTTCTAGGTTTGTATTTAGCCATGTGGAGGAGGGGTGGTGGGGTTAGTATGGTTTCATATGATGGAATTAACATTAAAGTTGCAAATTCAGCATACACAGGTAAACTTATTTCCAGCATTTCTGAATTTCTGAGTTCCTGACACTTAATCTGCTTGACCCCCTTAAAGATTTTTTTAAATATATGTAATTTGTTTTAGTGGAATGTAAAATTTAGTTCCTCAAAAATGAGCTGCTTAGAAATTAAATCTTTGAATGAAAAATGAAGCTTAGTAAATGGCGAATTCTTAGATAGTCAGAAGAAAACAATCACAGTTTCTTTCTCTCTCCCCATCGACTCTCTGCAGTGAAATATATTTGTTCAAATTAATAATTACATTATAATTCTTTGTAACAATGTAAGGGTTAATGGAGCAAAAATATGTGCTTCATGGAGGAATTCTTTTCACAGCAAAATTGCTTTTCAAAAAAAGCTTTCAAGGAGAGTAGTACTCACCGACTAATTTTTCAGTTCAATGAATTCCTCTTCAGTGGGAATTGTAAATGATTCAGTCAAAATATAGTCTTCTAATATAACCAGGATGATATTTTTAAATTTTCTTTCTTTTTTTTTTTTAAATAAGGGTTCCAGTACCTGAATTGTGGTGAAAGCCTAGACTATAGGTAGTGTTGCCATTCTCAAACTACTCCTTCCTACCAGTTGAACAAAGGAAATTAATGTTGATTTAGGGTGACCAGATGTCCCAATTTTATAGGGACAGTCCCGATTTTTGAGTCTTTTTCTTATATAGGCTCCTATTACCCCCCACCCCCATCCCGATTTTTCACACTTACTGTCTGGTCACTCTATGCTGATTTAAAGTTGAAAAAGACAAACTTTACTGAGAGGAGGTCATGCCATTTTTTCCCCCTAAATCAAAGATGATTTGGAATCAAGTCACTAATAATTTTCAAATCAGACTGCTATTTAATTACTGTTATTTACAGGATTTGGGGGATGAAGTGCTCTTGTTTTAGAGTTTCCCCACATAGTAACCATTGGAATTATACGGGACCTATACATGGCAATTTTTAGATTTTACCTCCATTTTGGATTCAGTTTTTCTCTAACAAGTTTTTATGCCTGTACTAAAGTGAAAAGTGCCTGTACTAAAGTGAGAAACTGAATGGGGGAAAAAGATAAATAAAATGATGAATGTGGACTGATATCTACCTATGAAATGAATGTAGAACCCTGTAACAACTTTAAAGACAAGGTAATCCTGAAAATGTGGGGCAGTTAAAGAACAGTGTAAAATGGGGCACTCCGTGGAATATCTCCTGTGAGGGCTGAAAGAAACTTCAAAGATACTGACAATTCTCTATGAACAGTAGATCTAACTTTGTAATACATTCAGCATTTAAGATTTACTGAGGAGGAAAAGCTCTTGGAGGCAACAGAGGAATCCTAACAAAAGGATGGAGTTTTAGATAATATGTAACAGCGGTGAGCAAATGTTATTGTTGTTTCTGGAAAAAGCTTTACATACCATTCATACAGGAGGAGAGGAAATAAGTGCTACCTGTTTAGTAAGGATTGACAGCATTCTGCTTTGCTTCAGCAGCTTCTCCAACCTGCCAGTTGGCAAATAGGGCATTTATCTGAAAAAGGTTCATGAAATTATGGAGTAAAAATGTTTTGCAAACAGAATGTCCTAGATGTAATTGTAATTAAGAGTATACTACAAGCGGCATGCTATTTTAGCAGCTCACACATTTACTTAACCAGTTCTCTCTAGTAATGATTAATCTCTTAGCGGTAGGCAGTGAACTAAAGCTTCATATAAACTTTACATCCATGCTTGGTATACCAGCCTACCATCTGAGCTTGCCATGACAATCTAGAAGAGACATCTTGAAAATGTTTGCAAATATCTAGTTAATTTTTAAAGAAATGGATGAAAAGGATATATTGGGTAGATGATTTTCCACCTGAAGTCTTGTATACAATAGGCTTATTTTTTTTTGCAAGAAGTTCTCCATTCTTGTTACCACCAGTTCTGAGACAGGGATTAAAGGGCTGCTCGCATTTTCCATCTGGTCAGAAGATAACTAGGACTAAAAGTACTCTGGATCTGCACTGAGACAAGATAGGCAACACAGTGGTAAATCCACTAACAGCCACAGATGCCTTGTCTGCACTGGAGCTCCCATCATTGCCAGCATTGGTGGAATTGAACCAATGGTACCAAGGGTAAGAATTTTTTGAAAAAAATTCAGCCTATACAAAGCCCAACAGTATTATCTCAGGCATGAAGTCTATGAAACTCTTTGTCACTAGTTTTCATTCTAGGAAATTTCTGAATTCCAGGATTCAGACTTAAGGGAAACTGCAGGAGAGAGAGAAACAGAAACAGTCCCAACTATCCCGGGGTAAATGAGCTTACATACAGAATCTGGCCAATTTACTCACCTTGCTCACTTTTGAATGAAATCATTGAGATTGCTCATTTGAGTAAAATGAGCAGGATTTGCTTACCACACACTTGTTACTAATTTGTGCTTCTAAGGCTTTTTTTTTTTAAAATAGGGACACATTAGACAGCCCTGGAGGTGTTCTATCTTGGGCTAGGGGCTGGTTCAGTCCTTGACAGTCCCTGGGTAATCCTCTTATGCCCAATTTCTTCCCCCATGCACACTGAGTGCTGCTCTAGTGCAACTGGGGATCTAGCCAAATTTTTCTCCTTTTGAGTTACACATTTCCTTGTTCTGAATGTGGATCCAAGATAGTGGTTGTTAACCAATTTTTGCAGCCAGAAAACCTCCACAAAAATTCAGAACCCTATTAAGCCTCAACTGATTGCATTGAGAATTCATGTCAATAGTTGGAGCATTGATAGATGCAGAACACCACAGTCATGACTTAACAATTTCTAGAGGTCACTGCATGCAACAGAGAATTAATTTTTAGTCCTAGGCAGAAGGAGCTTCAGCTGTTTAATTTTCAGTGGGCAGATTCCTAGAAGTCTGTGCATATGTGTTTTCCTATGGAGTCTGAACTCCTGAGTCGTTCTTCTTTATAATGATAATGGCAGACAATCCTGTCGTGATGGCTCAATACATTTCCAACTGTTCCACAAATTGTCGCCACAAATGAAGTAGGAGAATAAAACTAATTCACTGAGAGATGCAACTGAAACATCTGAGTCATCCTTAATATGTGATTTCAATTCAGTGGCATGCATGTGGTCAGAAAATTACGAGAACTATGAGTTGTGGTCAAATGTGCACTTGCCAAATTTGCCAGAAGAAAGGAGCAGGACGCATAGAGCATACTTATTAAAGTGAAGAAAAAATTAGCATGTAGGGTAAGGATACTGTGTGAGGAGGAAAAAAAAAGAAAAATTATTTTACAGTGTGATGAAGTACCATTTGTAGGTACCTCCACACATAGGAGTTCTGCACTGTGAACTGTTCCCAAATCTTTCTCTGTCCGTAAGGGCAATATCTTATCTCTCATTATGTTGTACAATTTTCTTTGCTTATGTTAATAGAAATCTGTTGTAACTGATGCTGGAAAATAAAATTTTTCATATTCTGTGAGGTTTTATTTTTCAAAAAAAATTAATAAAAGAATCCTAAGCAAAATATAATAGTCTATATTTACAAGGTGTTTGCAGCTCCCGGTGTCAGGAAAGATGCTTTGTTATCTCTAGGACAGGAGAGAAGTGTTATCTACAACTGCCATTGCTTACTATTTGTACCAGGGAAGCAGCTTTACCATATCTTGTGGGCTTCATAAAAACCCTGGCAGCAGAAGTTGCACCAGTTGTTACTAATTTGTTTTTCTACAGTCTTTTTTTTTTTTTAAATAGGGACATATGAGACAGCCCTGGAAGGTGTTCTAACTTGTTCCTGGGGCTGGTTCAGTCCTTGACACCCCCTGGATAATCCACTTATGCCACTTTCTTCCCCCATGCTCACTGAGTGCTTCTCTAGTGTAGAGATTGTTCCTTCTCGCACAGAAGTCAATGGTAAATTGTTCACTGACTTCAGTGGACCAGAATTGAGTTTGTGACCTACGGTCTCTCTTCCCAGCCAGCATCACTAATTTCGGGGTTTGTTCTTCATCTTTGATAGGGGAAGGGAAAAGACGTATGACACCACAACCCCAATCTAAGAATCTACACTATTTCTCTTGGTAGACATGTTCTACATTTATTTCATGTCCACAAAAGTGCTTCCCTTTTATCTAATAAATAGATTGTTCTTCATTTTTTTATTATCCCTCTTTTTTTAATTTAGAAATTATAGCTTTGTTTCATTAGCTTTTTAACCTTGTTAGAAATGTAGTAGTTACCCTAAAAACATCCCATAAGTGAAAAACACCAGTTATTAATCACATGAAACTCATTCATGTATAACTTTTCAAGAAACAGGAACACACATTTCCTTAAACATGTTGTATATGTCAGCTAGTTGGTATCTGGTCTTTTCTAAATGTGCCAAGTCACTGAAGCCTGAGTACCATTCAGTGATGTACATACTGTTTGCTGATTTCTAATCTTTAGTGGTTATTCTCTTGGTGATCATATTATCCTTGAGCACAAATATTTCATAGGTCCCTTGAATATCTGTAAAAGTCTGTGGAGCTTCTGCTTAGAGATCCATGTGAGGTTCATGCATAGTTTGAGTTTTATATGTGTTTCTACCTCTTCACAGAAGTGAGAAACTCTGCTAATAGCACAGCATATGCATTGTCTGCACTAATTCCTCTTCCACTGCAACACCTATTCACTGTTTTGCCTGTGCATCTTTCCAAGGGTCCAGTATGTTGTTAAAGGGGCTTTCTGTTGACTGACCTTTAATTGATGATAGATAAAAGTGCTTCATAAGTCTATATAGCCTTTCAGGCTTTTCTGATCTGCTGATATTTTAGTAGATGCTACTCCATCCTCTAAAACACTTAAACGTCCCCATTTCTCTATGCATCAGAGTCCATGTGTGAAAATATTTCCCTTGTTTTCAGTAACACAGAATTTTTCTAGGCTTTTATCCTTAAGCCTGCATCAGCTGTGAATTGCTAGTATCATGATGGTACTTACAAATGTTACCACTCCTTAGGGCTTTAAGGAAGGGGTTGAAATTGCTTTGACATGCATGCCTGTTTTTCTTCTCTGGAGTTAGGACTGTATTATATGGTGTTTTTAAGCTCCAAGAGGGCTGCTGACTGTGATGACATGTGTCTAATATTTCTCTTTTTGTATTTCTCATTTTGTCATAGATATGGGGTACTAACCACTGACAGGTTAAACTTTCACTTTTACAAGGTACAACATTATGTTATTCAGTTATAGATAAGGTTATTTTGGAGGTTACATGATCAACAGCAAATATTATTGTTCCTTTAATTGGGAACAAGGGATTCTGATTCCACTCCCCAAACTGTGGAAAAGTCACAGAAATATGACATGTAGGGAGGTAATGTATGTAGGGGAATGGGTTCACTTGTGGGGATCATGGAAAAAATGTGTTGAAGCTTGGAAGAGGAAAGTGGGGGCAGGGGCTCTATCCAAATTTTTCAGAGTTTGGCGATTCAACTTCAGGTTCATGTTAGGGAAAGGGCAGAAGTTTTGGTTGGTTATTGTTTCAGTTGAACTAGATGAGATGCGTATCCAGGATTGCAAAGCAATTTGCATACTTTAATTAATTAGTCTACACAGCAGTCTGTAAGGTAGATAAATATTTATTATTCTTGTTTTGCAGGAAGATAAATTGAGGCACAAAGAGGTTATGTGACTTGTCCAAGGTCTCATGGTGAATTAGAGGCAGATCTCAGAACAGAACACAGAAGTCCTGACCTGCAGACCTCTAACCAATACATGTTCTCTCCACGGTCTTGTAGAGCAAGTGTATTTGGGATTTTTTAATTAAGCCCCTCTCTGTCAAATATTGCTGAGACAAACAGGACATTTGTATTTCCCTTCAATATGGCACTTAGATTTCATATAGCTATACTGAAAATTCATCCTTCAACTGACAGCTTTCCGCACTGGATTATCATAGTTCCTCTTGATAAGCTACCGCAACCACAGTTTTTACTGACAAGTACAGTAGTGGAAGGTCCTGCAAAGTACTAACATGCCTCAACAAAGTTTCATATAAAGCTAATTTATTTAATAGAAGAAAACTGAAATTTATATAAATCTTTGGGTCATACTGTATATTCTCTTGAATGTTTCCCTCTGAAGTAGCCCCCATGCCAACGAAATTAAAGAAAAATGTAAAGCATCACTACAGGATTAAATTCCTGAGCTAAGCTCAACATACAGCTCTAATTCCAGCCCTGACACTGACTCACTTTGGCCCTAGATAAAATACGTCAGTCACTATTAAAAAGCTAACTTTTGACTGCTGAAACAAGCAGTTACTTGCTAATGCTGCTGTGTGCAGGATCCCAGCTCTGGAATTTCTTGCCAAGAGAGGTCAGACGGTATTTAGAATGTAATGTAAAGGACACCTTTGTAAGGAAAGCACCTATAAATAGCAGCAACAAAGTTCATACACTTAAATTCTCAATTCACATGCTCTTGTTCTCAAGACAATTGAAAAGACATATTTTTTGTTTGTTTGTTTTGGGTTCTGCTTATCATGTTTTGGATTTTGATAAGCCTTAATTTTGTATGGCACTCAAATACTTTAAGAGGAGCCACCACAGAAATTCTATACATTAGATGGATAAAATAGTGGCAAGTGCTGGCAAATGGGGACTACTTAATAGCGATCACTGTTCATAACTCTCTGAGTTTGGCTATTTGAAAAAATTAGGATAGGAATACTGAGAGTGTTTGTTGTAAGGACTGATTAGTTACTGTTATGTTGCAGTTAATGATTTGCTATAAGTATGGAGTCATGCATAGCTGTGGCTCTGGAGTCACAATTCTTTTCCTGCTTCCTTTGTCACTATACCAGTAGATTACATCTACCTCTGGGCCACCTCAGCTGAGCTGGTAAGGGTGTTGAGGGTGGCAGAGTCCAGGCTGTACCACTCCCTGCTCATCAACTGTGATATATGGGGAATGTAGCCCACACAGGGGAGCAAGAGATTGCTTTAGGCCTCCATACTCCCCCATGCAGGTGCATGTAAGGTAAACAACAAACTTGCCTTTTAATGTATATACGGTATGATGAAGATGAAAAGGTGTATGGTATTACCATTGCCTCCAAACATGGTGATTGTTGCTTTATGAATATCATACTAAGTATGCATAAGCACCCCAACAGCAGAACGGTACAGCTGGGAACTGTAAGCAGCTATTAGAAAAACATGTACAAACCTAGTGCAAAATGAGACCATCTAAGCATAGCTCCTATGAGCATTGTCTGACCTGTGAATCACAAGGAACTCAACTACAGCAATGTACAGGATGAATACAGAATGACTCCAGCCACCACTGGTGAGTGAAATGGTTTGGATAAAATAAAAACTGAACCAAACCTTTGCTCAGATATGAAGTCAAATGTCATGTCATATCTAACTTGAGTCTATTTTCATACATCTCTAAATTTCTGGCAGGGACCAGTAGTAGAAGTCAAAGGCAGTTACTATGTTAAAAGCCTGTTTGAATGAGATTTTTGGCTCAACTTTCTAGACCCAAGAAGTTTCAGTAAGCATCTATAGAGACCATCCTAAGGCCTTGTCATCTTAGGGCTAAATTCTCCCAGAACTTGGCCCATATGTCTGAACTGAACATAGATCATCTAGGTAAAAAATCAAGCACTTCAACCGCTACATCTCTTATTTTTATTATTTTACCCTCTACTTCCTCTTCTGCAAGTAGGAACACTGTATTTGAAAGGAACTTATTACTTAGTTCAAAGGCATTACTGTATTAATGTGCAGTTCTATAACATCATGTACATAGATCTGGGAGGGGGAGTATCAAAATTACTGTACTTTCACATCTTTCTTGTACTGTACACAGTGAATTTCAATTACTAACATTCCTTACATTTCAAAGATACTTTAGCCTAAGCCTTTAAATTCAGTACATCTTTAGTCCTAGCCATGCTACTGGACAGGTGTGTGATTGCATATTGCATGGCTGTTATAATAACCATTTATAGAAGGACCATGTCTTCATACTGCACTACATCTGAGGGAATGCTGAATTAATGATGTGGTTGTACTTTTGGAAATACCAACTATAAAAACCCTATTTGATTACATGTAAAAGTGAAGCTTAGTGATATTGATTTTTTTGAAAACTGTTTTTAATAAAATTAAAGGGACTCGATCTTATTTATGTATTATAGATTTTCCATTTTTACAAATATTACTCATACATTTCTTGAAAATATGGACAGTACATCAGGGATTAGGCAAGCTGCTGGGCTGCATATTTACAAGCAATAGACATAATTGTTTAGAAGAATGAACCATCCTTTATGCACAGACGTAGCCATACATTATTGCTTCTATTTTTGCCAGTTACCAAAATGCGAAGTAGCTGATTGAACTCAGAATAATGCTTATATTTATTTAAAGATATTTTCAAATTAGAGACACAACAATTTTATTTTTGTTTCTTCCTTAATAAAAGAAAAGAAAAAGAGAGAGAAATACAAGAATATAGAAATTTACATTGTTCAAAGTTTAATTTTTGTTGACATTTATGTCTTACCTCTTAGGTTTAGGAAAACGGAATTAAATCAGGTCAGACAAGTCCAAATGAGAAGATAATGCTTAGTGCTGCAAGATCACCGAAATACCTAAATCCAAATTAAACAAAGCTATGCTGGTGTGCAATCCATCATGTGAGTCATATAGGAAAAAACAGTGCAGGCTTTATTTAGAGTCTCTTGGCAGTAAGAAAGTCTTAAAAAAAGTCAAAATTTCTAATAATTTATTTTACTGAAAAGATCATTAATAATAGTTGTACATACATTGTTCAGTCTGTCTTCCATAATGCAGTTCATAATCAATGTGCAAAACCAAAATAGAAGTTAGTCTAGAATCTTAATGCTATAGGTTTTAGTCACCATGTATAGCATGACATGATATCACTGGCATTTTATTCTGTAAAAGCTGGCTGACTTCAGGGGATTTTAACATTTAGATGGGACAAACACTCTGTATAAACATGATAACTTTGCTTGGAAGTTTAACACTTGATATTCTTGATGTTAAATTGCAGTTAAAAGAAAAAAGAAGCTTTCACAGTTCTAGCAATGAATATACTGTATCATTTGTCTTGTTTGTATTGCACTTATTTCTTCATTTTTATCTAAGCAATTATTTACATTCTGCTCAGAATATTAAATTTCGCTTAGCAAGCAAGATTGTGATACATTTTTTTTGTGCAGCAGCAGCAGCTCCTTTTGTCCTGAAAAGATCTATAAAGTCTTCTGTGTTTTAGATGGATTTCTTTTTCCATTTTTGTACTAGTATCTGTGATACTTTTTGAAAAAATTAAATGTAACATTTTCTAAAATGTAACATTACACATCCCCCAAATTATAGAGTGGCAGTACTGCAATTTTGCTGTTGCGAATGTTGAGTATTTTACAGAATCTTTCTAATCCCCTGTATAGCTCTGTGCTGAATACAGAAACACTTTCTCCAGGGACAATGTTTGCTTAGAAGTGTTTTTTTTAAAAGTGCTGATTGACTTTTCACCAGTGCTGGTTTTTTGAACTCTGCCTTTTATTAGCTGTGTTTTTTTTCTCAAAGTCTCATATTCTTAAGATGTTTTTGCTTGTCTGATTGAAGTTTGCAGGTCACACTCATATGCCATTCCAAGATGAACATTTTGCAATGTCCACAGTTGATCTAGATGTTAATTTAAATACAGTATATCTGCTGTTAACGAATAATGGCTGCAGTCTGGCACTATGCTGTGCCATGACATCATTACCAATGGCATAATTATTTATTACTTGTTGATCATCAGTGGTGTAACTGATGCTGTATAAAACGGAAAAGTTGTTCCTAACCTATGTGTTCCATGACTTAAGTTTGATGTAGATGCTATTGTCCAGATAATTCGATACATTCATCAAATATACTGATACATTAGATGTGGATCAATCTTCCTACAATTAGTTAGGGCTCGGTTGGTGTTTTGCTTGTTTCGTTTATTTAATAATCAGGATGATCAAAGCAAAGTTAATGATAGGCAATCATTGATAGATCTTGTGGTCAAAGTATGTTTTGAGGAAGGACTTGCATACAGAAAGACCCGTGGAAGGTAATACATCGAGCGAGGCATTCATCTGGATTTTTTTCTGTTATTCTGCTTGGAAGACCATCAAAGCACCCCAAATTCACCATGGTTCATGCATGTTTATTTCAGGTATAATAGGAGAGGTATATATCACCTTGAAACAAAAGCATGTTCGCTATATCCTTCCTAATGTATGTTTTCATAGAGCTGTATTGTGTTTGTTTTTTCTGACAAGCAAGTGCATGGCTCATTTTCTTTGCACGTACATTTTTCAAGACACACAGACTTGTATGGTGTATACCCATATATCCTCTACTGGATAGAATGTTGGTCCTCCTTTGTGTATGTATAAATTCCCTCCAATGACTGAGATGTTAGAGCAGATGCTTTAATTCCTGGGTAGTAGACCTGTTTTAGGAACTGATGACCATGAGTCAGTGCTGTATGTGTACAGCTATCTAATGACTTTGGATGGACTTGTATTTTTCACTGCAGTACTAACGTTGATCTTCTTATTAATTAATTGTAATTGTTGTCATTGATTTGTTTGAGAAAAATGTTAGGCTGAATATCAGAGGACAGTGTTTTCTATCTCTTCTCCTATAATGTTATGCTTATTAATTATTTATTGAGCTTCAATTGTGTGGTATTAAAAACAACTGTAAGGCAATTCCCATAGTACAAGTAATTGTTCTTTTCATTTTGACACTTGCAATACAACAATATACATACTTCAATTTTAGTGCATTTCTTCTTTTTAAGTTGGAATTTAAATAACGTCTCAAATGAATAAAACACGCAGGTCAATGATATGCTCTTCATCACACTTGGTAGACATAAGATAGACATAAGATACAGTTTTTAAGACTATTCATTCTATGTAAACCACACAAAATACCAATACAAACCATTGTATGTGCCTATTTATATATTACTGATTGTGTAAGGGTTTCTATATTTCATATAAACACAATAAGTAAAAAGCAAGACACTATACTATATAAATATGCTATACTTGGCTATATAGGGAATCTTCTCGTTGAATTTACTTGGCTTTGGATCAGGTACATAGACTCAGGCCTTGGTCCTTCAGTGGGACTGTTCTAATTCTTAAATTTGAGCATGTGCTAGTGCTTTCGCTGGAGCAGGAACTATATGTACAGTCTGACTAATCCCAAATAAGTAATTAAAGAATTCAGGGAGGTCCCAAGAGGAAAATGTATGCAAAGCAGTTTCTGGCAGTAAATGTGAGATGAAAACCCAACCCCTTGAGTCAGCTGCTTTAGCAGGAGGCTAGCTTTAGTAAATGCTGCATTTGAGATTGCCAAGCACTCATTCCACACTCCATTGATCAGTCCAGGGAGAGGACAACCACTGAGCTGCTAGTTTCTGACTTATTCCACTACGCTGCAGTTGACTAAATAAAGAATTGGTTTCCCTTATCCTCATGAGTTCTGGGAGCAAATCATTTGTGCTTCACTCAACACTGATCCCCAGACAGTGACAGGAGCAAGGCAGCCAAGTATTCAAGATAGTTGCAAGTAATTGAAAGAAGAAACTGGACAGAGACAAAGAGAACCCATAGAAGAGAAGGCAGTAGGAAAAGCCACAGACAGAACGCAACAGAAGAGCATCAATGGGGATTTAATGAAATAAACAAATTAAGTACCATTTAAAAATGAAAAATGGGAAATTTGGAGAGAAGAATTGAGATTATTAAAACAATAGAGATACCGTGAATAGTCTAGAAAGGGATGAGAGGGAGAACAACCCCATACATTGTGTGCTCCTGAATAGCAATAGTGACACATAATCACAAGCTTCCCAGTGTAGATTGTTCTGAAGGCATACCTGATTCTGAGTTGCCATTAAGAAGGTCTTGCTGAGGTTGAAAAGCTGTTGTGGATTAGAATTGGCAGCAGTGACCTTTTGGCAAGTTTGGCATCAATTAATATTTTATTGGGCATTTTGTTTTAATGAAGACCTGATCACTTGTTGATTAAATGGAGACTGTTATAGGAGCCAGTTTAAATTGGGATTTATATTTTCATTCTGTTCTCTTGTTGTGATATACCTCATTCTTTTACAATTTAAATGTATTTGGGTTGTTCTATGGCAGTAATTTGACAATTTAGTGTTGTAATAAAAGGAGTTCAATTTAACTGTGAACTGGTCCCGAAGGGTTTCTGTCAGAATAACACATTTTACTGAGTTTGGACTTCGGTAAGAGACTAGGGGAAGGATGGTCTTTCTTTAAGATGTTGAGTTCTGGGTTCCGTTCCTGTGTTTTCTACAGATCGCCTGTACAGTTTTGGAGTGTCACTAAATCATATTATTTTACCTGATCACATAGAGGAAACAGTGGTATTAAGTTGGAGTCAAGGATGCAAAAAGACAAGTGAATTTAACCCAAGCTGGTGCCCTTGCTTAAAGAAGTTTAATATGATTTCAAATCATTTAGAAGATTTTTAAGGTTTCATCACTGTCATATCTAAACACCTCACATTAGTTTCATAATAGTCCTTCTCATTTTCAGATGAAGAACTGATGCACAAAGAGATGAGGTGACTTGACCAAGTTCACATAGGAAGTGTGCCAGTAACAGAACTCAGACATTTTAAGTCCCAGTCCATTTTCTTAGCCACAAGGCTACAGCACAGACCTAGTGGTTCCATGGTAATTTGTCATATCCTGTTAATGCAAAGTTTTAATACTTTTTCCTTTTGGTAAAATATAAAGAGACTCTGGACTTGGAAGTCTCAAACTTCTGTTGGCTACAACGAAGTCCCAAATTTTCTATTGTTTCGTACCATATTTTACATATTCTCTTTCATATCTAGCAAGAGTAGACAGATAGCAATACAAACTAAACTGAGCTGGTATAGAACCCTGAATATCCATGAGTAAAAAGAGAAAGAAAACAGGTTGATTGTGATAAATATATAGCAGAACAATAAAACAATATTTTTCAATCTGGATATACATAGTTAAAAATTAAAGATATAGTGAAGCATATTAGCTGTAGTTAATGTTTAAGATTCAGAAAAGTAAGCCAAGCAAAAACCAGACTATAAGAAATTAATTGCAAGAAAAAAGAATATCTGTAATTCTGCAGAAGTTGCTGTATTTAAGCAAAATAAATAAAAGCAGTCAGTGGGCCTGTCAATCTGCTACTATGCCTTTTTGGATGGCAGCTCTGCAACTGCTTCATGTCCTTTAGGAAGGAAGGATTCCCCTCCCACTGCACATATTTTACACCCCAGCACACATCCCCATTATTTGTTTTCAATTGGTAGACCTGTCCACCGATCCTCGTGCAGGTTCCCATTGATATAAATAGGGAGGTGCTGTGTAAAAATTGATGGCAAGGTTATGTCTTCATGATGAATGGCAAATGTACAAGAAAATAGAGTAAGAAAGATGGGCTTTATTCCAATGTACATCTTGTAATGAAAGAATTTTATAGAAAGGCACGTAAAGAAGACTAAGGCAGAAAGCAAGCTAAAGCAATCAATTATATTCACAGCCGGCTCATTTGCAAATCAGCATGGCAAGTTGGGAAACTTATAAGACACCCCTTCCTTCCTCCGCACCTCCTCTGTGCCTGTTAGGGGTACTCTCTGAATACTAAACATGGGCTCCATGATTAGAACAAAAATTACTCACGTTCATTTTGATGATGTTGGGCTTCATTTCAAAACTCAAGACATTGCTCTAGTGTGGGAGCTGAATAAAAGGACTACAAAATTAAAAATAAAATCCCTGTAAATCTCCAGGAATAAGCTGGCAATTAGAAAAGTGCTGGCACTTTTCCAGGATTCTGTCATCCTCTTGGAAAAAGTGCAAATAATCTTTTGGCTTAAAGTTGTATGTGTGAAAGCTTTTAATTTTGTTAAAATTAATTATCTGTCATTATCTTCTGGTTAATACCTAAATGCAGACTACTAAAAACATGTATTTAATAGTTATTGTTTTTACCATTAAGCAAAGCAACAAAACAGATAACTCTCTCATTTTACCACACAACATATGGTACAAATTTAGCAAGTAGTTTGCTTCCCTTTGTTATGTACACTAATAAAAATAAGCAGCCTAATACTATACATATAAAGTAATCACTATATGTTGACACACCTTGCATGTAGTTATTTCTTACAGAACCAAAAGTGAGCTAGGTGCTTTAAAAACAAGTAAAGTCTTTGAGTAAAGATAGAAGGGGGTGAAAAATAGGGGTGACATCATGGTAGAAGAAGGAAGATGGATGAGCTTTTCTAGAATAAATAACAGAAATATGAAAAACACAAGACTGGAAAGAAATGGGGGAATTTCAGTACTCAGGCATCTGTTGGTAAAGTAATATGGCAAAATACAAGTTTTCCAATATGTTTTGAGGAGGTATTGGGGCAACTTTATGTCTGATAAAGTAGAGGAAGTAACAAGAGGCCAGCCATTTTAGACTTGATTCTCACCAAGAGAGAGGAATTGGTAGTGAATGCGAAGGTGAAAGGCAATTTGGATGGAAGTGATCATGAAGTGATATGTTTCACAACTGTAAGGAAAAAAAAGAAGTGAGAGCAGGAGAATAAGGACAATGGACTATAAAAAAGCAGACAGAGGTAAGATCCTATGGGAAGAATAAGGAAAAAAGGAGTTTGGAAGAGCTGTCAGTTTCTCAAGGAGACAATATTAAAGGAACAACTACAAATTATCGCAGTGCGAAGGAAAGATAGGAAGAATAGTAAGAAGACAATATGGCTGAGTTTTTTAAGTACATTAGGAGCAATAGAAAGACAAAAGAAAGTGTAGACCTGCTACTTAGTGGGGAAGAAGAACTAATAACTGATGACATCAAGTAGGCTGAAGTTTAATGCCCATTTTGCTTCAGTCTTCACTAAAAAAGTTAATGGTAATCAGTCACTCAACACAATTAATACTAACAACGAGAGAGAAGAAACACAAACCAAGAGCAGAATAAAGAATACTTCGATAAGTTAGATATATTCAAGTCAGAAGAGCCTGGTGAAATTCATCCTAGGGTCCTTAAGGAACTAGCTGAAGCAATCTTGGAACTGTTATCACTTATCTTTGAGAAGTCATGGAGGATGAGTGATGTCCCAGAGGACTGGAGAAGGGCAGTAATAGTACCTATCATTAAAAGGGGGAGCAAAGGAGACCAGGTGAATTATAGAACAGTCAGCCTAACTTTGATACCTGGAAAGAATCTGGAACAAATTATTCTTTTGTCAGTCTCTAAGTACCTAGAGGATAACAGGATTATAAGGAATAGTTGGCTTGGATTTGTCAAGATTTATATAGGCTTGTGACACAGTCCCATGTGACATTCTCATAAGCAAACTAGGGAAATCTGGTCTAATGGAAATTACTCCATGTTGGGTGCACAGCTTTACTCCAAGAATACTTATCAATGGTTTGCCATCAAATTGGAAGAGTATATCTAGCTGGGACTCACACAGGTCAGTCCTGTATCTGGTACCATTCAATATTTTCACTAACGACTTCGATAATTCAGTGGATGGTGTTCTTATAAAATTTGCAGATGACATAGAGTTTGGAGGGGTTGCAAGCACTTTGGAGGACAGAATTAGAAAACCAAATGACCTTGACAAGTTAGAATATTGATCTGAAATCAACAAGATGAAATTCAATAAAGACAAGTGCAAAGCACAATACTACACCTAGGATGGAAAATCAAATGCAAATATACAAAACTGGGAATAAGAGGCTAGGCAGTAGTACTACTGAAAAGGATCTGAGGGTTATAGAGAATCAGAAATTGAATATGAGCCAACAATGTGGTGCAGTTGCAAAAAAGGTAAATATTGTGGGATGTATTAACAGGAGTGTTGTTTGTAAGACACAGGAGGTAATTGCTCCACTCTACTGGACACTGGTGAGGCCCCAGATGTAGTATTGTGTCCAGTTTTGGGCACCAGCCTTTTAAAAAAGATGTGGAGAAATTGGAGAGGGTCCACAGGAGAGAAACAAAAATGAGGCAAGGTTTAAAAATTCAATCTATGAAGAACGGTTAAAAAAACTGGACATGTTTAATCTTGAGAAAAGAAAACTGAGGGGAGACTGGATGAGTCTTCAAATATGTGAAGGGATGCTGTAAAGTGAATGAAGATCAACCGCCTCATTGTCCACTGAAGATAGGACAAGAAGTAATGCAGCAAGGGAGATCTGGGTAAGATATTAAGAAAAACTTTCTAACTACAAGAGTAGTGAAGGTCTGGAACTGGCTTCCAGTGGAGGTGGTGGAGTCCTCTTAACAGAAGGTTTTTAAGAAGAAGTTGGAAAAAAACCTGTCAAGGTCAGTTGGTCTAGGTTTACTTGGTGCTGCCTCAGTGCAGGGGGATGGACTTGATGACTTCCTAAATCCATTCCAGCCCTACATTTCTGTAGTTCTAAGATAAGTACAAAGGCAGAGATGTGACCTCAAGAAGCCCTCAATGGCAGGTCTGGAGCAAAACAGCCACTTAAGTTGCACTGGTGCCACTCCAGCATGCAGAATCTCTCCTTGGTATGCTCCGTGTTCACAGGGAATGTTCAATCTGCTTTGTCACTAGGCTGGCGTGGTGTGCTTGGGCCAGAGTGCAGAGAAGCAGAGCCACACTCCCTTGTCTGTAAAATGGAAAGCCTTCTGCCTGCCTTTTGTTGTTCTGCTCCCAGATGAGGGAGAACCAAGAGCAAACAGTCCCTGTACTCCCTAGAGCGCAGAGATTGTTATTGTGTGTCCCTTGTAGAGCGGTGCAAAGTGGTCATTCTTCTACATGCAGGCATGGCTGTTCCAGGGCCACACATGGTCTGGCCCTAAATTCTAACTGTCATGTAACTTGTTTACCTTTTTCTCATAGGTTCAATATTTAGGTATTCTGGATTTGCTCCTTTCTCATCATGAAGCAGTATAGAACATATTCAGGGTTAATCAGCACAGATGTTTAAAATGTTCTGTTTATTTTACTATGTATAATCAGATTAACCTTTATTTTGGGCTATAATTATTACATGGAAGGGTGAAGTTAGCTGCTAAAGGGTGACTTCATTCTAATGAACAAACGTCTGTAAATAGCGTGCACCTCATTCTCTTGCTTTATGGCAAAATTAGACAAAGAAATATGTCAAAGATTAGCACTGCCAGAGATACAACAGAAAAACATCACACTTCTTTGAAAAAGCAAAAACTTGGAATAAGCTACAGCAGATTAGAATTTGAGATAACCTTTAACATGAGTGTGCCTGGGGAATATTTTCCCCTGTCCCACTTGCATTTTTGTTGCTGTAAATCCCCGGATTACCAAACCCTCACAAAGACAATTCACGGGACTACATATGTGCTTGAAGTTAGGAATGTGCTTAAGTGTTTGGCTGAATCAGAATGAAATCAGAATCAGCACAGATATGATCACAGGTGTTCATTTTCAGTGCACACACTCCCTTTAGCATCATTGGCAAATTTAATTAACAACATGGTTTAAACATGGTTAATCTTCTAGATTATGAATGAAGATGTGGAATAAGAGTAGGGATAACATTTTTAAAAAGCACCTCACTGACTTAGGCTCTAAAGTTACTAAGAAACTTTTGAAAATGAGGACTTAGGCTCCTAAGTCATGTAGGTGTTTTTTGTAAATTTTACCCTAGATGTTCTGCCATAGCAGCTATTAGCCAGCCATCTAGATGCTTAATACATTGCCATAGAGCATTAATATTTATGTGTCCCCAAACAAGTGGCTAGAAGGTTTTTTGTGCTTATTAATAATAAAATTGAGTCCTGAAGTCCTGAAGGGTTCTTCCTATCCTCTTCCAAGAAAACTGAAACCTTGGAAGGGAAATACATGAAACACACCCAAGTAAAGTTATAAGTAAAGTTATAAAGAGTCTGTCTGTATTTATTTTCCAGTTGGGGTGGCCCTTCTGTTTTTACTCTTCCACATGCAGCTTTTTTTTTCTCTTGACTTAGCATATTTCCCCTTATAAAAATATAATTAACTAGAACATATGGGGTACTTGTACCACAGCATGGTCTATAAAAATTCAAAGGGACTTAATTAATTGGAATACCAAGAAACAGCATGTTTCTACAAGCACAGTAAAATGGAAGATAGTAATTTTAACCTAATTTATGTTCTAAATGTTTGAAAGATGAAGATGATTGTAGGAGCAGCTGGATCTCAAACTTTTGCCTTTAAGGCAATATTTTGAGGACTTCATTGAAGAAAAAAAACTAGTATGAAAACTATAAATCAGTTCTACAACAGACCAGCAGGGAAATATTTAACCAAAAACTAAAAGCATTAGGATTGTTTGGTTCTTTTTTTCCATTATATGTTCTGCCTGCCTTGTTGAAAAGCAATGTCATTCATGTTTTCTAAGAAGTCAGCCTTGCATCTCATAGACTCGTAGGTCAGAAGGGACCAATATGATCATCTAGTCTGACCTCCTGCACAAAGCAGGCCACAGAACCCTACCAATCCACTTTTATAACAACCCCTAACCCATGACTGAGTTATTGAAGTCCTCAAAATTGTGGTTTGAAGACCTCAAGCTGCAGAGAATCCACCAGCAAGCGACCCATGCCCCACGCTGCAGAGGAAGGCGAAAAACCTCCAGGGCCTCTGCCAATTTGCCCTGGAGGAAAATTCCTGCCCGACCCCAAATATGGCGATCGGCAAAACCCGGAGCATGTGGGCAAGACTCACCAGCCAGCACCCAAGAAAGAATTCTCTGCAGTAACTCAGTTCCCATCCCATCCAACATCCCCTCACAGACCATTGAGCAGACTTATCTGCTGATAATCCAAGATCAATTGCCCAAATTAAACTATCCCATCATATCATCCCCTCCATATACTTATCAAGCTTAGTCTTAAAGCCAGATAAGTCTTTTGCCCCCACTACTTCCCTCGGAAGGCTGTTCCAGAACTTCACTCCCCTAATGGTTAGAAACCTTCGTCTAATTTCAAGTCTAAACTTCCTAATATCCAGTTTGTACCCATTTGTCCTTGTGCCTACATTAGTACTAAGCTTAAATAATTCCTCTCCCTCCCTAACGTTAATCCCCCTGATATATTTATATAGAGCAAGCATATCCCCCCGCAGCCTTCTTTTGGCCAGGCTAAACAAGCCAAGCTCTTTGAGTCTTCTTTCATAAGGCAGGTTTTCCATTCCTCGGATCATCCTAGTAGCCCGGCTCTGAACCTTCTCCACTTGCATCAGTTCTGAATAACTTTAAATGCCACTATAATTTTTATTATTTATTGTGGCACTCAGAAATGTTAAATAAAATTTACATTTCAATAGGGTTTTATACTTATATGGAGGAGGGGATACATCTACACCAATAACTTTTATTGCCCATTTTAAAATAGATTAGTGCGGTGATGTCCATTTTATGTTTGAATTACAAATTTAATGGTTGGTGACTACTGTCCATGGGTATCAGAACTATGCATAGGCTAAACTGGCTGAGAGTTTTGAACCTTGTTCATTTTGCTGCTCATAAGTAAAGTGAATATTTTCTGTTTGGTGAAGCACCTACTGGCTTATTCCATTGAGTGAGACATTCACATGAATAGTCTAAATCAGTCGTTCTTGCCCTTTTCCATACTGCATGGTGTATCAGCAGGGGCTGCTCTAGGCATTTTGCCACCCCAAGCACAGCAGGCTGGCTGCCTTTGGCGGCTTGCCTGCGGGAGGTCCCCGGTCCTGCGGATTCGGTGGCAGCCTGCGACAGGTCTGCTGAAGCCGCAGGACCAGCGGACCCTCTGCAGGCATGCCGCCGAAGGCAGCCTGCCTGCCACCCTTGTGGCGACCGGCAGAGTGCCGCGCTTGGCATGCTGGTGCCTGGAGCCGTCCCTGTGTATCAGAAAAATGTGTCCCTTGGTTTCAGGATCCTCGTCTCACTGAGTCACAACCTCTGTGGTCTCTAAACCATCCCTCCAATACTACCCACAAACAGGAGACGTTCCATAATAATACCCTAGATGCAGAAAATGTGCCTTCAATTACCTCATCTCATTGTCACATCCTTGTGGACACTGGTGACAAGTCTGGAGTATGACCAAATATGTTTATTACTTGTTTTTTCACCCTTTATGCTGTGGCAGTGATGCTAATAAAACAATAAACCTTGCTCTGATATGGGCTAGTTCTTTTGTGGTACGAAACACTGTAGCCACATGTGGCTAACAGTTTAGCTCCACGTTTTCAGTTGCAGTTCCTACATACCAGGCACACTTTTTAATCATATCAGGAACAATTTAAAAAGAGAAGAAAAGTTAATTTATAGTTTCATAATCTAAATACAGTCTCAAACTCTATTCAATCTATTACATTCTGTAGAGCTTTTCCATTCAGCATCTATTTCCAGTCTCCGAGGCTACCCCATTATGAGTGTTGTAATGTCAGCATATGATAAGCTGTAGCAAATGGAAAGGACGTGTCTCTGAAAGTATTTGACCAGATACATTTACAAAATATTATTTTTTAAAAAAAATATTTAATGGATTTTTTAAAAAGTGCTATGCTCCTTGACCAGAGAAAAATTTCTCTCGTATGGGAAACCTCTCAGCTGGTATAAACTTGGTTCTGACACCCACTGGCATCCTATCCCTAATCCAGGGGCACGCAAAGGGAAGAAAGGGGTATAGAGAGTTGGGGAGGAGCTATTCTACACTGCTCAAATTCTCCACTGAGATCATTTACTAATAGAAAAACATATGTTCTCATGTCATGGCCAATGTAAATTCGCCTTCAGAATGAGGGATTGTAAAAAGATGCCAGTAGAGAATATAGCCCATAAAACTGGACTGTCTCGTAGAAACTAAGTGTCTGACTATATAACTTTTTAATCACTCTGCAGAATGTAGAGGATGATACCTTCATTAGATTATAATAAAAATAAATATTGTTGCCCCATTTCAACCTTAGTGACTAGCCAAAGTTTGGGTTCCTGTGGGTGTTCCATTTGGGAATAGAAATTGGTGATAGGTATTTTTTTTCATGCAGTCTTGTTTGTTTACCAAAAAATGTGCAAAATACAACTCCATGAAACAGTTTCTTTTCCTCAAAGCATCAAAAACACTCTTTTCAACCTGTGCCCCTGATCCAAAAACCTCTTCCCAAGTTTCCTCCAGGGTCAGCCACCATGCTTTCAACTGCTCCTTTCACTCTCTTTTTAGTTTGTGTGTTCTCTCATACACCCACACCCACATGGACACAATACACAGAGGAACTTCCCACACACATGGTGATAGTTTCTGGGCAGATTCTAATAGGCTTTGTTTTAAGAGTGACCTCCTAAACTTCTCTGACAACTATCTTAAACAAACATTGCATTCCTAGAGCAGTTTAAATGAGGTTTTAGCTCAACCTATAACAAGGTTTCATCCAGCTCATAACAATATGATAGTTCCTCATTCTAGGGGAAAAAGTGGAAAGACATGTCAATTATCCACAGTCTGTTGGAAATCTGACATGACTGTTTGGCATATATCAGTTGAATATTTCTATTTTCCTCTCTTGATGCTACTACAAGTTTCCCAAAGAACACTTTGATTGATTGATATTACTAGACTCAGCACTAGAAAGTTGCCCCCAAAATGAACAAGGCAAATGGAATCAGTGCTGAAAACAGTTCAAGAGTTAGTGTAGATGGGAGAAAACTATTTTTAGTAGCATTAAAGAAGTTATTTTTGAGAACTGAGCCTCATTTGCACTATGGAATTTTAGCCCCCAACAAAATTCTTACTGGGGCTAACACTGACTAAGTCTGGGATAAACAAGGCTCCTGCAGCCAGACCTGTTTACATGAGACCTGCTTTTAATAGATTTAGCTGACATGATATGTCAAACTGCAGGTGCTTTGTTGACACTAGAGCTACCATTGATGCTGAAATTGGTTCAGCTGAAATGAATTTTGTTTTGTTTGATTGATTGATTGATTGATTGATTGTTAAGCTTCTTCAGGTGGCAGTTGTAGGAGCAAGTCTTCAAGAATGCTTTGTGTAACAGTGCTGAAAACTATTTGTCCCATCTACACAAACAATTAAAATGTTTTTTGCTTGACCAGTCAAGCAACAACTTTTGACTGTACTTCATATTGGTAGAGTAAAACCATGCCCCACAGACAAAATAAACATAAAGCTTAAAGTGTAGTTTTGTTGGAATAGCTGTGCCTACACTATAGAGTTCTACTGGCACACCTCTTCACACCCCTGTGCTAGCATAAGTCTGTAGTGTACAGAGGGCCTATGTAAACACTGGTCCTATGGGCCTTCCTTTGGTTTGTCCTAACTTCCCTTACCTATTTCTCTGTCCTTCTTCCTCTCAGCAAAACACAGGATGTGCAGAGAGCTTGAGAAATGCTGCATTATGTTACATTACTTTCCCCCATTATATAGAAGAAAGAGAATGCGTATGGTTGTCTCCATAATCCCAGCAACCCAAAGCAGGCCAGTCACCGAGCATCAATTCATTGCACATGTTTCTTTCCAAACTCCAGTAGCCAAGAAAGGTTTAAGACTTTCAGTGGATAAAATTATTATGTAAGGAAAAATGGCTGAACTTTGTTGTGGCTGTTTGCCCTCATTTCTCCTTCAATCTTCTCTTTCCTCTACTCTCTTTATCTGTTGTGATTGGGATAGCATCATTCAAATGTCACTGACCTGTAGAAGCGCACAGAGGTTTTTTATTTGGAATTGGTTTCAGAATTCAAGACCGGACATGTTATCTAACAGCTGCATTCAGAGCCCAACAAGCAAAAAAATTAAATAAACTCTGATACTACAGTATTAACAGTTGTTCATAGGGCAATAAATGTGATGCCACAATCTCAGTGAGCTGTACGTGGGAAGCAGCAGGAGGGGAACTGAGAATGTTTTCTCTGATTTCAAAATTCCATACGTTAATTACATTTTTATGGCTACCAAAAATAAACATAATGGAGCATATCATGCCCAGGGTTATAGCTCATACTGTCCCATTAAGTTCTTCTGATTTTAATCGATGATTGGCTTATACATTTCTCCTTCAAGAACTATCTTGCTCAAAACTCAATTACAAACTTAATGAATGATATGATGAGATACCTGACTACAAAATCAGCTTCCTGAAACAGAAAGAAAAACACAATAGATTAGTAACATACAAGAAATGCACAAGAACTTGATAAAGTTAACTGACTAAAATATTCACTCCCTTTGCTCCAGGGCATGGATGAACAGGTGAGAATCTTTCTGGGATGAAGGGAAAAAAAAGTCTGACTTCCATTCAACTATCTTTTAAATAGGAGGAATTGCCTAGTCCCCTCTTGCCAAACTAGGGTCTTCATAGATCCGTGAAAGACATCCAGTAACAAGGCAAAACACCAAGCTCAGGCTGAAGGGAGCCTGAGACTTTGCTGTACATCTTAGGTAGCCCCAAGACCACACTAGCCACCACCATATTGAGTTGGTTTGATCAGGATGGAGTCTTATAAAAATACTGCAACAAATAATTGAACCTGCTGAATCAGGATCTTAGAGGACATCCACAGAGCAGATATATATTACCTTTTGCTTTAAATGTGAAAAAAGGGCTGTATATCTAATTCCAGTTTCATCTTCCATGGCAGAAAATTCTGGAATAATTTCTGTAACTGAAATATTTTCTGTATCTGCATATTTTTTTACATATGCTTTTACATCATTTTCTTATAATATTACTAACATTTATTCATTTATCACATAATACTGTCCAGTAATTCAAAATGTTTAGCTGATAACATAATAGTGTTGGGTCTCTTATTATAATATTATTGTGTTTATAAGAGATTAAATGTAGTTTATATAGATTAAATAACAGGCAAGTGTGAATTACAAGCCATACTTCAATCAACCAATCCTGGTGACATAAACCAAAAGAGCAGATCCTGAATGGTTTGTGTAATCACCAGAAATCTGTGAAATATAGCCCCATAATATGATTGGATCAAAAATAAAAAGGAAAAATTAAAACAATGGAGAAAAGAGCTGATAGAATAAACAAACACCTTAGTGTTTGTTTGGCATGGAGTGTGGCATCACCCCTATGAATTACTGGGGTTAGGTTACATCAGTCAAAGACATTGTAATAATCTAGTGTTATACAGTACAAAAATAATAAATGGTGTGAACAAATCATACTACTGTTAGAAACACTTAATATGATCATTTCTTTATATTCATTTTTTCTCATAGAGGATGTTTCCCTTTAATTAAGAAGAAGTTTTTGCTGATTACTGCAGTGTTCTATCTATTAATACGTTTAATTTAAGGAGTCTATCACCATAGTATCTGAATGCTGTTTAATAGAAATTAACAATTCTATGCACAAGAAAGAGGTGTGCTAATGAAGCCACTTTAGATTTAATGAATATGAACTCAAAAGTTCAGTGCTAATTTTTATTACTAATCAGAGCAGTTCCTGAATTGAGGTATTCTGCAGTAATCAATGTGTTAAATTTCTATGTTAAATTTCAGTTCAGAATAATGAGGTTTAATTATTGAAGAGAGGGGATTATTATGGGAGAGACCCTGCACAACATGATGCATTGCTTTATTTCCCCATTGTTTTATCTGTGTACTATTCATTTATGCCTTAATCATTCTGCACATACTTCAGTTCCCTGACAACATCAACCTCCCAATCAGTGTCATCCATCTTTTTTTTAATTTTGGTAACATTCTTTATAGCGACCTAGTGCAAAAGGAACTGTTCTTTCTGTGTGACTTTCTGCCACCAGGGTAATCTCAAAAGGTCACAAAAATCTGGGTGAATCTAGCCCAGTGTGAATACAATTTAACAGGAAGGTAAAAAGTTTTCATCAAGTAAGTCAGGAGTATGTTGTATATGATGGATTTTTATGTTGCATGCCCTAGATTTTATATATTCAGCAAAGGGAGGACTTCTAACTTTCTCATTAGGATTCCTGAGATCATGAAATAGATGCATTTTTAAGAAGTAATAGAGTACACTGAGGAATAAAACATCATCTCTTTTGTCCACCTTATTTTACTTTAATTTTAATGAAAGACAAAATCAGTAAGCCTTTAGGAAATCCTTTGTGTTTGTTTAAATGGAATAAAAAACCTTAACGTAGAGAGAGTCATGGAAGTATTACCTGGGGATATCAAATTTAGCTTGCATTTTAATGAAAGTCATAAATGGGTCAATTTAGAATCAGTATGCCATAAATAGTGTTTCCTTCCCACATTTGTTTATAAATATAGAAAGAAGTATACTTAGGGGAAAATTATTGCATGTAGGAGGGAAAAATTCCAGCCAAGGATCCACATTTTGGAATTACAAACTGTGACTCACCTGTGCATATATTTTACCTGCTTTAATCTCTTAAAACTCTTGTTTCCTTTTCTTAACTAAGAAATCTTTAGTTAGTTTTTGTCTTTGGTGTAAGATCTAGAGTACCAATTGATCTGGGGTAAATGATTGGTCTGTTGGGACTAGAAGCAACCTAAATGTGATGTGATTTTTGGTATAAGTCACATTTTATCACAAAGTCCAGTTTGTCTGGGTGGCAAGATAGACTGGACAGCCCAAGGTGTTTGTCCATAACTTCATGGTGAGACTGGTTTAGTGATCCAGGTGTTCACATTTGTTACTGGCTTGATGAAATCTAATTATAGAACATACCACCAGTTTGGGGTATCTGCCCTGTTTTCTGACAGTCTGCCCTGAGATGGATACTCACAGTTGTGAGCTGCTCCAGACAGCATGACACATGGCTGTTGCAGTTGAGTAGCAACTTTATCTTGACCAAACCTGAGGAATGCAGTGCTTCATAATTGTGTCTATTTACATGTATATATTGTGATAGACCCAGGCCAGTTGGGTACAGCAGAATAGCAGAAGGGAGATATACTGGCCACTGGATTAACAGTTTTCTGTTCCCTAACTGACCAGACCGGGGGCTGCTCCAGGGTGATGAGAACACTTGACTCTAATTAACCTGCAAAGAGTCAGGTGAGGCCATTAATTTAATGTGACCACCTGACTCTAATTAAGGCCCTGCTGATACTGTAAAAAGGGCTCACTCAAGTCAGGCAAGAGAGAGCCAGAGAGCCAGAGGAGAAGAAGTGCGGCTGAAGGGTTGGTTAATGAAGACACCCTCAAACCATCGTTAAGGGAGCCCGAAGGTAAGGGTGAAGAAGGGAGAAGCAGGAGAGCTGTGAGGAAGTGGCCCAGGGAAATGTAGCAACTCCGGCAGTGAAAGGTTGGCTGCCAACAGCTGCTACCATTAGGGTCCTTGGGCCGGAACCCAAAGTAGAGAGAAGGCCCAGGTTCCCCCCAACCCACCACGACAGGAACATCTCCTGGGAGGGGAAGTCAGGCCCCAGTCAGGACAGGAGGCTAAACTGTTCTGAAATGAGTTCCCAGGGACAACAGAGATTGTGGGAGTTCTCACACCAACCGCCTTGCAGGCCTATGATGAAAAGGGCTCAGTAGACTGTAACCCTGGCCCTAGAGAGAGAAGGGCTACGTGGAGGGTCACAGTGAGCCACTGAGACTAGTATAAACCGCCTAGAAGCGCAGGACCCACAGGAGCAAGGTCAGAGCTCTGCCACAATATTTTAAATAAATTATTTATTTTTAAGTCTTCTAAGGACATTTTGAACTTTAAAATGCTGACACTAGCGAGGAGATAATAAATTAGCACTGGCATATTTATGATTTTTTTTGTTGTTAAAATGAAGTCAAAAAAATTATGCTGAATTGCATTCTTTTTAAAATTATTTTAAAGATAATGTATATTGGTTGATTTACTGTCTGAGAAAATTGAGACTTTGGTGGTTGCATTTAATATAGCAGTTGCCCTTTGTTACTATATATAATGGTACCTGAAATTGTCAGTTTTCCCCATATTTACAATACGGAGTAACTGTGGTAATGATTGGTAAATGTTCGTATTTTTAATAGTTTCTACTGTAACAGCACTAATCTACTGTACTAGTCACAGTTATAGTAGATATACAGAAGAAGTCGCTACATGGCTACTCTTAGATTTTTCCCTGGCTCTTTGAGGTACCTCAGTTAGACAATACTATTCTTATTCATAACCTATTAATAAATGTCTCATGAATTTCTCAAGTGAGATGGCTTTTTAATGCAATGTAAAATGTAATAATATCTAGTTCAAAGGGGTATAATGAGTCCTGGGGATTAGCCTGCAAACCACTTACTCAGACTGGTGAACAGTTGCATACACAAGTAGTCCCACTGACGTCCATTCAACTAGACATGAGAATAACTGCTCAACAGTTTGAATAAGAGGTGCAATCTGCTCCTAAATAAATAGGTGATATCTATACAGTCCTTGCACTTGTAAACCTCTGTATAAGTACTAATTATTATTATCACTATTTATTTAGGATTGTATGCTGTAATGTATCACTGGTGGATTTGCTGTTGATATTGCTGGGTAGTACAGGAATTTCAAGAAGTGTATGGCCCTTTCCAGCATCCTCCAGGAAAGCTCTGATTTTAAGAGGTTTATGTTTTTCTAGTTATTGAAGGGAAGATTTAAAATAACCAATTCAGATTTGAAATCAACAAGACAATGTCATTAGTTGAGAGCTGTTCTGATGAGTATCTCTGCCTAAGGCCCAAAGGAAGATATTTAGAAGAATGGCTGCTAGTAAAAATTGTACAAAATGTGAAATCATTTGTGTAATCTGATTTTCTTGAGGAGAATGGATTTTAAAACAATTGTTCTTATAAACTGCTTTATTTTCTTTGATATCAATGTTATGTTGGCTTGTCTTATCAGACTAGCGTATCTGTTTTTGCAAATGTCTTGGAATGTTTTAACTCATATTATGATTTTTCATTTTTTTGTAAAATTCCTGCTTACATTGGATGCAAGGCAATACAGTACTGGAATAAGACTTTAGAGTTCTTTTATTTCTTATCTGGTTCTTATCAATGGGACCATAGGTCCTGATTCTTCAACAGGGCTATAATGGCCGAAGAGTTTTGCTTGCATAGAGCTTTGATTTGGGGTTATAGTTTGTAAATCTGGTGAAGTTAATAGTAATCTTTGGGTGTTTCTGAATGAAAACTGTTATGCTAATTAGATTGTAAATTTGAAAGAGAAGCTATTTATCTACATGTTTATATAACAGCTGGCTCAATGTTTATATAACAGCTGGCCCTTGGTGATACTGACTGAGGTATTTGGAAGTACCAAAATATGAATAACGATATTGTGAAATGATTATCATGAATGTGATTTCCCTACAGGAAAACTTTAAACATTGATATTTTTAAAGAAAAAAGTGTTCATTATGATTTAATTCCCCTTTATTGACGAACTATTTTCCCTGGGTCTGCTGGCCACTTTCAATATTTGATTATATTAATTTTCTTTTATTGTGTATATGTGCTATGTATAAAATCAGAAAATAAAACACATTTCAGCGGATGGTCTTATATGTTAAATAGCACCTATGCGACAACAACAAAAACACAGTCCTGTTTTATAGCTTCCAGACCAAATTCACCTTCAGTGTGACATCACTGAAACTAGTGCAGTTACACCAGAGCGGAGTTTAACCCTTGGCGTATAATTGCTAAAAACAATGTTTAATTTAATAGTTCAAATTTTAGGAACTCTTAATATGGGTCTGGATTAATAATATGTAACTCTCAAGGATCAAATTTAATAAAGGTTACACTTTAAAGAAAACACTCATGCAATGGGATTACTCACTCACATAAGGAGTTGCAGGATCGAGCCCTATTATACAGAGGCTGTAATTACACTATAGTTATACCGCAACTGTAAACTTAATATTTCTTAAAAGTGTTTGGGATTTGGCAGTGACTGGGGGGATGACTGAAGTAAAGAAGGAGCGGATGAGGCAGATTTACACTTCAGAGTGTGATCTAAATGAAGATTATACATTTTTTAGGTTCCATTTTTGCCTATCACTTCAGTGGTGGAACTTGCATGTCTGTCAGGGTAAATATGGGGAAGTTGTTTGTCCAATACTGTTCCTATTTTTCTCTTTCATTGTCTTGGCCATCCACGTTCGGCACATGTATCTATTTATATGGCAACATGTTCATGATATGAAAGTAGACAGGACGTGTTATATGTGAGAGACTATTTGCATTGGTCTTCCTGCTACCTTAAATAAAAATCTCCCTGGCATCTGAGGTCAGAGCAAAGCCCTCTGTGCATATGTAATAGCTTTGGGAGCTACCCCTGCAGCCAACACTGGGCTATCTCCCTCTGTTGATATTCATCCCTTCTTGTCAATCGCTGGAAATGTGCCACATCCACCCTAACTGAATTGTCCTCATTAGCACTGACACCCCCCCCCCCACCGTGGTAAGGCAACTCCCATCTTTTCTCGGGCTGTATATTTATACCTGCTTACTGTATTTTTCACTCTATGCATCTGATGAAGTAGGTTATAGCCCAGAAAAGCTTATGCCCAAATAAATTTGTTAGTCTCTAAGGTGCCACAAGGACTCCTCATTTTTCCCAAAATATAGGTATCTATTGTCCATAAGTATAGACTATGATTTGATCCCTGCAATTTAATTGGCCCATGAAGGTGGCACCACGTTTCTCACAATCATCATCAGGGCCTGCTCTAGGCACCAGCATTCGCATTTGCTTGGGACGACACTTTTATAGGGGTGGCACTCCAGCTTTTTTTTTTTTTTTTTTGCTTGGGGCAGCAAAAAGCCTGGAGCCGGCCCTGATCATCATATAACATCACAAGTATCATATACTCATCTTAGGAGATCTGTTATCTGAAAAGCTGATTCACTGTCTCCACAATGTAATGTCTTAGCACCATTTATAGTGCAGTGGACTGGTGCTTATGTCAGTGTTAAAGATATACTTCCAGGAACATTTATTTTAACAAGTGCCCATTCCTAATTCTGGTAAATTAAATACTTTTTCATTATTTCTTATTTTCTGTATTCATTCCATTAGGTATGTTCACTCACAATATTTTAACAACTTTTCTTTCTTAGTGACACCCCTGTCTGAGGTGAAAGTTGCACTCTCCTCAATCTCTAATTAATTGTGCCAGCAGCCATAACATTTTATTATGTGATTTGGATAGCTTTTATTTGGCATGAAATAAAGTTGAATTAGCTTTGGGGTAAGGAGCTGGTACAAGAATGGAACCTTTTATTTTAGGCTCTTTAAAAACAAATTTCTTAGAAGATATTTTATAGATGCTTTTTAGCTTAGCTAGTTTACTTCAGGGATCTGATTTTTGCCTTTGTAAGTTAGTAGCTGACAGTTCAAAGACAAGGGTAATCAAATCTTCTCTTGCCATCTTATTACTGCTCTTCTTTTCTTTTCTCTCTCTATGTGCACCTCCATCCCCACCGATATCTTAGCCATTTTCTATCCTATTTACTCATTGTTGGAGGGTGGCATTATAACATCTTCCCCAGTGGAAGGACATTAGATATATTGGTATATCGGACAGTCATCATTTTCTCTTCCTCTGCTCTCATCTAAGTATATTGCAGTTACAGTGGTTAGGGCCAGATTGTGAATCTCACATGGGAAGGAGAGCAACTCTGCAAGGCCACTAAAGGAACAGGGGAAAGAGTGTGTTCTTATTGTAGGTTTGGTGTAAATTATTCTTCTCTGACTTGACCCATCAAGAATAGGGGAGAACCAGGGACCAGACTGTGACTCTGGATCATAATCTGTTTCCAGTGTGTTCCTGGGTGTGTGGTGCAGCTAAACAATACCCTTGCTACAGGAATGTGATAAAGTCACCATTTATCCCTAAATTATCATAAGATTTTTAACTCTTTTATGGATCCTTCCATCCTAACTATACCCTGGACCAGAAATGAAAAGGGAAGATTAATCTCCACCTCCTTGTGACATTTATACCTTTATCCAAAAAAATAATTTTACAAGAGAATAGTTACTATTCATCCCTGTGGCCTTTACATGGATACTTAGCATAAGATCAAAATGCTGTAACCACGCTCTTGCTTCTGATTCACACCCACGCTCTATGGCTGATTTGCTGTTATTATCAGAGAATCTCTGGGTGACAATTGCCTCTGGGAAACAAGCCTTCGAAGTACTGCATTCAAATGGTATCTGGATAAGAAGATGCTTAATTCTCATGCGTTTTCTATTTATAGACCTGTATTTAGGATCTGAGGTTATCTGCCTAATGATGCTTTTTGGTTCTTCTGTGCTTTAAGATGGCTTTATTTTACTAAAATACATTTTACAGCCTATTATTATTCAATAATGTAGATTAGATTTTTTCCATTTTAAAATGAAATGAATAGAATTCATAGGCAAATGGGATGAGATAAAATCACCATACAACTTAATTATGAATATTTTTCAATTTTTATTCTCTAAAAATGGATCCAAAATATTAAAATATCAGCTCAATAAGAGATGGTCTGAATCCAACCTCCTTATCTGAATTTACCTGAACTTCTGCTCAGTCTAATCTCTATTCTCTATGCATGCAATTCTTGATACCCCAGTTAGGTTGAGTAAAGAACCCCAAAAATTCAAAGTAAACCCTATCTGAAACCTATAAGTTTCACACAGTTCCAGGACCTCCATCATTCCACATTTTGGATGGTGACATTCAAAAACATTAACTGGATCTTGCATCTATTTCTCTCTTTCACAAAGAGCTTCCTGTTACAGCTCTTATATAGATCCTAATGGTCTTTATTCTTCCAACTGCAACACCTGAGGTGGTTGACCAACAGTTTCCGCTTGTATTCAGTCTTTGAGCAGGCACGTGTGCACACACACACACAGACAACCCCTGTAGGAAATTTAAGTTGCAGATGAGCTATTCACTTTAAGTTCTGCAGCATCAGCAATGGGTCATACTGCTGCTCTTGCATTGTCGTTTGACCTTATTCAGCGGAAGGAGATGGAGCAGAGTGCACTAGATTAATAAAAAAAAAAATTACTGAATTTATCAGAGGTGCCAGTGGAGGACATTCAGCTGTTTTTCTGTACATTTCTTTGTCTTTATAGTTTAGTTTAATTTATTCAAATTTAGCAAAGCTGTTAAATCACAAGGGAACAATTTTGACACTGAATAGAAGGAAGATCGTTCACAGGTAGGAAAATGATATTAAGTGTTTTTTAGGCCATTTCCTTGCTCTTGAGGGTCAAGCTGATGCTGATCTAAGTCCTGATTTCACAAAGCATGTAAGCGTATTTGGGATTTTTGACCTGGTAGTGGTTCAGTGCAAATTATCAATTAACAAGGTGTCAGCTCCCTCAGTTTATTAAACATAGATAAATCAGCACAAGCAAAGAGGTTCACATATTACCAATCTGTAGAACAGTTTTGCTGCAGTTACATTCAGTATGTCCCAAACTGAGCTCAATTCAGCTCATATTTATATTCCTCTTGTTTATGACATTTTTCAGGATACAGGACATCTGTATCAACCATCCCTAGCTGATTGTACCAACCGTCTCTAGAACAATGTTCATATTTGGCAAGCATCAACATAACACACATCTCGTTTCTGACAGTCTACACATGCAAAGAGCAGAGATTATATACTAGTTTATCTACAAGTAACTTTCCACAATAGTGCTTAGCATGAATATAAGGCATCCTGGGAATACATTTCAAAATTATACAATTTAGCATAAATACAAAGCATTCTGGTTTACATGATATTGGCTAACAGTACGTACTTAAACACATTCTTAATTGCTTTGCTGAATCAGGGTCTGAGCGCTGTGTTGAATAGGGATAGACTTAAGCGCATGCTTAAAGTAAAGCACTCACATAATTTTCTGAATTGGTGCCATAAATCGCTAAATATTATTTATCCTTAAGGAAAGACTGCTGTGACAATGTATTGGAAGTGTTGTTTTTCCCAATGGTATAATGCTTTCCATAGGACTTTGTAATGCTGTATCCACACGTACATGTTCACTTCTTACAGAACATTGACCTCTGTCTTTTTGACAATCTAAATGTGGATGGAATACATAACATTACTAAACATACAACACCTCTAGCAACATTTTGCACAGATCCAAAATAACAGAGAGAAGCTTGACAAGAACTTTGCGTGTTGTTAGGTGAACAGAGATTCCCTCTTATAATTTGTTTTCAGTATGAACAGTAGGAATGATTATCCAAAATGTTCTGGTGGGAGAAAATTGAGATTCACATTTTAATACTGTCTCCACCATCAGCCAGGTATTTAAAGATTTTTGTAGTAAGATCCTGGAGAATAGGCTAGCCAGTGGTGCAAATGGACAGGGGCTGGAGAAGCCACAGAGACTGCTGGAAGAGCACTGTAAATGTAGTACCTGAATATCTACTGCCTCGGACTCTGTGTACTCATTTACATCGATGTAATGTGGTGTAATGAGATGGGTAGCAGTTTAAACTACATGTAAAATTACAAAAGGAGCATGGCAGTGAAATATTTGGCCCACAGAATAGTGAGTCAGAGGGTGGGTGCAGTTGATGTAAAAAAGCACAGTTCTTATGAGTGAATTAGAGGCTGGAGATGCAGTAAAAAACCAGAGGCCATAATCATACCTTGTGTATCTCCATTAAATAAAGCAAATAAATATAGCCTCAGGTGAGAAATAGAGTATTGCATTACCATTGGATGGCATTGAGTGGGAATATTTCAGTATCATCAGAAGAGCAAGAAACTTTTATTGCCTCAAAGGAGGTGACTTGAGAAATGAGGTGCACAGTGAAGTTTGGACAGTAGCAGAAGGATGTCGACGGTGTGCACAGGATTCACTTCTTACCAGTTCTGTAAGTCTGGGGATCAGCCAAAAGGAAAAGTGGAGAAAGAAGAATTGAGAGATTATGAAAACTGGCTTGAGAGCCACAGGAAAAAAATTGTTAATTTACAAAATATATAAATATAATAAAAAATGACCCAATCACTAGTGTTTTAGAAATACTGATCTCAAACTCTGATCTTGCAATGAATCTTAGGCATAACAATATCCAGACCATGAACTGCTTGGTTTGCCTTTTTTATTACTGCAGAATCATGTGCATTGAAGGCTTTATCAGAAGACAATATCTTGAGCAATATGCCGACTGGACGGAAAATGCAATATTGTATGTAGGATTGTACTGGACATTACAGGAAAAAATACAGAAATATATTTAATACAGAAATATTATTTTCTAGAAATCATAGAATCATAGAACTGGAAGGGACCTTGAGAGATCATCTAGTTTGGTCTCCTGCACTCATGGCAGGACTACATATTATCTAGACTAGGGATCGGCAACCTCTGGCACGCAGCTTGTCAGGGTAAGCACCAGTTTGTTTATCTGCCACGTCGGCAGGTTCGGCAGACCGCGGCTCCCATTGGCATGGTTCATCATCCCAGGCCAATGGGGACAGTGGGAAGTGCCGCGGGCCGAGGGATATGCTGGCCATGGCTTCCTGCCTCCAGCATTGGCTTGGGATGGCAAACCACAGCCAATGAGAGCTGCGGTCAACTGAACCTGCTGATGCGGAAGATAACAAACTGGCCTGGCCTGCCAGGGTGCTTACCCTGGTAAACCACGTGCCAGAGGTTGCTGACCGCTGATCTAGACCATTCCTGACAGGTGTTTGTCTAACCTGCTCTTAAAAATCTCCAGTGATGAAGATTCCACATTATCAAGCCCTGGTGACTTGAAGACATCTAATTTGTCTATGTAATTTTTAATTTGTTCTTTTCCTCTTTTAACCTCTGACTGTTCTTCATTTTCACTGGCATTCACTATATTGGTAATCCAATCACTACCAACCTTCCTGGTGAAAACTGAAACAAAAAAGTCATTTAACATCTCTGCCTTTTCCTCATTTTACCTTAAAATTCCCTCATCCCCACCCCCTTGATTAAGTAAGAGGGCTACCCTATCCTTGGTCTTCCTCTTACTTCTAATATATTTGTAGAATGGTTTCCTGTTTCCCTTTATGCTTTTTACTATGTTTTCACTTTATCTTATTTACTGTTTTCAATTTAAAATGTGATCATATCTTTTTCAGACATTTTACTATGTACAGAGCATTCTGTTATGTTACAGACTAAAAGGCTGACACACCAACAATTACTTTTGATTACCCAAATTCAACTTGTCCACCAAGAATGATAGTCCATTTGGATAAGGCACTTTGGGACACATTCATCTCAGCTGATACAGAAATGTGCAAATTATACTATGAGGCCCATTATATCCCAGAGCAATTAATCCTCAGGAAGGTTTCTATCACCACTACTTTTACAGTGGGGATGGACAGTTTTAAAGTACTTTGGAGTATTACGATTGTAACTTGGTAGCTCTCTCCTGAACTCAGACAAGCTTCCTCCCTGCTGTACCCAGCTTGTGTTAATGACAAACAACAAAGCAGATGTTGAAGACAAGTATTTGCAGGTGTGCATGTGGTCTTTCATAAACAGTAAGCCTCTATATAACTCTGTGATCAGAGTTATATAGAAAACTGCTGAAAATTGTTCAGAGGATGCAATGTGTAGCTTTCTTTGGATTGCTCTGTCTTGTACCATGTCCAATGCTTGAATGGCCCTTGTCCCCGGAGGTGTCCCTGGCAAGAGAAGGTTATTTCCACTTTTTACTGCCACACATTCTACCCCAACAGTTTAACATTTCTGGGGATCCTGTGTCCCAGATTCCAATTTTAACCAGGACTGACTCCTGGCACCTCTGCCACAGCTTTACAAAAGAGACATGTGCCATTTAAAAATGTCACAAATGTGAAACACCAGCTACTTGAACAGATAGTTTAACTGTTGTTAATAGTAAAATTGTCATCTTCATATGACATGCATCCCATCCTTCCTCCTTCAACTGGAAAAGGCCTAGTGTTGGAAAGTTGCAGTCTTTCCGTTAAATATCCCGATCAAGTTTAGTGCTTTCAAATTTGCATTGTACCTCTTCTTCAGAAAAACTATTGATGTCCTTTTTTCAGACATTTAATTGAAAACAATGGAAACAAAGAAAGCTTTGAGGAAGTATTATTGAGGTGTATCTAGACTTACAATTCATAACAGTGCAGTGTCCCCTAGCTACTACATTCAATGGTCTTTTGAGGTGATCTCACCTTTGTAGCCTGTAAACGTGTCTGTGTATTCTGCAGATTTAAAGGGTAACCTTATGACAAGCTCATATGGGGGCTGTGCAATGTTAATCAGTGTCACTAGATCTGAAACAGTGCCATCTCTTTTATTCCATGACCTTGTTGTCATAAAGGGTGTAAGATATTCTGGCAGAGAGTCTGAAACCAACAAGGCTCATAGTGCAGCAATCAGTCTGTCTTGGATGTAAAGTTCAGCCTGTGTTCCATGTAAAGTGCCAGAGCACAGCAGGAGGAATGCCAATAAAAATTAAACAGTTCAATGACACCTTTACAGCCTGAAAGCAGGACACTCAACAAATTGTAACATCACTTTTCTTATAAATAGTGATTATAAATCTTGAAAGTGTATTTCTTTTTAACTCTACCGTTGGTCAGCAAATAAGCACAATAGAACATTTCCTGCAATAGGGTGGTGTTTTAATAAAGGAGTGAGTCATTGCTCATTATTTCTTTGCACAGACACAGATTTGCTAATGCAGGAGTATACACTCTGATTCATAACACAGATGATGCTGTACCACACTTTCTACAATGGAAATATTCCCTGGTAAAAAAAAAAAAAAAAAAAAAGGAAACCCCACACTGACTACCAATGAACAAGTGCTAAGAAGTGAATTAAGTATGAGATTACCATACCCAAGAAAACTGGAAATTAATATGAGCAAGAAATTTTTATTAGTAGAAAGGTCACATTGTCTTTAATAAAACTTTATTGAAATATTTAAAGATAATTAGAATAAGTTCAGTAAGACCAAATATTATATTCCCCCCAATCAACATAATCATTCTTAAATTTTGTATGCTATATTTTATTTCAAGCTAGAGATTTCCTGGGAGGCTAGGTGAAAGTCCAAAATTTGTTTTGTTTGTTTGTTTGTTTATTGGCCTTGCAGAGGACAATTGCCCTTTAGTATTTAAAAAAGTTATTTACTAGGGGAGCTAAAAGATATAAAGAATTGTTCTAGGTGTATAAACTTTCAATGTTATACAAATACAATAAGGCCAGATCATCTTTTCCTTTCTAATCTACTCTACAAGGGTCCTCCACGTGAAGGCCTCCTCTCCTCATGCTGAATGGGGGCTCAGATACTTGCGTCCTGTCCTCATTACCCCGGAACAGGTATATGCAAGCCAGTGTCCACACAGCAAGAGACTTATAACCAGAGTTAGGAGTGGTTTGATGGATGGGGGAAACAGTTCCTTGCTGCTCCAAGGTACTTAGCTGGAAAAATTAATGTAGCCTTAGGCTAAATTAATGTGTGCACAGAGAAACTGGGGATTTCCAACAGCTACCATGTCTAGTTAGGGCTCCCTAGTTGTCCTAACTCCAACAGAGCTGTGCTGCGGAGTTCTATGCATCCCCTAAGATACACCAGGCTTGGGAGCAGCTCTTCCATGTGAGGACAAACTCCATATCATTTTCTCCCCTCTTCCATTCAGATGCTTTCAATTAATTGCTGTGATGAATTCAGTGGAGAAATTGTCACATAAAGTTCCCTCCCATTGCTTTTAACAGGGGAATGGGCCAGTCCAGCACATACAAATATTTAGAAATATACATTACCTCCTACTAGAGTTGCAAACTTTCTAATCGCACAAAACTAAACACCATTGCCCCACCCCGTCCCTGAGGCACTACATTCCCCATCCTTTGGTGGTTCACTTTCCCCAACCCTCACTCACTTTCACTGGGATGGGGCAGGAGGTTGGGGTGTGGGAACTGCGGAGGGCTCTAACTGGGGATGCAGGCTCTGGGCTGGGGCTGGGAATGAGAGGCTTGGGGTGCAGGAGGGGGCTCCAGGCTGGGGGGAGTGGCAGAGGGGTTCAGGGTGTGCCAAGTGGCTCTGGGCTTGGGCAGGGGGTTCGGGTGCAGGGGGGGTAAGGGCTCTGGGGTGGGGCTGGGTATGGGGGCTTAGGGTGCAAGAGGGGGTTCCAGACTACGACAAGGGGTTGGGGCTCAAGGTTGGAGTTTGGACTTACCTCAGGCAGCTCCCAGGCAATGGCTCAGCGAGGACATAAGGCAGGCTTCCTACCTGTCCTGGCACCGTGCTGTGCCCTGGAAGCAGACAGCAGGTCCAGCTCCTAGGTGGAGGCGTGCACGGCAGGCAGCTCTTCGCACTGCTCTTGCCCATGGGCACTGCCCCCACAGCTCCCATTGGCTGTGGTTCCCGACCAGTGGGAGTGCGGAGCCAGTGCTCAGAGTGGGGGTAGCACATGGAGCCCCATAGCCGCCCCTGCCTAGAAGCCAGGCCTACTGGCTGCTTCCAGGGTACAGCCCGGAGCCAGGACAAGTAGGGACTAGCCTGCCTTAGCTCTGCAGCACCACTGATCAGACTTTTAATGGCCCAGTCGGCATTGCTGAATGGAGTTATCAGGATCCTTTTTCGACCAGGTGTTCCAGTCAAAATCCAGACACCTGGTCACCCTACCTCCTTCTGACTCCAAACTGTGAAATATCTATTGCTGTGCTGAGCACCGGGGGTGAGGCATGGATTGTAGTGAGAGATGGGGGAATATGGCAGGACAGGAGTCTAAAAGGTAGGATGACCAGATAGCAAGTGGGAAAAATTGGCACACTTTGTCTCTTTGGAGTTGGGGGAAGTATAGTTACCTATATAAGACAAATCTCCTAATATTGGGATGTCTGGTCACCCTGCCAAGAGGTGGCTTGAAGTGAATCATGGGTATGGGGCAGGTGGCTAGGAGCTACACTGACTTGGGGTTGAGGACAGAGGAGGCATGCAGAAGAGTAGCATAGAGTGACATCTCTCTCGCTCTGAGTGGAAGGGCTCTTGGGGAAACAATAGGAAAGGACCATTAAAGCAAAGGTCAAAATAGTGAATTATTAGATAATTAGAAATGGATCCCTCAGATAGGAAATGTAATTTTATAATCCCCTAATCATTTATTGTTTTGATCTTTGCATATATATTTTTTAAATTTTAAGGAGAGAAATTAAGGTAGTGTGCGTGCCATGACTTCAGTCAGGTGGTGGTGACTGATAAATATTTACATGGCCAAGTGTAGCTCTCGGGTATTTATTTCCAGGCACTATTGCATTTCTTATGCTTAAGGGGTTGGGGTTTTTTTGGCGGGAGAGGGAGTTAGAGAACAGAACAGATTGTTTTGAAAAAGATACAATCTTTATAAAGAAACTATTGTTTTGGGTTTTTCACTGAATGTCACTGAAAGACTTTCATCTTTGATGCTCTTCCAGCTTTTCATTTAGGAATGGAAAAATAAACAATAAAATGTACAATGTTGTTAAGCCTGTATAGCCATAAGTTTTCATACTAACCAGCACTGGAAACTATGAAAATTTTGTTTTTCTTATACCAAATATAAGTCATCAAAAGGTCCAGAGGTTCAGATAAGCCTCTAAACATTTTATTTCTTATTGAAACTTTATTTCAACTATTAATCTGCTGGGGCCCTTTGGAGGAGCAGGGTCTCCCTCAAACCCCCTGCAGACCCCACTGCCAGTCATTTATATTATCTTTTCCCACAGTTCATAGCACAACAGAGAGTTGCTGAGTCAAACAAATAGACAAAAGAGAGGTCCTCTCCCTTCTGAAGGAAAAAAAAGAAAGGCAAAGTAGCCTGTCTCTCAGGAAGGCTTTCTGGATTCACCTCTGCACTTGGTTTATCAGGGTCTATTACCCCTTAGTGAAACCTATTTTCAAACTCCCCTCTTGGGGCATACAGCTTCAGGAGCAGCAAGTCTTGTGACTATCTCCTTCTCAGCTGACCTGTTTCTATTTTTAACATCCACTGAGATAGAACCACCCACCTCCTGTTCACTGCTGTGGCAGGTTTCCCCCTTTTAGGCACCCTCCCCCGCCTCGGGGAGGCAGAACAAGTCTTGCAGGTGCACTTCATTAGAGCTGAACAGGCCTAGAAGAGCTTGTTATTCTCCTCTCCACCAGAGAGAGTGTCCCTTCACTGTCTCCAGAATATTCCTTGAAGGAGAGTGAAAGCCAGATTACTGGTGGGCAATCACACATACTTCCTGCTTCTGAATAGAACTGCAACACAAAGAAAAATGTCTCTTCCGTGATATTTTGGCACTTTCTGACACTGGCTCTAGCAAGAAACAAAAACACAGAGATGTGAGAAAACAGTAGAGGGGGTAGGAAGTGTGTTAACCACATTAATGAAACTCAAAGTTTCAGGTTGGGTTGGATTTCAGATTTGGTCAAAAGCTCCAATTGTCTTTTATTTTATACCAACATGATTTTTGTTTAATGACTGATTCTATAAAATATGTTTGAAATCTCCACCTCTTGCCAAAGCAAACAGGTTCCCATGTCTCTGTAACTCCCACTTGGAGTTCACCAGCTCTTGGAGCTCCAGACTGCCTTACTAAAAGGACTGTAATTAAGATGGCTGCCAAACCCCTCTGACTCAATTTCAAGCATCTTGGAGTTAGAGGTGGGGACAGAAGGAGCTAGAAACTCCCAATAGGGAGGCTTCTGCAGGGGGTATTCTGGGCAAGCAGTCCACCAGACCAATAACAAGCCAGGATCATACATCTATCAGTGAAGGAACAGCCTTATTTTATACAAACAGAAAAGAAAGTAAGTGTAGTTTCAGGTTGGAAGCTAGGAGAGAGACAGCCCAGCTCAGGAAGTCCTTGCTAATCTCCTGCTCCTTCTAAAGGGAGTTCTTCCACTATTGTGAGACTCTAGCTGCATGGATTAGGCAATTCTAGCACTATAACAAGCAACATCAGGCAAACAAAAAACAGAGAGGCAACCTAGCTCTGTAATTGCTACCAAAAGTGACAGCATGATTCCAAACCAGAAGAACCAGCAAGCCCTGTTAGAAGCATGAAAGGATCATCTAGCCAAAGATGAAGAAAAAGGAAAGTAACTGTTAAATTGCCAGTGCTGCAACACTTCAGCTGAGTCCACACAGTCTTGGACGCGCACCTCAGAAAGGTGGCCAGAGGGAGCTTTGGATTGGGGGAGTAAATGGGTAGTAGGAAGTGAAGAAATTGTTTGTTTATAGATGCTTATCAATTAATAACTTAACCTGTTCCTTCCCCAAATTCTATTCCCTCTGTTATGCTGTTGTTTTGGGAGTGGTGCTCCTCTGTTGGTGTTTGTTTTATTCACCTTATTGTCCCCTAGTGTACTGAGCTTTACACTCTTTGTCAGCTAATAGTGGTAATTTTCCTCAGTGGACAGCCTTCCCATGTATAAGGCACAGTCAGGAGTTCTCTTGGGTGAAGGCACCTAGGTGACAGAAAAAAAACAAAAATACCTCTAAAAGTCAGGACCCTACTCATATAAGAAAAGGGAAGAAGTTGTTCTAAACACTGCTAATAGAAAGTACCAAGGAGAGAGAAAGTAGTAAGGGCTACAGCCTCTTGCAGGGCATTCTCTTTATTGTTCTTGCATTCTGTTGGTAGAAGGGAGCAAAGTTTGTTCCCCATGACCCATCTCCTTGTGCAGCCTCAGCAGCAGAGTTGGCCTCTAATACCCACAGGTATAATAAGACTTGTTGGAAGCACAGAGCTGTCTTCTCAGTGTCCTCTTCTCATCATGCTGCGTCTAGACCACTCTCTTGCTGTTTTTCTCTGTTCCCTGTCAGTCATGCTTCCTCTCCCAGTCATTGTTCAAACAACTCTCTTGAAATGGAGTTTCCACAGCACAGTGGGGTGACCAGATGTCCTGATTTTATAGGGACTGCCCTGATATTCAGGGCTATATCTTATGTACGTGCCTATTACTCCCCACATCCTGATTTTTCACACTTGCTTTTTGGTCACCCTACCTCACAGAAAGAACTTCTTGAAGTTAAATCAGCCCCTGGCTGCATTAACTCCACCAGTTTGATGAAGGGATTATATGGCTCTGCCCCTGTCTTTTATCCTCCCCACTTGTTGGTTCTGGACCCTGCTGAGAGTCAGGGCAGAGTGGAAGTGCGGTGGAAGCATGTGACTTCCAGTCTGGATGGGACTGGAGAGATCCATAAGCATAGGTACGCCTTTGTGCTTGGATCCCCTGAAGGATGATCTGGGTGCATATGCTGGCTCTGAACAGCTGAACAGACTCCTGCCATAAGTGCGAAGTAAAGGGGCTAATGGCAAAAAAATTCTGCTGATGATAGTCTAGTCTTCCTGAGAAGATAGTTACTCTATGAATCTGGTTTTTATTAGAACATACTTATTTCAAAGGGTTTGTTTACATCTAATTCACAGCAAGCTGGGATGTGAATCTACTTTGTACTAGGTTGTCACAGACTGACTGTCTGTGTCAGTAGTGGCAACCTGTGGGCCACATGACGTTGACTGTCTGCGGGCATGGCCCCCCACAGCTCCCAATAGCTGCGGTTCACCCTTTCCGCCCAACAGGAGCCGTGGAAAGTGATGAGCCGCTGGGAGCTGTGAAGGGCTGTGCCTGCAGATGGTCAACGTCAGCAAAATGTCTCGCGGCCCACAATCAGATTACCCTGATGGACTGTATGCAGCCTGCAGGCCACAGGTTGCCACCACTGGTCCTTGTGGACCCTATTGCTACACATTAGCAGTGAGTTAATTTTTATTTGTTATCTAGACCTCTTTCAAATGGGACTATATCAAGGCACGTTAATAAATTCATGTTGCATTTCAGCAGAGTTCCTATGGATAGTTGGTCTGTGGTAGGTTAGTGCAGGGAAGAATCTGTGGCAAGCTCAGGTATGAATACTTGTTCACATTGAAAAGTAAATGAACTGCCAAATGCTGAACATGGTATTTCTCTCCGGTGTCCAGTTTTTCCATTGTAGATTTCAAAGGAGCTGTTGAAAAAAGGCAAAATAGAATTTGTTTTGCTGCAACCTAAGAATGTCATTACTATTTTTGTTGTTTCATGGGAAAATTTTAGTTATATTTATACATATTTTAGAAGAACCCTGAACTCCTTTTCTCAAGAACAGAGAAATAGAAGAATCAGTTTAAATCATCCATTTATTTCTCCAAGAGATCATCATTCTTACCCATATTTAATGCTTCTGCTATCACTTCAGAAATATGACTTCACCTCTGCATGCAGAAGAGAAATAATCAGGTTTTATCATTATATTTGCTATATTGCACTGCCATTTTGTGTTAGAACAGAGTGAAAATCACTTTCAGAGACGTGCATGGTAAAAAACCTACAGTCTCTAATCAATTATTACTGATGAGAAATTATCTTGTTTGACTATTTTCAGTGTTACCTTGTTTGATCTGTTAACAACACATTTGTGGACTCAATGTCTTAGGTCAGACTACTTTCATCTAAACAAAATATAACCAAGTGTTTTTATTCCAAGAGATAAACCAAAAGCTGTGCTTCTGTTTTTCCACCCTCTTTGTTCTGCAGTGAAATATCTACTTATTCACTTTTTCTCAAAAGTACTTAACCCATCATCTTATCTTGTATATGTGTACAGAACCTGCCACAATCTACTGTAATAGAAGTGATATAATCTAGCTATTTGAATTCATTAATTCACACAAGCAGTATTTTAAATTATTAATGTAAAAATAAATTCTCTGCAATTAAGGTTTTCCTAGTAATAGATCATAGTACTTACTGTCATAGATTTATCTTTTACTAATATATATTAAAATGATTTTGATTCAATAGCATATATAGTACAACCCCGATTTTACCAAGGGTTGACTACACCTCTTGGGAATTATGCCTGTAGGAAGCTCATCTTCTACAAAGCTCTTAAAATCCTCAAGACTAAAATTTTATTTCCTAAACCCCAAAGACTGAAGATCTGTCATGGCATGCCCTTCATTCTCTTCTGCTAAGCAACTTGGCTCTCTCTGCACCTGGCATTGTCTTTTCTCTTTCCTCTATCCACAGAGGACATAGAGGTGGCACACACCCAGTAACAGTGTAAGCTTCTCCATAACAATCCAATGATGTGCCTCAACCTGACATGAAGCTATCATATTAAATCCAGAGTCTTCTGATACTCCCCCAACTTTACTATTGTATGCTATTATGTTCCTATATGATGCCCATGACCACGGTATCAGTGTGTCTTCCAGTAGGTACTTCCTGCTGTATATCCTATCCTTCTTTGTTAATTTTACACAGTGCTTTGAAAAACCGATCAACCTTGATGTCCTTATGGGATTCTTTTTCTGAGTAGAATCTGTGATTATGTCCGATTGCCCATAAACAGTAATCTTTATTGGTTTACTTTGATCACAAGTGCCCATTTCTAGCAGTGACTGACTCCAGGCCCATATTAAGCAATGTGCAAGATAATCTTGCAAATAATAATTAAAAAAATCTTCTCTGTAAAATATACAAAGTTGGAGAGTCAGGATTTTTTGTCAATATTATACTCAGGGGCCGCTCTAGCTTTTTTGCTGCCCCAGGCACGGCAGGCAGGCTGCCTTTGGCAGTTTGCCTGTAGGAGGTCCCCGGTCCTGCGGATTCAGCATACCCACTGCCAAATTGCCACTGAATCTACGGGACCGGCGGACCTCTTGCAGGCATGCCACCAAAGCCTGGAGCACTAGTGCCTGGAGCTGCTGCTGATTACACTTATTTTCAAATGTTTCATATTTTAAAGGATTTTGTGTAGTTGGCACTGACTACATACATGAACATTTCAAAAACGTGGCCAGCAAAAAGCAATCAAGATGTAGCACCTTGAAATACTTTTATGGTCACCTGGAATTTATAATTAGGTACAGCTTCTAACAACTTTCTGTGGTGGCATTTATATGTCAAGTAGTATCCAGTAATCTAGTGATGTGGCATTCCTGGAATAATATTTTCATTCAAGTGAAATCTCAAATTTGAGTTGAAGTGAGATATGCCTTATTAGTGGAGAAATGTATGGATGCAGTTACATATTTTTTTTAAAAAATCCTTGACTAATGTAGAGTTCCTGCAGAATATAATTTTTAGCAGAGGTAGACAAATTTCAAAACCAACACAAATTAGGCCCATTCACTCACAAACAACTACCTGTTTCTAGACAGTGGTGACAGCAGAGGCAGTATAGTAGCTATGCTATGGTTGGCTGCCTTTTTATGGTTGCACCATGTCACCAGTCTGATGGGTATCACAAAGCAATCTGGCATGTTTCTTTAAGTAGCACTTACTTTCTGTAACTCCTCTCATGGTTCAGCAGCAATTCCTCTGTGGAGAGCAGCCAACTTTTGTGGAGGACAAAGACTTATTTGGAATGAGAGAGCATGCATCATAGCTAGAGTGACTAGATGTCCCAATTTTATAGGGACAGTTCTGATTTTTTTTCTTATATAGGCTCCTATTACCCTCACCCCCTTCCCAATTTTTCACATTTGCTGTCTGGTCACTTTAATCATAGCACTTCTATTGTCTACAAACCCCCTTCATGGCTTTGCACGTCCCCTGGCTACTCAGCAGGAGGAAGCAAAGGAGTGTAAATCTTCAGCTTTTATTAAAAAAAATATTGTGTTGAAACACAGTACATTTCTCATACTGTGGAATCACTATTTAAAACATTTCATTGTAAAGTTTTGTTGATCTGTGGATTAAGAAACTATCAGTTCCTTCAATGTTATTTGAAGGAAAGAAGATAACAGGTGTGAGTATATATTTTTAGTTCATCTATCCAGGGATATCTTTAAACACACAATTCCTTTGGGTCTGGAAATGCAGTAAGGCTGATTCTTATAACTCTCATTTGAAGAAATGTATTAATATGGGATAATTCATAATGAAATGGTGAATGGTTTTTTTTTTTCTCTCTCTCTCTTTTGGAAATTCTTTTTTTTAAAAAAAAAAAAAGACAAGAAATACTGTACCTTTTAAAACAATCTCTAATAAACCAAATAAGTAAGGTATAGAAAACTAGGGGCTTCTAGGTATCAGTAAATTAATCATATACATTGAGATGACATGGGTGACATTTTGTGCTGTGTCTCTAAGTTGAGCAGCACAAAACTCACAGCAAAGGGAGTGGCACTAAGGTGGTTCGAAAACATCTTTGTTCCTCTGGGATTTCTGGGCTACTGGGGGACTAGTACAGTTCTTCGAGTAATGTAGACAGTACTAAATTATAGCTTAGACTCACCTGCTGTGCCCACCCTTGATACCCACTGCCACACCAGGATGTCTGGCAGGTCCCTTGTTGGGCAATGTGAAATTTCTTGCACAAAACCTGCACCAGAATGGCAAAATTCAGGTGTCTAATGTCTCTCTTGCGCTGTAACAGCATTAAAGGGCTCCAGTAAAGGGGAGAATCCCTTCACATTGGTATTTATAAAGTATTAGGTAAAAGAGTAGGAAGGGAAAGCTCAGAGGCTGCTCTAACTTCTGCTGACATCCAAGCCGGCTTGTGTCTGGCATCAATATCACACGGGTGTAGAAAGTTGCTGTATTGAACCAATATTCTTTCAGCTACACCTGAGGATTAGGATTCAAATAAAAACAAAGAAATGTGGTTGTTTTAAAATTCAGCATCAGTTATAAAGAAATAGAATTTGTAAATTATTATTTGTGCAACTTTGGCTATTCTACAAATTATTGTGATAAATCATCTGAAGTATATAGGCCAAATAAGTCCCTGGGAGTAGTTCTAGCATTGCTGTATCCACACAGAGATACAGCACTATATGAAAAATTTATACCATTCTGTACTTAACAGAATAAGGGATAATGTTTTAAACTTGGTTTCCCACTGTTTGCTAACATTTCACATGCCCTGAAAATGGTGCTCTTCGCTAGTTGTTGAACTCCTTTTTTAGTTTTGATAGGCTCTGAAGTTTAATATACAGTATGTACAACTAGAAAACAGCTTGAAATATCCCTTATGCTTACAATAGGGAATATCAGCATAGTTGGTAGATACCTCTCAGACTGGTAGGAATTTTTAAAATGCTTGCACTGTTGTACTGTGGTTTAACAGCAAAAATATTTTATTCATATAGAATCATTCCCCGCAAAGGATCACTTTAAACATTTATGAACTGTATGTGAGAGATGGGCTCAAACCACAAAAAATATATACTTGGATTTAGACTTTTATCTCTGAAAGTTTAAAGATGTTCAGATCTGGGGTTTTGGTTTAGGCCCATCTCTGTAGAAGTGCAATGTAGCCATACATGCAACCAGTAAGAGTGAATCTGCCCCAAGGTGTTTAGTTTTCAAAGGCCTGACAACATTCTAGCATTGAAAAAAAGCCTTTAGTGTTAAAATACTTGCCAGCCTATAACAAATGAGGTAAACACATTTTATTTATAGTATGAATGTGAGTTTTTAGGCTCTTTTATTACATTTCATTGCGAGGGAACTCCCCATGTTTGGAGTCCAAATGTCAGAGCAACTATGACTTGATATTCATATATGGAATTAAAATATTATCCCAACAGAATATAGTACCATAAATCATTATCATATTGGTCATGGAATATCTCTAATATTCTATTGAAAAATAAATATGAATGTAGCACAATTGAAATTAAACTAATTCATCTTCTAACAATAACTAAAATGTATAGTAAACGTAACAAAAACAGTTTTATTTATATAGTATCATAAAGATACATGATACTTTTCAAATACGTGGGCAAAATTTCACAACTGGCTGAGATTTAAAAATAATAGTGCCTAATGTCAAGCTCTTTTTTAAATTAAAAAACAAACCAACCCCACAAAGTGGCCTGATGTTCAAAAATTCATCCAGCAGCTCCCATCAGAAGCAGGGAGCCAGGTAGCTTCAGGAAAACAAACAAACAAAATAATTAATTGAAAAATTGTAAGTATTTGTGACTCCCTCCATACCTTTGGCATCTGTCTGTCATGATGCAGAGAGCAATTCAGGATTACATAATTAACTATGGAGAAGTAGCAAGAGAAAAGCTGTTGCAAGCATTGAGGTTGACATGGAAAGAGACATGAAGTCAGATTCTTTTATCTTCCATTTTCTGACCAGCGTAGGGATCTTTGGAATACTTTTTGACTGGAAAAGGTACCTGCATCTTCAGTTGTATCCATATAGTCCAAGAGTAGCAGATGCTTGAGAGGGCTTACGAAAGATGTGACTCATACTGTCTGCTGGATTTTTCCTGGCATTTTTCCCTCGGTTTGTCAAAACATTGCATGAAAGACTATTCATTTATAGGATTACAAAATAAAACCTTCATTTAGAAATTCTGTCGTAAATGCCTGAATGCAGTCTGGCCGTCTTTCCTGCCAAAGGCTGTTAATGCTTAAATTAGCCACCATGGTGGTGCCTTGTTGTTCACAAATGTCAACTACACATGAAAGAAATCACTGTTTTTTTCCTTCAATTTACAGAATAACATTCAAACTGAGCTCATAACCCAACTAGTTGTTGGCTAAAATTCATGGTTTTTTATTATTTTGCAGTATTTAGTACTCTAACATGGAAGCAGCTTTAACAACCCCACCTTAACCTGTAGGCATGATTTCTCAAACCTGATTATTTTTGAAGTAAAAATAGATACAATGACGGAGGTGGGGCCATGTTTATTTTAACCAATGCTGATTTTCCACTTTGTGTTATAATTCTTATAAACATGACCCATGTTTTGCCTGTTGTTTCTCAGTGTAATTTTACCTCATAACTAGGATAAAGAGCCAATTCAAATTAAATAAGAACCTATACACACGAGTTTTTTTTTTTAAGCTGTTTGTTTGGATAAAAGGTGCATAATTTGCCATATTTTTCCATTGCTGAAGTGTACATGAGAATTAAGGCTGTTGCTGTTTTTACTTCCTTTTCACCTCACTGCCCATCTTCTCCCCAAAAATCTGAGGGCTCTATTTCAAATGTTCTAACTTTTCTGCGTATCTTTTTAAAAGAGGTCAAATTAATGTGATGTCCTGATTTTGTGTATAGTTTGACTAAGAAATTATGTGTTTTAATAGCTGTCTTCCTAAATTGTGGGAGGGGAAAAAAAGAAATGACACTATTTTTGTGATACCATTATTTTTTTCTAAAATTGGATGTTTGCAAACCAGTTTTTAAAATGTAGCTGTGAAGTTATTCAAGTTTAGAATAATCACCTTCCAGCATAGTCTTAAGAAAATGCAATAAACTCTGAAGAACCAAAAGGCAGACAATATGATACCCTTATTCGATATAGTCTTTTCAGATCTCTACCAACCTGTAATGGGAACATATTTGTATCTACTCATTTTGATAAATGTCTAAAATTCCCTGGACCATTTAGTTTTTTCAGTGTCAATAAACAAACAAAGGGGTTTTCAAAGGAACAGAGACTTCCATGGGGTTTGGCTAATAAAATCACTACCAAGAGGAAAAATTTTAGCCATAGAGATCACACATGAAGAATAAATATATACATGTAAATCCTTGGAAAGTGAGATAGCTGTCTTTTAAAAGTTCTCTTTTAAAGCTCTGGCTAGTCATAATACCAACAAAGATATTCACCACCTGCTAAAATCCGTTGGTTAAAATTTTATAATTTGTGCAGCTAAAATTTAGCCATCTATATCCATATTTAAGCACTTAAATAACCAGGGAACATAGTGTTTTTAGGAAATCACGTCACAAAACATGGTTGGATGAGTGACCTTTGTTTAAGCTAATGATGGAGTAATGTCCTGTGTTATAGAATTTCACAGTTCAGGGCAGCTGTAGTGAAATTTCTACCATTACTTCACTGACTGAGATATAGCAACTTCAGCCTCCCTCAGACAGTGTTTTGGAAACTGAATCCACAAAGTTTGACATCCAGTGGCCACTTCTGCATCCTATTCACAACTCTCCCTATGTGTTACTATAGAGAGAACCACAAGGCCACCCAGAGGATTCAGGGGGCTTGGGGAAAAACAATTTTGGGTGCCCCTTCCATTAAAAAAAAAGTGCAATATTGTAGACTACTATATTCTCGTGGGGGCCCCTGCGGGCCCAGGGCCAGGGGCAAATTGCCCCACTTGCCCCCCTCCCCTGGGCAGCCCTGGAGAACCACCCTGTTGAGAGTGCAGTGTTCCCTTACAGGACCTGTCTGGCTCCCCTTCCCGCTCCTTTTATACAAAACCTGTGCAGTGGAACTGCTTTTCTGGCATTGCCTGTCTACGCAACGTGGTGAAGTGGAGGGAAGATTTAGGGTACGTCCAGACTTCCCTCCGGATCGGTGGGTAGTGATCGACCTGTCGGGGATCAATATATTGTGTCTCATCTAGAGGAGATATATCTATCCCTGAACATGCTCTCGTCGACTCGAACTCCACCAGGTCGAGAGGCGGAGTCGACAGGGGAGCTGCGGCTGTTGATCCCGTGCCGTGAGGATGGGAGGTAAGTTGAAATAAGATAAGTCAACTTCAGCTACGCTATTCCCGTAGCTGAAGTTGCGTATGTTACATCAACAGCCCCCTCCCCGCAGTGTAGACCAGCCCTAAATGAGTAACTGCTTTCTTGAAATTCCTTAGATCTTCTCAGATCTCAAAACATATACAATTTCTTCCAATCTTTCAGTCTCTCTTCACCAAAGCTCCCAGTTATGGGGTATCACAGGGCTGTTTTGTCACATCAATATCTATATGAAGCCACTGGAGCAGACCACAAAGGAGTGTGTGTGTGTGTGTGTGTGTGTGTGTATTCTTTGTCCATCACCAAGATACAGCCAATGCTGGCGGTATGTCATGATGATTCTCCAACCCTATTATCACACTGTGATAATTTTATTTGAAGAGAAAATGCAAATTTTTTCTCTAATTGAAACTTCAAGGGACTTTTAGGTAGGCAATATTTAATTACCCAAAGCAAATGTGACCAGCCTCATGCTTTGAAACAACATTGGGATATTTAAGCACAGGTGATAACTATCACCTCAGGTTTAAATAAAACATGGTACCTCCAAGTTACCTACAAATGTTAAAAGCTTCAGGAAATTCTATATTCCTACAATTGTCATATTTCATGTATTAAGCAAATTAGTAGGTATACAAGATAGAGTTAACATTAAGGTGTTATGCCAAAAAGAAAAATGTAAAGGTATTAAGGGATTGGTTTTCACAGCAGGAATTTTCAACCCCATTTATGTCAGGCATGCACTATTTACTTCAGATAGCTTGTGCTCTGAAAATCTGTTTAAAAAACTCATTATGCTACTAGAAAACAAGTAATTGTTTGTTTTGGACCATGGGTTAGTGGGATAGCTTCCTGACTACACGTCTACTAAAAATAACCTTACATTTGAACACTTACAAACAAAGTAGGTTACAGATAAAAACTGGAGTTTATAAACTACTCCATTACAAAACAAGCATATATATGACATCAAAAGAACAGCCAAAGTGGCAGTATTCTGTGTGTAGACTATGTGTATGGCTCAGCAAAATTTATTATCAGTGGAGACTATGCAGGCTTAGATATATATCAAACATTCTGTCTGTTCATTTCACTAATGTGTTCGATGTAGCAACCTACATGGATCATTAGTTAGTAGCAGAGGATAGGAATCCTCTGATTCTTTCTATCAGTCTTCAGGACTATGTTTATGTATAGATAATATACAGTTTAAAGAGTATATTATTAAGGATGAGTTAACGTGTTTGGTTAAAATAAGACATCAGTTTTGGGGATGAGCCAGTATGGTCCATAAGTGACCTCACAGGAATTTATGCATTTTAATCCTTAATGAATCTGCCACTGATTCACTGCAATATTGGACAAGTCAACCTCTCTTTGCTGCCCCATTGTAAAATTGGGATAACCCTTAGTAGCTCATAGGGATGAGATGAATTAGTTAATACAATATTTACAACATGTTTTGGGGAGAAAAACAAAGCAGCACCATAGAAGGACACTGACTTTTTTCATGCTGTATACCGTGTCTGGAAAATAATGTTATAATTCTTCCTGTAAAAATCTGTCCGTCACCCATTCCTCAAACCAAATGCAAATTTTCTTCTACATTTTGGGAAGTCTAGATAACTATATGTCCCAGCGCTTGCATGGCACCACAACAATCTCCCTCCATTGAGATAATCAGCTGTGACTGGACTTGCTGTGAAAATCTTCCCTAGTCAGCTGAAGTACATTGCTTTCATTTTGTTTCAATAAGCTACAGTATTTCAGTGGTATGAAAGAAGCACTGGCAAAGTGCTTCATGAGAAATTGGCCTTCCTGCTCCACATTAGGAATTTATGTATTAAAAAATAGTTAACATGGTGTTTTTTGTGGACAGTCTTGATATAGTGTGATCTTTTATTATACATGATTTATGTATGTTTGTTATCCTGGTGAATGGAAGATAGTCTTTTGACATTTTAGCACTGTGACAAAGGATCCATGTAGTGTACTCTAAAATGGAAAAGAATGTGTGTATATATATATATATATATGAGTTTCATCTGTAGTATACATTCATCCAAGTACAAAATGTCTCATTATTATTAGCTGCATTATTAAGTTCATTAAGTTACAGTAAGTGAAAGATGAAGACAGGATTTTTTCTTTGCTGATGGATAACAAAGGAAATCTTCCGGAGATTGAGTGTAGCATATACATATGAAAGACTTCTCTTTGTACTGTCTCAGTGCGTCTCAACTCTCAACCTACTGAAACCCTTTCAATTTAATCTGGTGCTTTTCTGAGTCTTTTTTTTTTTTTTTTTGTCAGATGGAGTTAGAAAATCAGTACAGGTTCCTGAGATGCTACACTCCTCACATCAAGATAGTGTGTGGTTGTCTTTCTGAGCCCCTCCCTAACATACTATTAAAAATTCCAGGACCCAGTGAGGGGCTCAGTGTTCCTGGCTTTGGGCATCAGGCTCGAGGCTTTAGGGGCTTCAGCTCTAGGGGAATGGCTCAGGACTCTGGGCTTCAGCCATAGGTGGGGGCTGGACTGGGCTTCAGCCCCACGAAATGCCAGGGTGAGAGCTTGGAGCTTCAGCCTGTGGGGACCTGGGGTTCAGGGCCTTTGGCCTGAGGGGAGTGCCTGGGCTCAGAGCTCCCTGTTGCTCTGCTCCTGGCTTCAGCCCCATGGAGGTTCTGGGGCTCGGAACCCTGGTTGAGAACTGCTGGTCTAGGAGAGTCCATCCCATCCTGCTGGATGAAGACTAAGCTTCATTATTCATGCCTTCACCACCTCTGCTAGGCTACAGCAGTGCAATATACCTGAGCATGAAAACTTCAACACTTAGTAAACTCTGACTAGGACAAAATGCTGCACAGCTTCTCTTCAGTAGTACAGGTAACTGTGAGCCTTCGCATCTCATGAGCACATCACCTCAGTCCTGCCCTCTCTACATTGGCTTTCCATTGAGATTTGAATCTAGTTAGATCTCAGTCCTTGTCTTCAAAGAGCTCCGTTGCATGGGCCCAGGATGCTTAAGATTGTTTAAAATTGAATGATAAAGACCATAATTGACAACTTTGCTTCTCGGCATACTGTCAACAATAAGAGTAAAACTCATCTTTGCAGGAGGCAGAAATACTGTAGAATGAACTGCTTCAGGATCTCAGGATTCTCACAAACTTTCCATTCCAAGGAAAGGCACATTTCTTTGACCCTGCCTTCTGTAATATAAACACATAGCAACAAGCATATTTAACAAAAAGGATATAAACAAACAAAAGAACACACAAGATATTCCACTCCAGAAGTTTCTCTCTTTGGATAGAGAATAAGAACAAATATGTGATCAGATGTGTAGTTGCTATAGAAAGATGACAAATGTGGTATTAAAACCTGTATAGAATAGACAGATTGCGTTTGTATGGAATTGTGGATCTGATGAATATAGTGACTGCTATAATGGCTCCAGTTCTAGTATTTTCTATAAATGAAGTGCCATTTTATATGTTTTTAGGAGATATTTTGGCCTAGGTTTCAGAAGTCTAGGGGTTTCAAAACTCTAGGGACCTACTGTTCTTAGAACTTTTTTTAAACTTATTCCAGTTTGAAACTTTTGAAACTTATTCCTATTTGTTTCAGAAGTCTAGGGGAGCTACTGTTCTTAGGAAGAAGTTTCAAAAGTTCTATTTGTTTTTGTTTGAAATTTCAACAGAAAATATTTGTTTACTGCTTGGACTAATTTTGATTTTTGCAAAAGTGTGGTGGTGGTCTTTGTTTTTTGGTTTGTTTTTTTTAAATGGAGCTTTCCCTAAATACACTTTGATTTATTTAGTTAGGGAATTTTTGCTTTATATGCAGAAATGTAATAGATGAAGTGGAGGAAGCTAGCATACAAGGAAGTTTGCATACAACTCACTTGACTTTCTAAAATCTTAGGAATACAAACTCAGAGGTCCAAATTTTGCCATCTACAGTTCTTAATCACACACAGCTGCATTTCATTGAATGTTCTGTCCAGGTAATGATAACAAAATCTTACCCGTATGCATATGGCCTGGTTTTTAACATTTTAATCCCCCCTCTCCAAAATTTGCAGTGTCAAAACTGATTGATGTCAATGGAGATGATAATGACAGATACTTACATTTACATAATGTTGTTTTTTGCCAAGCCTAGATACAGTGTCTCAATTGTGGATGCTCAACATCTTCAGAATAATGGGCTGCTTTTCAAAATGAGGGCCACAGTATTCCACAATCTCTTATATTTTAATTGCTCCCATTTTTTCACCCAGTTTTCTGTTGCTCTCATTTTAGTTTTAAATCACATAACATGCAATAGCACGGGATGTGAATGAGTTTTATTTTTTTTAAATGCTCTGTTTTTGCTATAGAAGTTACCAATTAAAGTGTTTTGAAAATATTAGTTGCTGAAACAATGTATGAAAAATAATGTCTAATTACTTAAACTAAGGTTTCATAATGTTACTTTGATCTCCCATGCCCTTAAAAGTTGCTCTTGCTTAAAGCATACTAAGTGATGGCATCCACTGAAAAGAAAGATCCGAAGAAGTGAGCTGTAGCTCACGAAAGCTCATGCTGAAATAAATTTGTTAGTCTCTAAGGTGCCACAAGTACTCCTGTTCTTTTTTCAAATCCTACTAGTTAACCCTTAGAACTGTGGCATTTTCCAGACTGCCACCCATATGAAGGTTTAGTGTAGGAGGAGACACATGAATAAAAGTAAAACTCTTATTCTAGAGGCTGGCACAGTTATTATAGCTTTAAGAAATAAATGTAATTAAAACTATTTTGAAATATTAAGATTGTAAATGAACCAAAGGCAGAATGTTTAATTGATAAAGCTGCAGATATATGGTCAGTTATCTGCATTGAAAAGCACAGTGGCAGGAGGCAGAATGTGTTATCCAACTGCACAGATTTTCAAAGGTTCTGAGTCTACACTGAATTAGTTGCAATTATTTCAGTAGTAGTCACCGAACTATATGCTAAGGTCCCCAAACAGACAGACAAAGGTAAAATTTTGGTCCCCCTGTAAAACCAGGCAACAGCTCATTTGTCCCCTGAACCCCATTCCCAGTGCAATGAGCCAACACTTCTCTTCCGGTTGAGGAAGTTTTGTGCATACCAATTTCTCTGACCATCATCCTTTCCAAGATAAATTACTGCGAGATTAAGGCCCCAGTCCAGCAAAACACTTAGGTACACAGGTGCTTACATGCCTTGCTTGATCAGGGCCTCAATCCTTATTCATGTGAAAATCTCCACTGAAGTTTTTGCTAGGGAAAAGTATGAGGAAATATGTAAGGGCCCTCACGGTGTTTTGGAAATCTTTTATTTTAATAGCTAATGAGTGAAATCTACTGACAGATATAGAATTGTTAAAGTCGTTAACGAATGGGCAGATTGTCACTGCGTTAGTGATGTCCATAAGTGGAGAAGAAAGATTTGTGAGATGAAGAATCAACAGTTATAGAGAGGGCGGAAGAGGGCAAGAATCATACTGAGAATTGGTATTTCAGCTGGGAGATCTCAAGAGAGGAGCAACACTGAAGATGACTGTAGTATGTGAGAGAAAGTAACCAAGGCAGGCAGAAGAAATAACAGAATTAGGCAGGACAAAATGCATTTAAAGACATTTAAATGAAAAGTTACTGAAATAATATAGCACATGCAGAAATTTGTAAGGGGAGAGAGTCCTTCCATGACATATTAAAATCCTATTATTATTGTAAGACACTAAGTAAGGAGGATAAGATAATACAGAGAAGATTCCGGAAGATCTTTAGGAATTTTCATCTCCAAGAGTACAGAAGCTTCAACCATCATGCTTTAATACCTTGATGGAGATCGTATCCATCCACTTCATAAAACACATAGCCAGGCAACAAAAAATTGAGAGGTGTGTGTGTGGAGGGGGCAATTTAATAAGAACAACCTGGAAATATTAAAATAAGCAGACAGGTAATTCCATCTACTGATAATTACATGTTCATTGTTGCCACCATTGTTTGAGCTGGATTTAGGGTTAATAGGTTAAATTGAGAGGAATTTGTTAATGGTTCTTAAGGGTTTTTTTTATTTATTATTTCCCCTGGCTCCCACACCCATGAACCAAGCCTTAAGCATTTTTAGAGGGAAAACATGGAACAACTGATCACACCACTAGCATGAAATTACAAATAGTTCAGTTGTAGCATGAATGTTAGAATTGGTTTGGAATTTCTGGGTCATATTTATCCCTGCTGTGTTTCCAAGGCCAAATTTGCTAAAATATCTAGTGGTGCAGAAGCTGTCTCTGGAGGCTTTTATGGGTCTGGTTCTCAGCCTGGCTTTAATGTGTTTTTCTTTTTGTGCCCTTGTCTTTCTGCACAAACAAGGTGAGTTAAGTCCAAGTGCCCAAATATAGGTATTCATGTAAGATGTATAGTATATCTGCACATATGCTTGTATGTATATACGCATGTGCACGCACACAGATTGTGTATTTTTCAGAGGCTGTTAAAATCCAGATCCATTTTTATGGTGTTAAATGTATATTAATTTATGAAGTTAGATTAACTTTTATTATTGTGTAAGGGACAATAAAATACCTTCCTGAATCTCTAGCCTAAAAATTTGAATTATATCTGAAATAAATCTGGCTTGCTGTTCAAAAAAGACCAGCTATTTCTTTTTAGATATATATATATATATATATATTTCATTTTCATAGACCTGTGCACTTCTGGCTTCTGACTTGGGCTGGAGAAAGTGCTGAAATACTGTGATGAAGACTTTGTTCTGTGGCTGGCCCAAACAGAATCAAGTAGTACTGTAAATTTCACATGAGATCCTGACCTTGTGGAATTTCAAAACTTGTTTTATAGGAGGTTTGGGTGGTTTGTATAAACTCCCCCAACCTTTGAGATCGTCGTCATAATAGAACCCTTGACTCAATAAGGTTTGTCCATAACTAATACTGAATAAATGTTTCTGGAAACATTTAAAAAAAAAAAGCATTTCTACTTTTTCTACAATGCTTTGTAAAAGGCTTAAACCATTCCTAAACTTTCCATTTATTGAGTAAAGTCCAAATCTCCTTGCTGGTGTCTCACTGCTATGGTTTAGTATATCATTTGTGTGCTTAAACATAAAAACACCTTCCTCCTGCCTGGGCCTAAGATCTTTGTAAAGCATTGATCTGGGCTGCTATGTGAGCAAAAAGAGGATCAATTAAATCATTACATAAATTCCCTTTGGAGAAGTTGACTAAAATTCATTGAACAGACTATGCAAGTCTGAATGGATACCAAAGAAATCCACAAGGCTAATAAATTGGAAAAGAAATTCAAAAGGTTCGCTATTTTAAGTACTATACCTTTGAGACAGGATTGTTTTTAAAGGTATCACAGCATCTTTTCAAAGAGTCCTTGTGGGTTTTTTTTGTTTTGTTTTGTTACCTATTTGGTTTTATTATGAGGTAAATAGTGCGTGTGTGTGTGTGTGTGTGTGTTAAAATGCATTATAATCTTGACTGACTACATACTGATAGAGGGCAAAACCGTTAAGCAACTAAATATTCCTCTTACACTGCAGTATATCATGCAGAGCTGTCAGGACAGCAGTTTTTAGCATTACCGTTTCTAACATCATACAGAATATTGATTTCTGTTTCATGTGCAAATATTTGGTGGGGTTAGGGGGAAGAGGAAGGTGGTGGTATTTTCCTGATCCTATATGGAGTGTTAGAAAACTGGAGAATTACCTGTAGACCTGTCTGGCACATTTTCAACTCAGTAAAATGAAATCAAAGACAAAAGATTTTGTGGAGATGTAATAGTTTCAACAAACCTTTAGTCCAGAAAGGTTTTTTTTTTTTTTTTTTTTTTTTAAGAATAGGGGTAGAAGAGGCGATCGGGTGATTTTGACACTAGGTGTAGCACTGGCCTGTGAAACGGGAAACCAACATGCATGCTTCCTGAATCACTAGTCCATTGCCCTACCGGCCTACACCCATACTTCCTAAATCACAATGCTCAAGTTTCTATCTGAAGAAACACTGTGAAAGAAGTCTGCTTTTGCTAAAACGTCTAAATGCCTTTGTTTTTTTCTAATACCGATTGAAAAACAAATGTCTAAACCTCAAAATTTGTCTCAAAATAGAATACGCTGGTCAGTTCTAATCATCTGCCTGTCAGTGTAGTTTTTGTCTACCATTAGTAACAAAAAAAAAAATAAAAAAAATTGAAGACTATATTTATGGATATTGTAAGCTCCTAGAAAACAGTCAGAATACTTCATTTTGCAATAGCTAGATTAATAACCTATTCCACTATGTTCTGGAATAACCTTTTGGTTGTGGTTATTGGACTACCCTGTCATTTGAATTTCAGGATTGATTTCCACTTTGCAAACTGATAATGACATCTGACCCCTAAGAAAGTGGGTTAAAATGCATCAAGATCAATAATGTTACATCATATTCAGCTGTGTCATGTCAGCTTCTGATTTGATATTCCTTAACAAGACATGGTACTATAATAATATGACATAAAATGACATCTCCAAAGATTTTTAACAATAGCACTTTTATTTGGCTCAGATATCTATGATCAGTTCTGATAATGGACACGTGGTGGGAGCAATTATTCATTGACCAGCCCAATTACTTTTATGTATGTGGGCACATTGCTAATCTAATCAGTCACGAACTATTGACAGATTTTTATTCATATTTGAGGCTGAAGGCATTTTAAACTGCTTCTTATGTCTTTATGCAAATAATTAATTAGTCTTTTATCCTCAAACAGAAAAATAAGAGAAAATGTTGGGATTGCTTCTTGCCATTATGTGGTTTTTTGCTGGATCATGTGGGGTTTAATGTATTGCATTGAAGACTTTATTCTTGAAACATTCTAAAAGTAGTCTGAAATGCGTGGGGTGGGGGCTGAACTGTCAGTGTCTTCTAAATTTGACATATCTTAATCTTAGTTAGTGAATTGCTGGATTAGTTCATGTATTAGAAAATTGATCCCAGCCAATATTGTTCAGCCTTCTACCAGACAGAGCAGCATCTCTTTCTCTAGATACCAATTCTTGACCTTTACCTTTAAGTTCTGTTGTTTAGTATCTTTGCAATATTGCATTGATTTATAAATCCAACTCTAAAATCTGATAACTTTTCAAGAGCATCTTCACCTGGATGCAACAAAATATAGGCCATTATCCTGCAGCTGCATCCATGCAGATTCATGAATCAATCCATGCAGAGTCTGTTGCAAGATGTGGGGTGTAGTGAAGGTCTGATTCTTTCAGTTACATGACATAGAAAGGCAAGATTAAAGAACTTGAATAGAAGGCTATATAATTGCACACCCAAAACAAATATCATTTAAGGGAAAGCTCTTTGTCAGTGCTCTTATCTCAACCCCACAAAAAAGCAAATCGGAACCAAAAAAAAAAAAAAGCTTTTCCATCCTAGTCAATTAAACTCAGATAAATCACAAATTAAGGCAATATTAACATGAATGCCATATATTTTTATACCACTGTATCTATGCACCTTTCAGTAGTTCAGATGGTGTGATAGACATCTCCTATGTTGTTTTCTCCTCAGAGGGAGACGTATGTTCAGTGAATTGTTTTTGTTTTGGTAGTGGGGGTTGTGGTTATGCAGGCAGATCATATACATGTTGCTAAATATTTATGTTAGAATGGAAAAGTCAAATAAACTGATGCATCAAGTTACATGCTTCATCACTGCACATCATTTAAATCTCCGAACTATACTTTCATCCCCCCCCCACACACTTCCTTCAGTGTTTTGCAGGGCCTGTGGGGGGTCCCAGTGGTAGATAATTATCTATAGTACATATTGTGTACACAGAGGACTCTGACTCTTTAACACACCTTCAACAAATTCCCCTTCAAGTCCCAGTATATAGCTAGTTAGTGGTCTGTTGTATTGGGAGTCCCACTGCTGAAGAATATCAAAATGCAGAGACTCGGAATCATCAAGAGTTTTGGGAGGGAGGCACAGAGCAGTTAATAGGAGATGAGTCAGTAACCAGGAAGAGAAACAGAACCGGGTCTCTAAGGAACTGTGGAGACAGCATCAGATAAATCTGGGCAGGTTTGTAAGCTTTATACCATGTTATAGTGAATAAGGAGATAATTCTTTTTAGTTGTAAAATTGTAACAGTGGCTTATGTTATAAGAATGTGTATGTTTTAGAACTTGTGGTGACTGTAATTTATCTACAAAGAGAGCAAAAATAGGGTCTGATTAGTCATTTTCCAAAAAATAGCTCTTTCAAACATTTTCTCTGTAAAAGTGAGTATTGTTACCAAACAAATATTATGAAAATTAACTTTCCTCGTGAAGAGTTGTTTTGTGTATTTGGAGGCTCACTTTAGCACTGTTTTAAGTGCTTATCTCAGTGCAACCCTAACTATGGAGTTGTTAATGAAGCTACCATAATCCTCATATAAAACGCTGAAAATTCTTCAGTATTTTAAACCTCATAGTCAAAGCCAAGCCATAGAAATTAGAGATGGAAAAGCCTTTGTCTGTATTTTTCCATTTATATATTCTCTTGATCTATCAAATTTAGTTTTAAAAGTTGGTTTCAACCAATTAGGGTTGTAGTGAAGAGATGCTTTTCCTGCATGTGGAATAGCTAAATTGAAGACCTGACAGAAGAAACCTTTGAAGATATTGATATCTGCAAGTATGAAATATTTGTCAGTTTAAAGTTAGACTATAGTTTTTGGTGCCTTTTTGTCTTCTCAAACCACATTTGTGAAGTCATTCCCCTGAACAAGAAACCAGAGTGCTCTCAAAGTGCTGATTCATTCTCACTGATATAGTCTAAAACAGAGTCAGCAGGTATTCATGGTTTGTTCACAGAAAAATGTGAGATGTGGAAATTTAATAATCTAAACCACTACTGAAAAGAGTCAAGTTAATTTTTCTTATCTTCTGCACTTCAAGTAAATTCTGGTGTGAAACAAAACTGGGGTTGATCTTAATATTGTTCCTAACTTTCTGAATTAATAACATTTAGAAGATATGGTAAAGCTCAGACTTATGAGGTTTTACTGATCATCAGCCTGAAGAGTTATAATGAACTTGAAGTTAATTAACACTTACATAGCATCTTTCAACTGAAGAGTTCAAAATATTGTATAAACAAAATTAATTAAGCTTTAGAAGACCCGCTATTGTTGTTTTATTTTAAGAAAAATCAAAATGTGACCAAGAAAGGTAATATGTGATTGAGAGCCGGGATGTGGAACAGAACTCAGGATCCTGACTCCCAGTCCCTTTGTAAGCCACTGGGCACACTAACTTTGTAATATTAGAAAATAATTATATGGAATATATCAAAGGCCATGTTGCAATTTTGATCCCATTCAAATCAATATTCTATTAAGTGCTGTAAGACCAGGATCTGGTCTTTATAGAATACCATTTTAAATAGTATAATAGATTTGATCATCTGCAGGCTTGATTCTCCCCTGTGTCAGAGCACCTCAATGTTATGTCACACAAAACATATGCCTCTTGGCCTTAAATGTCTTAAGACATAGGGTTAAAATAATTTCCATTGTTTTGTACATTTCAGGGAATTTATGTTGTGTATATGGTAAGGAAAATGTGTGCAGCTGACAACATAAATGCTCTTTCCTAAAGCAGGAGACAAGTGGAGAAACACTGTAAAATGCAGAATAGTTATTGTCAAATTTTTTATTGGATTTAAAAATCCTGTGCATTTAATTTACATTAATTATTTTGTTGCATGTAATTATGTGGGTGGGGGAACCCCCTTCCATGTGGTAAAATACATAGGCATGCTGAGGGAGAAGGAAAACTGAGGTCCCAATTCAGGAAAGTATCCCTAATCTGGATAACACTTAAGATCTTTCTTGAATCAATATTCAGTGATGTTTCCCCCAGATCAGCCCATCATGTGAGTGGGGTAGGGATCAACTTATTCATGGAACAAGCAATGGAAGATTGGGAAGTACAGAGTTATTTGCACAGAAGCCATAAAACTCTGCACCAGCTCTGGAGCATCCTATCCACTTCCTCTACCAGAACAGCTCTGGCAGAGACTCCCAAAATGTCCCCCTCCAAGGGAGATTCCCCTGCATGGACAGGTATCCTACAAAATCTAATTCTTGGGTCTTATTTTTCAAATGGCTGAAAATGGGGATAAATTACAAAAACATGAACTCTTTCATACTCAAATTTTCATATTTTACAGTTGATCAGAGGGAACTTCAATTAGTATTGCATTATGTACTTTGTCAGATCCCCTGCAATTACCTTGGGTCACTCTCCCCTCTGGCCACAGTGAAAACAGACAGGCAGAGCTTTAGAGACAGGAGAAATGGAGAGAGAGTTCTACTGCAACTGAGACTCTGTTCCTCTTCCATAAGTATTTAGTTAACGTGCGGGGAAGTAGATGAGTGTTGTCTTCACCAAAATGGTCTCCATGGCTGAGGTCCAGGAGGATGTTAGCAGCCGCAAAGATCTCCCTAAACTCAGATTTGTAATCCATTTAGAAAAATCTTCCGTATCACTACTTCCTCCACTTCTGTCCTTCCTGAGACTCACTGATGTTAATTCCTTTGTTCTCTTGAGCCATGTGGCAATATATGGCAATGAAGCTGGAGAGGGATGATAAAGCAGCCTCATAGCAAAGGACTGGCTACAGGCGAGCTATTCAGTGTGGTATTAGCAAAGGGATACCTTCCACATCTACTCTTTCTGAGTCAGAGTAAACCTCTGTAGGCGTATAACTCCAGTGCCTTTCATAGCTGCTAGGGGATGCTGGGTTTTGCTCAGATGGGACTCTCTGAATGAGACTATGTATTTTCTATATAGAATGTATTAAATACTGTAATGCTAAAGGGGGAAAAGTACTTTTTAATGATTTTTAAAAATAATTTGAAGTACATTAGTTACTATGGAAACAATACTGTCATTGTAGAATGGTTGAAGCTAGTGACATTCATGAGTGCAGAAAATATTCAGTTTATGCAAGTATTTACAATATAGCCTGTGGTTTATCAAATAAAGTTATTTTATTGTTTCTGATGGCCTCTTTTGGGTCTAAATTATCACATACTTGGTGGGCTTATAATAGCAGCAAAATTGTTCAGGTAGGTTATGCTATTTTAAATGTATTTTACATATTAAGCAGTATATTTTGAAATCCATTTTCTGTACCATACAATACAACATATTTAGAAAAAGATATTACTTTGACACATGGGACTATTGTTACTCCAGGGCTTGCTCCATTGTTAAATAAAGATTTAGGTGCCTCTCTTTGAAGGAATCATCACTTTCAACCAGGGACAATTCACCATAACAATGTTAGGGTTGTGTACAATTTAAAAGAAACAGCGACAAATGTTGTTCTTGGCTCAAATTAGTTTCTCTGATATATAAAATAATACTTTTTCAGAAAGAAACAAATGATAGTGCCACAGCTATCTTGACATAATAAGCCTCCTAAAGATTTACTGAATTTAGATGAAAAATACATACAGTGCTTAGCACTCTGTATTAAAATTTCACTTTGTAATTACAATTATTGCTAACCATATTTGTAGATGGAAGAAAAACTTATACCAGTGAGTCAAGGTATGAGCTATTTGTTCTGTAAATATGTTTTTAAAATAAACAGTATTAATGATTTACAAATATACAGGAAAACTGGCTCAGAAGACAACTAGTTTCCTTAAGCTTTCTCAACCTGGAAAAGATTTACTGGTGGGTTGGATAAGCATTTTATGACCACTGTGACGTGTAAGAACCATCAATGGACTTGTCTTCACTAAAAAATTTGATTGTGTTGGAATGCATCTATTAAGAGTCAAGTTAGACTGTGAGGTCATTAACACAATGGTTATGTGTAAAAGGGCAAGTCCTGGTGAGCATCATGTGAGGTACTAGATTGAACACTACTGGGTTTAGTTGTGACTAGCTGATGTGAATACAATTTTACCTTGTCTATACCATGGTCAGCATCATGGTAACAAACCCCATAACCAACATAATGACCTTTTGTAATGAAGATAAGGTTAATAGGTTTGGTAGACCCAACCTCAGAGTAAATTAGCCCTGGTGGAGTTGATTACGGACTTTGAATTAAGGAATGGAAACAGTAGGTATGTGTTGCAACAGCAGATTTACATGATTCTTTATCATAATGTAAATTCCAGCAGATTGTAGGTCTACCAGACTCCAAAACTGAGGTGGAAATGTTGCAAGAGGAATAAGGGCAGGGATGGGTTAAAAATCGTTACAATATGATAAAGTAAAAATAAAACAATGACAAAGTATGCTCCTCTATATGCAAGATTGTATATACCTGGTGCTGGCAAAAGACCATAATATAATTATGAACATTTTTTCTCACAGCAATGCCAACACTGTACATGCAATAAGGGAATGAGACTTTGAATAATGATTAAAACTTGCTCATCAATTAATTCCTAATTGAGATACAGAACATAAGTGATGGAATTATATTTCTACTCAGTGAAGACATAGTTCTCTAAAAGGATATTGCCACAATAAATGACAAGTGGCTGGCCATGTCATCCTTCTATACTACTTAGCTGATAAATATTCATTGTCTTCTCATTGCTCTCTTTTGGTCTTCTCCTCTTCCTGTTTCTTATTTGAGGGTGGAAGAACAAAAAGTTTCATTTCTAGTGTGTCCGTCATGATGCAGATGAGTAAATAATTGGTTTAATCTCAGAGAGTCTCTTAAAGGGTATTTTTTCGAGGCTGTTGAACATATTATCTTTCTTTTTCAGGCATTGGATAACTCTTGGTTTCTCAGTTGTCAAAAATGTACCTGGACAGGTTGAATTGTATTTCAGTTCTGACTGACATCTACTGAATAATTAACTATGAAGAGAATGCCAAAGCGCTACTCTGCTACAAATTGATTTAGTCTTTTTCTAAACATCCATTTCTAAACACCCCGTGTCCTTTCAGCTACTGAAGGAGGTAATAAAATAATGAATAAAATATTGTTCAAAAATATGACCTTGAAAAGATATAGATGTATATAAACAACAGAAATTGAAGTCGTCATCGCAGCAGCTTTCCTAAGAACTTACACACAATATTGAAATAAAGTTTCTTAAATTTTATTATTTCCCATGATGGGAAACCTGTACATTTGTGTAGTGTAGACTTGATGCTCAATTGCACTGATATAGAAAATCATGTGCCGGCTTCAAATAACAAAACCCAAGGTCTGTAGTGAGTCATTGTCTGCAAATGATTGACGAGGAGGACATAGTCTGAAGGCAGTACAGTCTACAGGAATAAGTGAGCACAGGGTTAGGAATAGGAATAGGAATTATTATCCTGGGTCTGTCACAGTCTTATTGTGGTTATGTCTACACTGCAATTAAAAATCCACGGCTGGCCTGGGCCAACTGACTTGAGTTTGTAAGGCATTGGCTAAGGGGTTGTTTAATTTAATCCACAAAACACCCTTGTGCAGAAGGAACATAAAGGTGAAGTGATTTGCCCAAGACACAGGGTATGTCTACACTACAATAGACACCCGCAGCACTTCTAGCCTGAGCTTTAGGACCCTGTGAGATGGGAATGCCCCAGAGCTGGGCTGCAGCCTGAGAATCTACACCTCAGTTAGTCAGTATTTGTACAGTGCTTTGTATATGTAGCATTATAAAAATTCTCAAGTGTTTAGAGCTTGCTTCTTTTTAAATAGATTTGCAAGTAGATATGGATATGTTTTTATGTAAAAAGTAGAATAGGTTCATGACAAGGTAGATATGGCATATAGAAAATCCATTACTATTAAGTTTTATCTGCACATTTTCAGCAGTGTTTAAAACCTCATCATTGTGATAATGCTAGAGTGGATCACCTCCGCTTTAAATAAGCGAGTACCTTTTTAAATTGTGTGCAAATACCTATTCACTTTCCTCCTGTATTCTGTTTTTGTCTTGAATTTATTCCCAATCAAAAATGTTTTGCTACTGTTTAGTCAGCACTACAAAATGGGCAGACTCGCCTCCTGCGTCAGTCCAGTATAGTATTATTTGTTGTACATTTGAGCCTTTATTTTATGAATGCAATAGATGACATGGGTAGAACTTGAATGATGTTCATCTGAAATATGAGGAGAAAGTGTTAATTGTTAATTTAGATGAAAAAAGTGTTAAAAATTTGATTTTTTTTGCAGTGTTTGATTTAAAAAAGCATTTTTATGTATAGACAACATGATACTGACTAGCCCATAAATATCAGTGTCTGCCAGTCCGGTGAGGTATGATCGTGTGATGTCCCTGTATTGTAGCTGAAAGAAACCCAAAGTTGAGGTATTGGAAATATGAATTATTTATACTGTATTAAGAGTCCACAGGAAGTGCTGCTTTTCTGTGCCTATGTAATTTACTTTCTGTAATCAGACTATTTACTGTTATAGGTTTACTAGACACAAAATGTACTTTGTCTAGGTTTTCTCCATCTGAAATTAAGAAAAAGAAACAAAGAACAAATATATTGTGGGGAGAGTGAGTGTGTGCGCTTAGTGTTTTACTGACCCTTTGACAGCCATCTTTAACTGACTACCTGCATTGTCCCCGTCGACTCCTACCCCACAACACCTACTGCACAAACACCAGAATCATAACATCTCTTCTACATTTCCATCAATACATATACCACACTTACACAATTCTTAGACAATTCAGGGTTTCAAATCAATCCCTGGAGTGGATTTTGTAATTGACTAGATTTGGATTTCATAAACTCTACTGATTGATGCTTTACTGGATTCACTACATTATCAGTTGCATATTGCTCGCCACTTCTAGACATACATCTCAGATACAATACTTCTAAATTAATATGTATATAACACCGAACCTAGAAGTTCGGTGGTGCCAGCGTTTCTGCCTTCTGGAGTTGTTTTTAGAAATTGTTTCAGTACACTAAGTGAATGGGTAAAATAAGCAATACTCATGAATAGGTGTGGGTACTATAAATCATTCCGTATCTCTAAAAATCGTACCTAAATTTATGTCAAATGTGCCTATGAGATTATCATAGGTAAGTCATCAGGTGTTGCTAGGTCAAATGTCAATTTGGAAAATGAGAGATGAAGGCTTTTTTAATTAAGCAACATGTCCACTGTAATGTATGTCAATAAATAAAAATAATCACCCACTGATAATACAGAAACCACCATCCCAGGGAGAGTATGGCATGGCTTGATACATACATACAGAAATTGACAGGACCTCATTCTTAAAAATAAAAAAAAAAATTCCCCTCTCACCCCTATGGCTGGTATGTGTCTTCCTCAACCTCGGGTCCTCTACCAGAGGCCTGGGAGTTTGAGGGTTCTGCGCAGTATCTTAGCTGTTCCTAGCACTGCACTCTTCTGGACAGAGAGCTCTGATGTTGTTCCTGGGATCTGTTGGAGCCACTCACCCAGCTTAGGAGTCACAGCCCCGAGTGCTCCTACCACCACTGGGACCACTTTGGCCTTCACTTTCCACATCCTCTCTAGTTCCTCTTTCAGGCCCTGGTACTTCTCCAGCTTCTCATATTCCTTCTTCCTGATGTTGCTGTCACTTGGCACTGCTATATCTATCACCACCGCTGTCTTCTGGTCCTTGTCTATTACCACGATGTCTGGTTGATTGGCCAGTACCTGCCTGTCCGTCTGGATCTGGAAGTCCCACAGAATCTTAGCCCTGCTATTCTCCACAACCTTCTGTGGAATCTCCCATCTGGTCTTGGGAGGGTCTAGCCCATACGCTGTGCAGATGTTCCTGTACACAATGCCAGCCACTTGGTTGTGCCGTTCAGTGTATGCTGTTCCTGCCTGCATCTTACATCCTGCCACTATGTGTTGGACTGTCTCTGAGGCCTCTCTGCACAGTCTGCACCTTGGATCCTCTCTAGTGTGGTAGACCCCTGCTTCAATGGATCTGGTGCTCAGTGCCTGTTCCTGTGCTGCTATGATCAGTGCCTCAGTGCTGTCTTTTAGTCCAGCCCTTTCCAGCCACTGGTAGGATTTCCCAGTGTCAGCCACCTCAGCTATCTGTCGATGGTACATCCCATGAAGGGTCTTGTCTTGCCATGGCACTTCTTCTGCACTTCACAACTGATAATGTAGTGAATCCAGTAAAGCATCAATCAGTAGAGTTTATGAAATCCAAATCTAGTCAATTACAAAAAATCATTTTATATATTTTATATAAGAGAGAAATTTCTATTGATTTTGTATATTTATGAATATTTCAAGCCATTCCATCATGCCATTCTTTGGTGATTGCTGCACCATTCTCCCACTAAGAAAAGTAGCTTATTTAATTACAGGGGATGGTGCAGTTAGAAATTGCATGCAATTACACACAAACAGGCAAACAAAACAAAAACATGCAGTAAGCTAAGGAAGAGCTAAAAGCCTTTTAATGAAGATTCCAAAGAAGAGTTTTTGTAGCTCTACAATTTACCAGTCAAACTGTTGTCATTTAGAGGGACTTGGCAGCAGAAGTTCACAGTAGTGTAAGTGACTGGCAAATAGGCTTTCCAAATTATTCTGTACTGTTCTAATTGTTTTCCGCTGTTACTTTTTAATAAAATCTTAAACCTTCTCAAAGGCAAGCACTTGTACACTTTTTTCTTCAAAAAATGTTTGAATCTTCCTTGTGTTTATGTACAGTGCTGAGCACACTGCAGCACTCAAAAATATTTGGAAAGGTTGGATCCAGTAGAAGGTTATATGGATTTCTTTCCCAGAAAGAAGGCTAAAATGTCATGGCTACATGGACCAGAAAGTTTGTTCCTGTAAATCACTATAATATGTAAGAAGCTACACAGGCAGAGTGAGAATTTCACTTGCACTTGTGACATTCTGGCATCACATAGGAAATATATTCAGGTTGTAAATGGTTGGCAGAGAATTCTCTTGGTGGATTAGTCAGCTGTCAGCTGGCATAAAGCTACCAGAGCGGGTTCCTGTACTAACCTATCCAGACATCCTCATGTAAGGAGCATATCAAAGTAGGGAGAAGGTGTTTGGAGAAAAAAAGGGGTACAGAGAGGCAGAGCTTTGGTTCCTGGATCCTCAGTTAGTGTATGGTCCTCTAGAACTATTTGCTGTCCCTAGGCTGCTCTAAGTCTCAGTCAGGCCAGGTCCAGCACAGGCTAGCACATCCAGAATCCGGAAGCCATAACCAACTCCTGAATAGCCCCTTGACTCTTCTGTAGCAAGTTCATCTCAGATGGAGAAGAAAAGCTGCCCCAAAGTCTGGATATCCATGTAAAATCCAATCCCGCTGAAAAAGGAGACATCTGACACTACTGATTACAAAATTAGTTTTTCGTGGGTGCTTTATCATTTCCTGAAGTACTAATTTATGTAGGATGCCTTTCTAGGGGGAAATGGTCCTTTCAAATTGTAGTTAGCATTTTATGTACTAAATATTAGAGCTCTCAGCTAGCACTAGATTTCAGAGATTGCATCTACCACAGGACTGTATTTCACAGAACAAGATTTGGAATGTGAAGAGGTGCAATTCTTGTTTCTCAGCCTTTCAGGAAGGGTGTGGAAATATATTTTGATATGATAAAAATAAGAAAAAAAAATGCAGGCCAGATTCTAATACCATCTATGAAGATGCAATTTCATTTACTTCAAGGGTGTTACTCCTAGTTTATGCTGGAGTACTTCTCTTTTACAGTTGTCCCTCCAGCTGGCTCACTCGGTTAATCTATTGAAACTCTTCTACAGTATACACATGCCACATACCATGTAGAAGTATTTAACTCTTTATACTGTTGGCCATCACCATGGTATCTGAGCAATTTCCATATAAAATTGATAGAAATAGGAGAGTCCCCAGTGGATACTGGAGTCTCTGTCACTTCTATATTTTCAGGAGAAAACCTCTGCTTGGGGTAGGATTTTTGCTATTTTATCTTTGGAGGGAGAGTGGAGGTTGTCACTGATGTAGGAGGTTGGTTTGGGGTTGGGGGTGAGAGTTAGGCAGAGTCAGTGTTATGAATGACATTCTTGCTATGGTGGAAAGACATTTCTGAAGTGGAAGGTTTTGCACTGTTTTTCCTAAAGATGATCAGCTTCTAAGTGCACCTAAGGTCCTCTGGAAGTTCATTCTATTTCTGGATCCTCTTGATTGAGAATGTTTTGTCACCAATTAAAACTGGGTAGCCTAAAACCCGTAATAACCATTGTCAAGGGTTTTTCCCCACTTTGGACTTCAGCGTTCAAAAAGTGGGGACCTGCATGATCACTTTTAAGCTTAATTACTAGCTTAAATTTGGTACGCTGCCACCAGCCAAAAATATAGTGTTTAGCACATTTCCTGTTCCCCTAAAACCTTCCCTGGGGAACCCAAGACCCAAACCCCTTGGATCTTAAAACAAGGAGAAATAAACCATCCCCCCTTCCCCCCCCCCCGACTTTCCCTTCCCTGGGTTGCCTTCGGAAGCTACACAGATCCAAACTCCTTGGATCTTAAAACAAAGAGGAATTAACCATTCCCTTCCTTTTCCCCTCACCAATCCCTGGTAAGTTTAGACTCAATCCCTTGGATTCCAAAACAAGGAAAAATCAATCAGGTTCTTAAAAAGAAAGCTTTTAATTAAAGAAAGAAAAGGTAAAAATTATCCCTGTAAAATCAGAATGGAAAATGCTTACAGTGTGGACTCAATTCATGGAGTAGCGCCTAGTGAGGGGATCTCCTGGGCCTGTCCTTTTCCCCCGCGCCTTAGTGCCTGAGATTCAAATTACGCCGAACCAACGTGATAGTATGTAACATCCTTTCCAGTGCAATAGAAGATACGAGTTGATAGGTGAAGTAGGTAAACAAACATACACTAATCCGCTTGTTGTATAGCTAGCGTATAGGTGGCAAGCGTGTGAATGTTTTCTTTTTCACTGTATAAGGGGTTTTTATCTAAATATGGAACCTAAGAGCATCGCTTCCAGTGGACCAATCAGGAAGTCATCCGGATGGATATTGTATAGCTTCGTGTGTAGGAAACTTGTGACTGCGTGGTGTGTCCGTTTCTTTGCTCTTGTGTGTCTTTTAGTGTTTCTCCTCTGCTCTGTAAGTTTCGTCTCTCTGGATTCGTGCGCGAGGTGGCTCTTGCTTAATTCTTCTGTTCGCATGGTGGTGAGTACGAAATGGTAGAAAAACAATAGGCTATATTGGTTGTGTTTGTTGTGTGAGTTTTTTAGTAGTGGTGTGTAGTTGCTGGATGTTTAAATTTATTTCTTTTTGATAAGCTGTTTGTTCATGTTTTCTTTAAGCAATTTGCCACCTGTAGTGATGTGTCAGTCTTGATACAGAGACCATTTTATGTCTTTTTCTTTCTTTTTATATAAAGCTTTCGTTTTTAGACCTGTTTGAGTTTTTCTCTGGTAAGGCTAAGAGATGAAGTGTCTTGGAGAGGGTGAGAATCCACTTGTTAGATTTGACAACTTGATATTTGCTATAGCTCGTTCGTGTGGATGGGAAGAGACGACTAATTGTCTCGTGGGTTTGTGGTTCTCAAGGGAATGATATGCAGTTGGAAATCTATCCTAGTGGTTTGTTGTTACCTCAGGGCGCGGATAATATTGCTGGGGGGAGGTTAATGTAGTGAGAAGGAGTGGTTATTTCCCTTGTGTTAGACTCAGGCATTCTGAGTCTTGGGTCCGCTCAGGAAGGGTTGGGTGGGACCAGTAGTGAGGCATGGCACTCGTTGATTCCTGTCTTGTGCTCGGCCTGAGTGCTATCAGAGCTCGCTCAAGGGCTGGATATTATTGAGCTTGGAGGTTTTGATTGTGGCTTAGGAACGCATTTTCTGAAGATCTCTAAAGGGTTCAGATCTGAGTTACGGACAGCTATTGTATGGTTCTGTTCAGGTCTATCCGCATCGCCTGCGCCGTACTCGAGTTATCATTAGTCTGTTCTTAGCGTCAGATTCTAATCCTTAGAGTTCAGATATATCAATGTATGATTGTGGCTGTACCTTGAAACCTCGGCAAGTTAGCTACCAGCTGTGATGCGTTTTGATAGCGCTGTCCACAGACAGATGCGGACTGCCTCCTTCACTCTGGCTCTCCGCTCGTAAACTCCTGATCTGGGCGAGTACCCCAAGACGCAGATGGCGCTGAGTCTCCAACACAAAAGGGAAATAACCCACTTCGCCTTCTCGTTCTGTTGACCTCCGCTCCCAGATAGTTCCCGTTGGTTTGGTACGCTAGAGATTCCTGAACTTATAACCCCTTGAATTACAAAACAGACGGAGGACATTACCCTCCCCCCCTTCTTTTCCCTGCTCCACCTATCCCGTGCTGTGAACGCAAGCTCGAATCTCCTGGGTTCTGCCCACAGTTAGGTCTAAATGCTATCTTAGTCTTAAATAAGAATAGCTTTATATAAAGATATGAAATATATGTAAAAGATGTCATTAAAAATATTGTTGGTCTCTGTACTCATAGTGATGACAATAGGTATCCTTATGCGGTTCATATTGCCTATTAAGTAAAGATACGTATGAAATACAGGCCTTATTTCAAAAATAATATTACATTTTTAAAACATTGTCTCTTCCAGCAATCTACACACATTTTAATAATATACCTATAGAGAAACCCATATTTGTATCATAGCCATTGTGTTTTGTCTACCTTTTTACTCATCAACTTGGAAACAGTGGAGTATATTAGAAGCAGCTCGTGTGAGATTTCAGAGAGAACACTCTTCATGAGCCTGATGTTTGATTCGCAGAGCACTAGAAGAGCTACTGCGAAAACACACCACCCCATAATTCCCTCCCGAGCTTGAAAAATCCGGGGTTCCTAGTTGGTTCTTTAGGCTGTCAGTTTGTTCCTGCTGGTGTCGCCTGTTGCGTGTACTTTCTCTTTTTACTAGTGTAAAAGAAATATAATCGCATTGCTTAGCTACTTCTTTGTATGACAGCCTGCCTGGCCTATACCTTACGATTATAACATTAGAATGTACTATTTCAGAAAGATGGGATAGCGTTCTGTGGTTCGTCTGTTTGTGCTGTCCCTCTTCAGCCCCAAGAGGTTTCTTGGGCCGAACAAGGCGAGACAAACAAATCTCTGAGCGGAAATACAATAGGGATCGTTCCTCACCGTAGATTTGAAGAGTATCTTTGTCCTCGTATGGTCCTCGTGGTTCTATTGTTGTCGCCAGGTTCACTGAGCTTCTTAACCCTTTATAGGTAAAAAAAAGACATTAACCCTTAACCATCTGTTTATGACAACCATATTGGGTAAATATTTGTCCTACATTTGTACTATAACTACATTCTACAAAGGTACTGGGAATGCTCCATCTCTCCCAATCTACAGTACATTTCCACCAATCTATCAATGTTCAACTTCGAGAATGCTAGTAATGGAAGCCCTTAGGAATGGAATATTTTAAAAGGATTCTCTCATTCTAGTTCATTCTTAAATTTTGTCTTTATGCCCCTTTCTTAACAGATGGTCAGCTACTGTAGCAAATGAATTTAGAAGCAGAATAGTATACAATTATATACTCTGAGAAGAATGGGGAAGTAGACTGGGAATCCTTGGAAAAAAATAGGTTGTTTACAAGACATGTTTAAAAAATAACAGCTAATAACTCATATACATAAGATGCATAAAGGCTCATAATAAAGTTATTTGAGCATCATTAGACTAGAGAAAACAGTAAAAATAAAGGAGTCCTATTACTATCTACAGCATCAGGAGTTAAAGACTGCAGCAAAAATGTAGGCATTTAAAAGACCAACAAAGATACAAAAAGGAAAGAAGAAAAGAGAGATAGTAACTGAAAATGCAAACCACCTGTCAGAATGAAACAGCCATAGATTTGCATGCTCAACCCCATGTTCTGAAATAACCTGAACAGAGGACAGAAAATGTCCTGTTTTGAAATCAGATGGAAATTAAAATGCATTACAGCATCCTCAGTTCTTGTTTTGAGTTTGAAGCTGTTGGACAGCTGCCAGGTCTCAGTAAAGAGCTCCCTATGTCAGTTCATATAATTTTGCATAGGGAAAGTCAGCATGTACAAATGAGACCTTGATGGGACTTTATATATGCAATTGTATAGTTACTTTCTACGTAATGTATCTAGAAGACATAATTGTATTTAGATCTTAGTAGTCAGGATTTGTTCTACACCAGAGATGGTTTAGAATTGAAATCGCATACTGTGTGTGAGTGTTGCCATAAAGATTTCAAGAGGTCTGCTAGATAATTCGGCTAGAGAAAAAACCCTAAAGTTTTTAAATGATTGATGATTTTAGATAATATAATTGTGGGTGACCAATGTGAGAAACCTCCAGTGGGTCTGATTTGCATCTGGAAGGGGCTCAACATTTTTTGACAATCAGTTCCCATCAAACTTTTTCACCAAAATCGCTACTCAGTTTTGAAAGTGTAGGTCATAGTGACAAATGCATTTGACAAATTTAGCCTCTTTCTCGATTGATTGAGTAATTAGGAAACAAATTTCTAATAAATGTGAAATGACTAGGTAGGGAAATCATTTGAACACTAAATGGGGGGAGACTTTTAATATGTGAATTAGGATTTCAATCAGCTTTAATATAATTCTTTATAATGCTCAGATTGCAACCAAGGTCCAAGCATGCCATATTGTTTGCACCCCATTAACTTTGTATAGCAAAATTGATTTGCCCTGAATATTTCCAGGTTTTCCTCTGAAAGATAAAGGTGTTGTGTTGTTCTTTTTTGGTTGGTTGGTTGGTTTGTGGGCATGTATGTATGTTCACAGTTTAAAGAAAACTAAACAAATTGGTTTTGCATTATAGAATTATAGGTCACTTTAAGAATTAACCTGATTTTAAGTTTTGATTTGTCTTATGTTTCATTGTCCCTCTCATTTAAAACTGGCACTTCAGACTTTCCATGTAACTCAGGCCTGGTCTACATTTTGGGAGTGGGCAGGGAACGATCTAAGTTATGCAACTTCAGCTACATACATAGATCTACTCACTGCTGTGAGTTGACTGGTGCTGCTCCCCCATCAATTTCACCTGCACCTCTTGCAGTGGTTAGGTACAAGGGTCAACGGGAGAGCGCTTCGGGGTCCATCACTGCCTGCTGATCCTGCAGGTAGTATAGATATACCCTAAATCTTTTGGAAAACACACGATTTACAATATGACAAATGTATTTGAGAGGAGATGATAAATCTATTTGAAAATTTTCCTGTTTTCCTCATCAATCTGATTGCTTTCTTTGATAGGATAACGAGTCTTGTGGATAAGGGAGAAGCGGTGGATGTGGTATACCTAGACTTTAGTTAGGCATTTGATACGGTCTCGCATGATATCCTTATCGATAAACTAAGCAAATACAATTTAGATGGGGCTACTATAAGG
>NC_133778.1:59091073-59099748 GCF_003597395.2 Chelonoidis abingdonii
AATAAATTGCCTAGGGAGGTTGTGGAATCTCCATCTCTGGAGATATTGAAGAGTAGGTTAGATAAATGTCTATCAGAGCTGGTCTAGATAGTATTTGGTCCTGCCATGAGGGCAGGGGACTCGACTCAATGACCTCTCGAGGTCCCTTCCAGTCCTAGAGTCTGTTGTCTCTCTCAGCTTTTCACTTCCATACACTTGTATGATTAAGGATTTGTTTCTAGTTGTTTTTATCAATGTAATGTTCTTTAGTGCACATATATAAATAATGTAGTAACAACTCAAGTTATTTTTATCAATTAATAAATAATTGTATTGAACTACTACACAGCTCTCACAGTCTTCCAGATTCTTTGGAAACTTCCATATACTATTTGAAATAGAGCAGTCTAGAGGTTGTATACTGAGATACAGTAACAGACTGGATTCTGTGCAAGATTTATGTATTCTAGTTTAGGAGATTTTCAGTAGCATTTAGTTTTTTCTATGGAAAACCTGTGTCATCTTCCTTTACAAATGTGCAGTTATCTTACACTGTATTTATATTTAACACGTTTAAAGAGTGGAAGCTGTTTTTGAAGGGAAGATACTGATGATGATACTGATGAAATTACTGATACATTGTAAGAGCAGGCAGAAATTATATATAACAATTTTTGCAAAACTACAACAGAATTCTTCAACTTTACTATTTTTTTATTTGAATTATAGTTTGCAGAACTCTTCATAGTCTCAGTAAGTCAATGTTAATACCAAACTATATATATAGCGCTGCTTGGGACAATATGAGGCAAAAACCAAAAAGTTAGGGAAATTTGAAAGTGAATTCATCCATCAACAGAATCTTTATTTCACCTAGCCAATATCCAGAGTCTGTTGTTTAAATTTGAATTACTGGTGACCTTGATTTCATTCTTACTTTAAATCAAAGTAGCATTAAACATCAGCAATTAGAGCAAGGCAAATAAGGGAAGAAAAAAGTATTTGCCCATACCAATTACAGTGAATCCTATGAATTGACTTTGGGAGTCATGAGGCCTTTTATTTTCTTTCCGCAAACATTCATGAAGGCAGATTTTTGTTCACATAATTGTTTGTAGAAAGACAGTGATGTGTGTATCTGTATGCATTGCTATTTGTATGAGTGTTCATATCGCTATCGTGCAAGCTCTTTGAGGAATTGACAGTGGTCCAAACTTGTGGCCAAAAAAGGTCATGTGACTTAGATGGTCAATCAGACAGCACCAAGATAAATAGCAAACTGTCATGGCAAAGTGTTCGTGGAGAAAATCATATCACCCCTCAGCCTCCCTTTGGTTAGACTAAACAAGCCAAGCTCCTTGAGTCTCCGCTCTTCAGATAGGTTTTCCATTCTTCTGATCATCCTCATAGCCCTTCTCTGCACCTGTTTCAGTTTGAATTCATCTTTCTTAAACATGGCAGAGCAGAATTGCACACTGTTTTCCAGATGAGATCTGTTTTCCAGAACTATGCATCAGCTCCCCCATCCCTCAGTGGAATTTAGGGATTCAGAGGAAAACATTTTTTGAAATTCTGATCCAAGTCACCTATTGTTAAATATTTGAAAATTCAGTGTGTGATTGATGAAGTTCTGTGAAACAAAAATCACCCATGTTTTGGTCCATCTTTAGTTTTCCACCCACATTTCACGATGAGGTGCATCTGCTGTGTATATAGGTACTTTTGTGCTACAGTAGCACAGTGGCCGCACTTTAAAGTTGACATGTGCTCACAATTATAGTGCCATAATGATACGTTGGATATTTCTTTACCCAAGTATATGGAAAAACTATCTTGTGTCAGATACCAGTGAATGGTAGCTGTAAGCAAATGGTAACTAACAAAGTAATCACTATAGCAAAACCTCTGGTAAAGTTTTGGCTTTGTGTGCAAGGTTGGTTTCTAGTTGTTGGCCCACAAACAGGTGTGTTTTCCATTATTATTTCCATCTAGGGGAGATCTGCTTTAATTCACATGGAAAAGGTTTGTGGTTTTGCCAACAGATTCTTGTCCAAGGTGTATGTGAATAATTTAACTAGTAATGGTATGTAATTTAACTAGTAATGGTATGTGGTGCCTCTTGAACATGAATTGGTTAAAATGTTGTTTTCTTAACTTTTGATTGCTTTAATGATCTCCAATAAGCAGAATCATTAATGATTTGGTCACATTATTTTGATGTACAGAATCACTGAGGTTGGAAGTTACCTCTGAATTATTTAGTTTATCATCCTTGTATCATGAGAGAAGTAATTTTAAAAAAGTATTTAGTTGGACTAAGTAGTCATGGGTCATATCTAAGGACTTTGGTGTACTCTTTTAACAATGGTGATGTTCACGGACAACAGTATGTTATATTGTATTGTTGCACCAGCTGAAGCAAATCAGTTGCACATACTTATAATGCAATATTATAATGCAGGCACACCATAATCTATTTTATAAAGCTCTCAGCTTTTGTATCAGTCCTGTGGTAATATTTGATCAATAGAACAGTGCATGATACATGTACCTGTGATTTACTGCATTCTGGTCTAGAGGTAAAATTTTTATGAAATAATCAACGTAGCACAAAATAGCAGAATTTTAAAATAGCCATTGACAGATTTTCAACTTTACCAAGCTATCTTTTTGGTATCACAATCACTGTGTATCTGGAAGATAGTGCTTAACTAATACTGATAAATATTATACTTAGCATAGTAATTTCAAATTACATCAGTTAAGAGATCTTAAGAGTTCCTGTATAATCTCCCACTGGATATTTTTGTGATTTCACAATGATTTTCCCACACATTATTAAAAGATTTTTTTTCATAAATGGCATAAGATCTCACCCTAAAAAGTAAAATTACTGCTTGCACTCACCACTCTATTCAGCTATCTATGTAGTTCGCAGAGTATATAATTTTTCTTGTTTATATTCAGTAAGCTCTGTGCTAAACACTAACACCAGCTGTTAAAAAAAAATGACAGTAGTATTTTATCTCTGACTACTGAAATCCTTTATGGAGAGAGAGATTTTCTTAAACAATGTGTGTTTCTGTCTAATGACACTGGCTGATATGATGAATTATAGTATATTTTTCAGTGTTCTTTTGTAAAGTAAAATAGATTATATATAAAAATTGAGATGGAAGTCTTTATACTTAGGAAAGTCAGATCTTAAACTTGAACTTGTTCCAGTTTTGTTACTAAGCTACCTGATCCTGAAATATTGATATTGCAGGAAGCCTCTGGGATAGTTTAGGGCATAACTAGTAAAGCAAACCTGCATTCTGTCTGGTGCTTAAGTGTCCATCTTGACCTGATTCTCAAAAAATAAAGGTACTCCAGGGTATTACATGAGTTTTCAGGACCCAACAGCAATAAAAAAGTACTGCTTTAACTTCGGTGAGTGTAAATCAGTCTAAGATGCACAGCCCTACCAGTGAGAACACTTTGATGAAAATATATTTCAAGGAAAAACAGAAATGAAAATTGCCACATTGTTTCACTTTCTAGCCAGCTTTACTTATTAGTTATGGGAGCATGTTTTCTAGGTTAATTAATATTCTCATAATTTAGAAGAGCAGAATTTTCTGTCCGCACAGATACTATGGTCAATACTAGCTTGTGCTATGTTCTCTGGTTTTGAAGTTAACAGGTCTAAGTCCTGTTCCCTGATGTACACTAGAATAGTGGAAAGCAGATTGTGGCCCATAGCAATTTGATAAATTCACAATTGGTCAAAATACTTTATGCAGAATGAAAAAGATTTCTTCTGAACAGCCTAGGGAAGCTGTGGTTTGGGGTCAGCTTTCAGTAAGGAAAAACGTCTGGATGACTTTTGAAAATTACTCATTCTACTGAATGTAATGAAAGCTGTTCCGTTGAAGTCAATGGGAGTCTTGCATTGAATTGAATGGGAGCAGATTCAAGTTCGAAGTGCACCGGAAATCCAGTCAAACTGGTAGGAAGCAATCTAATTTTTCTAATTCATGCCCAAAATACTCCTGCCCTATTCAAAAGTGTGGCATTTCAATATATTTCCTCCTAGTCCAAATGTTGCCCAAACTGTCACTTCTACTGCCAGATAATCTAAGATGGTAAAGATAAAAACTAATAACCAGTATTTCATTTTACAGTTTTCTACTAGTTTGGCAAAACGTATGCCATGTTTGCTCTCTTAACTACCTATTGCCCAGTAAGAATAGCTGGAGCTGTTAAGTGCAGTGGTGGTGCCATGGGATTCATGCTTAGAGGATTCCTTTTATCGCATTGACATTACAAGGCATCTGTCACTGTCGGTGTCAAAAGCTATTTCAGCCTCTTTCCAGTGAATTAGAGGCACTGTGTCTCCCTTCTCACAAAGTTCCTTTGAAAGCTATTGATGTAATTCCACTGTTGTCCTCATATTATGCTTGGGAATAAATGCTATTTTTAGTAAACTCATGGTGCTGGATTGCTTGCACTGGAGATTGAAGCCTTTTGTTCATTCACAGAGCAGGTCCAGTTTGGTCAGGAACAGTGCAAATTTCCTCACACAGTCAGGCCAGTCTTCTGCAAACCTGAGCAGGAAAGCCTGTAGCTAGTAGGTAATTCAGTCATAATGTCCTTTAAATCCTTTGTCTTTCTGCTGGGCCTTCCAATCAGGTGCTGGACTGATAGAGCACTGCTCTTTCATCAGGATTGTTCTGCTAAGTTATGCAGTCTCCTGGGAATATCTTTTTCTGCTCCTGTGGTACTGGTTGTTCTTCAATTTATCCTCTGTCCTTTTGTTGCTTTGCTTCTTTTTCTCCCTCTTCGGATATCCTGGCTGATTTCTAACACCTTTGTCCATCTCCGATAATTTCCATCTTCTCAGCATCCTTATCTCTTTGTTTTGTTTACTCAGGCTCAGGGTCTTGCTTAAATTCAGGGTCTTGCCTGTCTTTGGCACTAGAGGACCATGTGTTTCCAGGCAAAAGGATAAAAAGTGAATTGTAAATTGATCAAGATTGGCTCCTACTGACCACTTCTAGACTCCAAAGGAAATCCTAAAGAAATTGTTCCTTGGCTAAAGGTTGGTGGCTGTTGCATGGGTTCCTTATTAGAGAGCTCAGAAGGGGGTGAAAATTGCTATGGTTCTTTTAATTTCATCTCAAGAGCAGAGGGTCTAATTAAGGGGATATGCTTCTTTCCCATATGCTCTCCAAAGGTGCCCTTCTTTCTCAAATAGTTATGGATATAATTGCTCCCTCTCTGTGCCTCATGCTATTAAAATGACCTTAAAAGTATTATTTTGGGTTCACTTCATTTTCTGATATTTTCCTCTTGAAGGCTCTCTCTGGCACTCAGAAGTGTTTATTTTCTTTTTTTCTCTCTGCTTCTCTTTCCTCTCTGACACATAAGGGAAAAAATGTGAAAAGTGTGTTTCCATGTTCATTCCATCCTCTGCTTCCTTTCAATATCTCCGACACAAACTAATGAAAAGTCATGTTCAGAATGGGCAAGGTTTCTCTCCTGTGTCGAGAGCCAACACAAGACCAAAATGTCACTGAAGTCCCACTCAAGTCTTATTTTCAGTGCTTTAGTGGCCTTGAAATAGTGGTCTCATGCTGGTGAATTTTGCTCAGTGAGACTAAGGCCAAGAGGCGACATCTTCAAATGGGCAGAGTAGCTACAATATCTTTAAAGAACCACAGAAAACCATTCAATGGCCCTTGTAAAGATCAAATCACATGACTGGTCCTAACTATAAAATGGGAATCGCACGGCGATCCTGACCATGCCTCCACGCCCAGACATGCATCCACATGCTCGAAACGACCTCACGATCTAGGCATGTACTTGGTCTCAGGGATGTGTACCCAAGACAGGCTACTTCAATAATTTATGCTAAAGATTCTCAGGGAGCAACACCCATCGCTTGTAGTGGAGTTGAAAATATTCGTAAGTGGGTTGTGATCCACACAACTGCCGCGCGTCCATAACAGGCCGATAAACATCCAAATTACCGAAGCACGGATAGATGGTCGTTCTGATCTTAACCTGTTAATAACGCCAGTGCCTGCCGATGGGCCTCTCCGATTCTAATCGCTCGTTTTAGTTCCATCTCCGTGAGCTGTATCTTGGCTGCTCTTCTCTTTGTAGCCTTCATGCTGTGTGTTTCCGTGGGCCTGTCTTAGCTTCATCCTTAGTTCATCTTGGCCTGCTTTCTCTATTTATCGATGCCGCCTGGTCTCTGTTCAGCTTAATCTTCCATCTGCTTATAGTCATTTTCGTTGCTATGGGTGCCGGCTCTTTCCTTTCACGCATCTTGGAACTCATGTCGTTTCTTGTTGGGTGCCGCCTGTGGTGTTCTGAACTGCGGCCTCCGTCTCCTGATCGGCGACAACTCCTTGTTTATTTCCTAGCTAATGTTGATATGAAATGAACCAAACAAGCCCTTTAATTACCTGTTGCGGCGTGATACGATTCCCAATGGAATCCATGTTTAACAAAAGACCTGTAATGTGCTCGTTAAAGGCTCTGTGCTAAAAATGAAGCGCCAAGCAGGCAAGAAAAAAACATTTTCCTCTGCTAACTTTAAAATCAAACCCGTTTCATCGCTAACCTCCTAGCAGGGAAAAAGAAAAGATATATGTCTACTGCTTCGACTTATTCCCACAGGCCATTCCACGCCGTGCCGACCAGAAAGCTCTTCGGCCGCAATCGGACCTTAAAGCGCAAAATCTGGGACTAACATGAAACCCCCCGAGCTATATCAAGCTTGATTGATCTCTCGGCCACCAATCAGGATTCAGGGCTCCTGATTGCCCCGGGTCGCCCAAGACCTATCCCTGGGACCCCCCAAAACCCAGAAACCGTCCCACCAAAGGGAAAACATTCCTCCCCTTTTCTCCTCTATTAATCCCAGCTCCCTCTCCCTGGGTAGCCTGGCGATAGTGTACTAAAGTCCTGAATACAAACCAGAAGAGGCAATTTAACCTTCCCCGGAAGCTATGCAATCAAACCAGTCAATGCAACACAAAGAGAGTCCCCCTCCCTGCGTCCCTACCCGAAACCCGAAAAAAACCTCAAACCAGTTAAAAAGAGAAACTTATATTAAAAAGAAAAGAAAAGAATATACATGTAAAGTCAACTCGCATTAAGAAGCATAACAGCGCATTGCTATAGAAAAGAATACAGACAGTCGATCTAATAAGATCAGCAATAACAACCACGTCCAGTCACAAGTAAACCACACCACCAATACAAAGCTGTACAAACAATAACAATCATCAAGTAGCTAGGTTTGGTGTAATCAGTGGACTTGCCACGTAAAAAATGGCTGATCTGTGATATACTGTTGTTATGCTTTCCTTGGACACAACGTTGGATACAACAGGTAAAGAATTGAATAGAAAGAAAAGCTGTTCCTTCATAGCCAAGAGAAACCAAACAGAGGAAAAAAGCCCAAACCGACCCAAGTCCTCCCTGACTTGAAAAAGTCCGGTTCCTGATGTCCTCTGTCAGGTGTTTGGTTCCCTTGTTAATCCGTACAGTAAAAGAAACATTAACCTTACATCGGTTTAACAGGAGGGAAAACAAACCTACCTTAGAGGCAGTTGCTGAGTTCAACACACACAAAAACACTTTCATTCACCAAAGCACGTGTGCATGACCCGAGGTGAGGGCCAGCCGTCAAACTGAAATAACCGTGATCACGTCCTCTCTTTCTGAATAGTACTATCGATCGGAAATACCTAATTAAATATAAGAAATGGTGTGTAGGAGGGCCAGGAAGAAATAATAGAGGAAACTTATGAGTTTCCAAACACTAGAAATGGATATACTGCCTTTTGCGAGTTTACACTTTAAGTTACAGGAATTGCGAAAAGGTAGGAAAAGTGGTTAATCGATTAAAAAAGAGGTGAAACTAAAAAAGGAGAGATAGATGGATGTGCAAGCGCAGCTCATCGTCGCCTATAATTCCTAGTATAATTCCTCAATCTGAACATAAAGCAGCATATGAGGTACTAGCAGTGGTAAATTCTGTCCCAAATCTGACTGAGGCCAAAACTAGTGCTTGATCCTGAACTCCCCCAAGCTCACTACCACTTGGATTTACTTGCCTGCCACCAAGAATAAGTCAGGCTCTTACAGCCCGGTCCCAAATACTCACTAGGGGACCCCCTCGGCCTCCCCAACTTCCTTGGAAGACCCCCCCACACTCAGAAAATCTGAGTCTACGGAGGAAAATCCCCCCTCCTTCCCTCTCTCCGGTCCGCTCTGAGCCCAACTTGAGGAAGTGAGCAATCTCCTTTACATCACAATACCAAGAAAGACCGTCGCCTTCTCTCGCAAAGAGAGATTTCAAAACCAGGGAAACTAAAGTGATTCTTTCCTCTTCCTGTATCCCGCCTGTTCCGCCTGGACGATAGGAAAAATGACCCACAGCCTGGATTCCCTCCCCCCCCGTTAGCCGTCACAGAGAAAAAGGCTCTGTGCACAAAAAAGTTCTTTCCTTTGCCTCACTAGAAAACGCCACAGTAAAAAAAAACTATATAAAGAAAGAAAATACAGAAACAAGAATACGCTTAAAAGATCATACGGCCTGCTAAATAGAAAATGGTGAAACCAGTTTTGATTAAAAAAAGCCAATCAAATCAACCAGCAATCAACCACCCAGTAAATACAACAACAAAGCCAAA
>NC_133778.1:59102731-59147425 GCF_003597395.2 Chelonoidis abingdonii
GATACTGTGATTCTCTATGTGAATCAGATCTGATGGTTCACTTGTAGAGTGTGTTGAGTTTCTTGAAGCTTGGTAGCACACAATTTGAGGTGGGGTGGGGTTTTTTGTTTTTGGTGGGGATTGTTTTTCTGTTTTGTTTCCCCTTTGTAATTTTTTTTTGTTTATTTTGTAATCAGAACAGATTCAGGCTGCAGAGCTGGCCTAAAGGAGAAATGTCAGTGTAACTCATGTGCATTGAAGGACTTGTTCTTAGAGAATTGCATCTCTGTTGAACAGCTCACATGGAGCTCTACAAAAACCGATTACAGTCAAGATCTGACAATCATTTGAATCTCTGTGCATGTCACAATTGTCCTAGATCAGAGCTGACAGAAAAGTCTCTAGCTATGTGGAAACAGATATCAAGTCGTTCAAGCAGTCTTCCCAGTTGTTAAACACAGATACATTTTAAATCACTTTAGGTCAGGGGAAAGAACATTGCAAGAAAGCAGGATGACAACTAGGTGAAAAATGAGAGAGCTAAAAAAGCTGATTGAAAAACTTCAGGTTCCCTTCAAGCATCAGTAACTACAAAAGCATTTGGCTTTCCTACTAACTAATGCAGCTGCTTGTGACAATAGAGCTTCTAGCACGCACCTGGCTTTAGAAATGTTCATCCTGAGAGACTGAACACTGGTTAACAGCATTATCAGTAACAATTGGTTTTGAAGGAAGAATTGAATGCTTGAATAAACTGAAGACATATACAGGTATCAGCAGTGATAATCTAGTTCTTGAATGTGCAGTGCACTGTAGTATTCTAGGAGAGAACATGATCAAAGTTTTGCAATGGTAAGATTATGTTGTCTTCTTGGCATCATAACAGGGCTGAAATAAGTCCTATTGAGACCTTGTAAAATCAACAAAACAGCCCTTCCTACACCTCGAAAAGATTATGCAATATGCGCATTTTTACAAAGTTTGCTTTTGTTGGAGGTCTCTGAGAGCTGTGGGCAACCAAGCCCTGTGATTTACATTGTCTACAGATGCCATACAGGAGGACTATGCATATTACTTTTAAAAAAATGAATAGTTAGAATGTTTATAAATAATTGCATCTACAGGGAGATACTAAAGGAAAAAAGTGTGCCCTTCCAACCATTTTCAAAACTTGGGTGGGGGGGCCCTCCCATGATGCCTTTCCATCTTATGCACTGTTGCGCCTTCAAGACGAAAACTGGTCTCCTCTCTTGAAAGGAACGGTCTCTGGTATGTTTATCATACCCAGGCCTTTTGCTCTTCCTGAGTAATCTTTAGGTTTTCTCTAGCAAGGGCTAAGAGAATGTCTGGGGTGTTTTGTTAGGTTGCTTACAAAGTCCAACAGAATGTTATTTCCTGAGAGGGTGTAAAACCCCTCCCATTGTTGCTTCAACTCAACTGTAAATGCCCTTAACCTCGTGGACCATACACAAGTTTCAAAGGGTGAAAACCCTTAAACTGGGATGTGGTACAATGCCCTGTAAGCAAAAGAGCAACTGCTGCGCACTAGTCCCAGTCGTTGGAGTATTCATTAACGAATATAACGGATCCATTGGCCCCAAGTTCATTAAACCTTTCGACCAGCCATTGGTTTTGATGGTGGTATGGGGTGGCAACCAAGTGGGATTCACCCAGAGTTTCCCAACGGTCTTTCATGGTACCATGCCAGGAAATTAGATCCTGATCTGTAAGGAATATCGGAGGGCCAAACCTACCTGGCGAAATGTCTTGTTAGGGCCTGGCACACCACTTTAGCTCGGTTTGCCTAAGAGCGACTTGCTTCGGGCCATTCGGGTAGCAAAGTCCACGAAAGTCAAGTACGTACTGCTTTTCCTCCATGGGTGTCCTTTTCTTGGGAAAGGACCCAGAATATCCACAGCTACTCGCTGAAATGGACCTTCATTATGGGGGTGGCTGGAAGAGGGTACCTTGACCAGATCTTGGGGGCTTTCCCCATCTTGGCAACATCACAAGACTGGAATGACTGGGCACTTCCTTGCCCAGGCCCCTCCAGTGGAAGGACCTTCCCAACCTGTCTTAGGTTCTGATTCACTGCCCAAGCAATTGACAACTGGGATGATCATGGGCTAAGCTTAGAGCTTCCCCCGGTACTAGTTGGAACACTACCGTTTTGTGCGGCTTGCCATTCTTCCTGGTGTCCACCGAAAGAATTTCCTTGTATAAAGTCCTTGGTCTATAACAACCCGGGAATCTGTGAAGAAAGCTTGAGAGGCAGTGGTTGCTCCGTGCGCCACCTTAAGCTTTCTGAAGGTTGTCATCTGCTTCCTGCTTCAGTCTGAGCTGTTCGCCTTGAGGCTGGGGACACAAGTTCTTCTCAGACTGTGGACTCGGCTTGGTCCCTCTGGAAGCAGATTGTAAGGTGCTGGCTGGGGTTGTTTCTGTTCAGGTGAAACCGCTCTCAGCTGCACGCTGGTGCACCTGGTGGAAGTCAGGCTCTGGCTGAGCTCTTCGGGATGGTTTCTGTTGTTCTGCCAGTTTCAAGGCTCGTTGGTCCCTTCTGGCGTTTGGGCTTGAAGATGGTGGTTGCAACTTGCTGGTGTATGGTGTTGGTGCTGGTTGCCTGTTCCAGTTCGGGCCTGGGATGGAGGTGCTGTGGCTGGTTCAGCCGTTGTCATGGGAAATCCGGGTCCCACTATCGGTCTGGGTCTCTGGTAAACAGATGGTTTCTCTGTGGAACGGCTCAGAACAGGAAATGGGTCTGGAAGCTTGCCTGGTTAGGCTACGCACTGTAACCATTCCCGACTACTCCTTGGCCCGCTTTACTTGGTTGGCCAAGTCTTACCCCCAGTAGCATGGGAATGGAATATTGTATAGACTGCAAAAGTCCACACGCATTCCTGACCAGCCTTTGTACTGGACAGGCAGTTCAGCTGTGGCCAAGTCACAGCTTGTGACATGAAGTAACAGCCTATTACTTTGTTTTCTTTTGTACTTACAGACTTTTAGTAGAATATTTGAGATAAGATGGAGTTAGAAGAAAAGCTTGTTTACCCACAGCCGAGGAAACAACAAAGACCCTGAGTACACAAATTCCCGCCCCTGACTTTTAAAAAAATCCAGTTCTCTGATTGGTCCTCTGGTCAGGTGTTTGGTTCCCCCTTTGTTCACCCTTTACAGGTAAAAGAAAATTAACCCTTACCTATCTACTTATGACACTATAGCATTTGTAAAGTTCTGCACACATGGTCTCTAGGCTCAAGTATGCCCTACAAACTTTTGTCTGCATCGCTGTGTCAGTCAGGGATGTGAAAAAGTCCATATCCCTGACTGGCATAGCTGTGTTAGCAAAACGCCCTGTGCAGATAAAGCCATAGTGGCAAATGTCCTTTTGCCAGTACAGTTTATGTTGCTTGAGGAGGTGGATTAATTATTCTGGCAAAGTATCTTATGTCAATATAAGCTGCGACTCGACCTGTGGGCTCTGCTGGTATAGTTGTATTTTCAAAGCCTTTCTAGTCAAGCCTAACCCTAAAATCCAAGCATATGCTTGAGACGTAGCCCAAAGAGCCCTCATCTTGCCCCCATTTTACTTTCTATTTTTTTTTAAATCATGTTTCTTCCCTCTCCTCTGATTGATGCAGTCTATATAATAGATGTTATAATTGACACACATGTTCTCTCTCTCTCACACACACACACCAGACAAAACTCAGACAGGAGTGAGAGGGATATTAGAAATAATGCTGAACATAAACTTAATGGGTTTTGAAGGTGAGGAGGAGGTGGGAAACCAACAAAACCGAATAAAAACTTCAGCAAATGGAAAATGAAAAAATAAAACAAGCCACAAGCATTGCGCTATAATTAAAGACAGAAGTCACTCCGCGAGTTGCTTGTACTTTATTAGATGTCTCTCCCAGCTATTACTAGTATCTATATGTAATACCAGTGGGTGAGAGAAAAAAGCAGTGAAAACTTGTGACGTTCACAATCTCTTCTGGGATTATAGTGCAGAGGGACTTAATGAAACTGATGTAGGTAGTGATGTGAAGCTGGTGGGAAAGGTGAAGTCTTGATGGTAAATGGCATTTTAAAGGAAGAGAAAAGTGAAATGTAAAAAGAAATGGCAAGATTAGAGAAAATGAGTCAGATTGACAGTAGTATAGAGCACAGGGAATAAAAAGGAGGTACATGCCCACGTGCACCTGTGAAATAAACTGGGTTTGATTGCTGAAGGTTATTTGGTGTGGGATTTTATCTCCACGAATCCAAAGGATGCTAATTATTAAAATTAGAAGAAATGAGGATAGCCACATGGAAACATTATCCTATGACCAACACTGTTAACAACAACACCATATACAAATCCAACAGATCATCCCATATGCAGGAATAAGATTGAGGGTGAGAATTATACCGTGATCTAATAAATTACCTACAAACTGCCCATGCAGTAGCAGACGAGGGAATTCTGCACAGCAGACCAAACATTAATTCCTTTATCCCCAAGACACAGCCACTCTTCAAGCAAAGACAGTTTTAGCTGCAGCAGAATTGTATAAAGGGCAGGTTACCAATTTTCACATGGTAAATAAGCACCCCAACTTCACAATAAGCCGAAAATCAAGCTAATCCCATTTCAAAACAAGCCAGTCCTTAAGAATCCCAACATTCTATGTGACGAAACTTCCCCCCAGAGTGCAGTCTGGGACTCTAGTGGGCCCGCTGTGCACCCCTGACTCTTTTTTCCCCCTTGCCCCTGCTTGCCCCCCCCTCACCCCTGCTTCCCGGGAGCTGATCAAAAAAAAAAAAAAGCAACAAGCTACAAGCCAAAAACTAGCCAACAAGCCACTCACAGGCCAATGAAGCCGAAAACAAGCCAAATTTCTGTGTGGGGTGTGGTTTTGGTTTTTTGTTGTTGCAGGTTTGGCGTGTCTGGGCAGGTGTTGCAGGAAAGATAACATGAGGTTTGTACCTACTTTTCAAATGGTACAACAATATGAAAGAGAATCTCTGCTACTTTTACAGATCCAGACTAACACGGCTACCCCTCTGATAATATGAAAGAAGCATTTGAATATTTAATAAATGTTCTAGAGTCTTCATGTTAAACCAGTCAAAGTGTTGGCAGTGGATTTGTAGCATGTTAATGGTTCAATATGCAGACTTCATACAAAATTCCTGCTTGGACTAATTTTTAGAGGGGGGAAAAAAGGATTTTGGAAACTCAAGGCAAGATTTTAAAATAAATATGGGTATCTAAAGTTAGAAGCCAAAGTCTATTGGGTTTTATGGAAGCTATTGAATGCTCAGCACTTAGGAAAATCAGGCAACTTACCTAGGCTCTGTAAAAGCAGCAGAGAATCCTGTGGCACCTTATAGACTAACAGACGTTTTGGAGCGTGAGCTTTCGTGGGTGAATACCCACTTCATCAGACGCAGGTAGTGGAAATTTCCAGGGGTAGGTATATATAAGCTAGCAAGCAAGCTAGAGATAACGAGGTTAGTTCAATCAGGGAGGATGAGGCCCTGTTCTAGCAGTTGAGGTGTGAAGAACCAGGAGTAGAAACTGGTCGTAATGGCAAGCCATTCACAGCGTTAGTCCAAGCGGATGTGTCAAATTTGCAGATGAAAATGAAGCCAGCAGTTTCTCTTTGAAGCTGCCTGAAGTTTTTGCTGGCAGGAATGCCACCTTAAGGCTGCTAATATTGGCCAGGAGGTTGAAGTGCTCTCGCTACATTGGGATTGCCATCCTGATATCTATTTGTGTCCATTATCCTTTTCCGTAGTGACTGTCCAGTTGGCCGAATGTATCAAGCAAGGGGCAGTCTGCATATGAGGCATATATTACATGTGGATGTGCAGGTAATGAACCGGTGATGTGGCTGATCTGATTAGGTCCTGTGAGGTTGCTGGTGTAGAATGTGGGCAGAGTTGGCATCGAGGTTGTTTAGATGGTCTGACGGGAGTTACTATGGTGTGGGTGCATTGCTGGTGAGAATGATGTTTCAGGTTGTCAGGTGTCTGGGCAAGGATCCTGCCACTCAAGGCCTGTGAAAGTGGGATCATTGTCCAGAGTTGTAGATCCTGATGAAGCAGTTGAGGGGTTTAGCTGGGGCTGATGTGATGGCCAGTGGAGTCCTGTTGTTTCTCTTGGTTGCTTGCAGTAAGAAGCTTCTGGGTACACGCTGGCCTGTTGTCGTTAACCCTGAAATTCCTCGTGCGGGTATTGTAGTTTTGAGAGTTGCTTGTGGAATTGAGGTGTTGTCTCGTCTGAGGGTTAAGCAGATGCGTGACCTCAGTGCTTTGCTGGAACAATGGATCGTGTGAGTGGTGCCCAGGAGGAAGGCTGGAGCAGAAGTAGGTCATTAGCGGTCGTAGGTTTCGATTAGGTGGTGTAATGTGACCATCACTTATTCACGGTGCTAAAGTACCTCCCGTGTAGATGGGTCCAGTGCAGGTTGATGGTGGGGTGGAAGTTGTTGAAATCGTGGGAATTTTCCAGAGTCTCCGTTCCCATGGGTCCAGATAAGGAAATTCATCAATTCAGCGGAGATATAAAAGGGCGGAGTGGACCCTACGCTAGATGAAAGGGCCCCATCCTCCTGATTGAACTAACTCGTTATCTCTACTCTGTGCTAGTATAATATAAACCTACCCTAAATTCCCACTACCGCATTCTGATGAAGTGGGTATTCGACCCACGAAAGCTCACGCTCCAAAAATGTCTGTTAGCTATAAAGGTCCACAGGAGTCTCTGCTGCTTTACAAGATCCAGACTAACATGGCTAACCTCAGCGAACTACCTAGCTCAATAGCCCTATTTGTAATCTACTTTAGGCTCCTGTTTTAAGAAATCTTGCTTCAGAGAATACTGTTGCATTTCCAAGGCAACATACTCAACAGAATCTATTGTGCACAAGATGGTCCCAAACTGATTAGTCAACGTTAATGGAAGCTTGATCACTGATTGAAAACATGTTCAATCCCATCCTCTGTGGACCTATAATAAACCATTTACCACTGTGTAATGTAACACACTGCTGTCTCCCCATCCACCGAGCAGGAGGAAGCCAATTTCTTCCCCATCACACAGCATCTGTCAGCAAATAGAAATGGCTTTAAAATTCTAGTTGAGATTTTTCAGTTAGTGCAAGATCAGATACATTTCATTTCCTCAGTTCGCTTTCTGAGTGGTGTCACGACAAAAATTGTCATGGGTACAGTCCCTAATAACTTTAATTGTTCCAAAGCTACATGTATAGATGTCGCTAATTAAAATCCAATAATATTATCAATAGTTTTCAGATTACGATTTTTTCTACAGGCAGGGGGGCTGGAACACATGTTATAGGAGGGTGCTGAAGACAGAACCAAACTGTAAATCCGGTATATCGAGGAAACCACTCAAGCCACACCCTAGCACCTCTAGTTCCAGCACCATGCTTACAGGGCAATTCTGTCGGTTATTCCCCATCCGATTTGGAATAGTGATACGTTAGCAACAGTTGAATCATGGTGCGCAAAGCATCAACAAATCACTGCTGAAGTAAAAAGCCCCCTAACCCACTCTCACCAACCTCTGCCATAATATCCTAATCAATAAATAGTCAAGTTCAATGAATTTCTGTTTAAATCAGAAAATATCGCTTCAAGATCTCAACTAACTTTTAAAAGGCCAGTTGATTTGCTTTCCAAAACCATCTCTAGCTTGCTTGCTAGCATATATATACCTACCCCTGGAAATTTCCACTACCTGCATCTGATGAAGTGGGTATTCACCCACGAAAGCTCACGCTCCAAAATGTCTGTTAGTCTATAAGGTGCCACAGGAGTCTCTGCTGCTTTTACAGATCCAGACTAACATGGCTACCCCTCTGATACTTACCTAGGCTCATAAGTCCCTATTTTGTATCTATTTTAGGCTCCTGTTTTTAAAAATCTTGCCTTCAGAGAATACTGTTGCATTTCCAAAGTGGCACATACTCTAACAGAATCTATGTGTGCACCAAGATGGTCCCAGAACTGATGTAGTCAAACGTTATGAAGGTCTTGGATCACCTGGAGTGAAAAACATGTGTCAATCCATCTCTCTGTGGACCTATAATAAACCATTTACCACATGTATGTAAACACTTACTGTCTGTCTCCTCCATCCACCTTAGCAGGAGGGAGCCAGATTTCTTCCCCATCAGCCAGCATCTGTCAGCAAATATGATGAATGGCTTTTTAACATTCTATGTTGAGATTTTTTCAGTTAGTGCAGATCAGATACTTTTCAGTTTTCCTCATTTCTCTTTCTGAGTTGGTTGTCTCTGACAAAGATTGTCATGGGGTACTAGTCCCTATTTTAACTTTAATTGTCCAAAGCTACATGTATAGATGTTCGCTAATTAAAATTCCAATATATTATCAATAGTTTCAGATTACATTTTTTTCTTACAGGCAGGGGGGCTGGAACAATGTGTATAGTGAGGGTGCTGAGAGACATTGAACCAAACTGTAAATCCTGTATATGATGGAAACCACTTCAAGCCACACCCTAGCACCTCTAGTTCCAGCACCTATGCTTACAGGTGCAATTCTGTGGTTATTCCCCATGCACCATATTTGGAAGTAGTGACTACTGTTATCAATCAGTGAATCATGGTGCAAAGCACAAGCAAATCACTGGCTGAAGTAAAAAGCCCCCTAACTCCACCCACCAACCTCTGCCATGATATCCTAATAGTAAATAGTTCAAGTTCAATGAATTTCTGTTTAATCAGAAAATAGTCCTTCAAGTATCTCTAGCTACTTGTTAAAAGGCCAGTTGATTTTGCTTTTTATCCAAAACCTACATACATAATGCTTCTGATGAAAACCAAGTCCTCCCTATCCTTCCAAATTGAACCTAAGGTTCTAAGTGGAAAATCCAAAAAATTACAGAGACAATGAGGGTGAGGTCATCTCTTTTATTGAACCAACTTCTGTTGGTGATAAAGAGAGCCTGAGAGCTTATGTTTCTCACCAAGAGAAGATGAGACAATAAAAGATATTACCTCACTCAGCTCCTCTCTCTCGTATCCTGTGATCAAAATGACTACAACTGCACACGAATCCAACAAATCGTGCTCTGTGCAAGAGTAATGTTGAGTGTGAGATTACTACACCATGATCTCATGCTTAGCATCTATTTTAAAAAAAAAGTGTTCAGAAAGTATGCCCAGGCTAACACCACTGACTGTCAGAAAGAGGAGAGTGAAGTGTAGAGAATGATTTGAGTGCTAAAGCAGCACTTTAAAGTGTTTTGTTTTTTGTAAAAATAAAGCCCAAAAGGCTGAGATAGAGAGATGGGAAGAGGGCCCCCACCGCACACTCACTTTTTTTTCCACCATAAAAGCATCTAAAGGAAAATAGAGAAGAGGGAGAGATTGAAAACATCACTCTTAAAGTGTTTGTTGTAGTAAAGTGTTCCAGAGACTGAGAATATGCTTTTCTTGTGAGTTGTTGTTTGTTTTTTTTTTAAATGATCTGTAGCATCACTCAGAAAGGCTTTTGTGAGCAAAAAGCAAGGTAAAAGTTAAACACTTTCCTCCACAGTTTACTTGTAATTTTATATAAGTGAGAAAAGCAGGTCAGAGACCAGGAGAGAGAAATCTCTGATTTCTTTTAAAATTGCAACAAAGTTTGGTAATGCAAAAAACATGATTGTGAAAGAAGATAAAAAGACAAAGCTCATCCCAGCTACTTTTAGCAATTTTTTGAGTGCTATGGATTTGTCAAAATTTTTCACTACTCACAAATCCATAGAGAAATAACCCTTTTTTTACAGGTTAACAATTATACAGCCCCTTTCTCATTCTGGTCTCCATTTTCCCCCCACAGACTAAAAAGCAATTTTCATAGGCAAAAAGCTCTGTTTTCACACAAGAATACTCACAAAACAGAAATGGATAGTTTGGCGCAGTGTTAATTCCTACATGGTCAGTAGATTCCATAATACCAAGCTCACTTGAGTTGGAGTGCATGCTGCTAAATTTTGGAATGCCCGAAAGAATCATCTTGTTGATCCTCTCTAAGTTTGTCTTGTGCACAGAAGTGTGATCATAGCAGTCAGGAATCTGTTAATTCTCATTTCATTTTGGAGTATTTTTTTTTTATTATTTTCTTGGATAGCTCCACTCCAATGCTGATCAACTCTGATCTAAGAGACTTTTAAACCTTGAGAGAATAGATGTGACAAAGAATGTTTTTGATTTTTTGCTTATGTATAAAGTAAACTCATGAAAGCTTGGAGCAAATGTTGGCAGAGATACATTGAGTTGCCATGTAAAATGCCAATATATACTTATTAAATCACCTGCTAGGATCATGCGGAAATTCCTTGGCCCCTCCACTTTCGTTACACCCCATGTAAACTTTTACCCTTTCTTCTGAAACATCCATCATTAGCTGCTGCTGGAAACAAGACATTGGGGGAGAGGGGGCAGGGAGAAATATTCCTAATTCTTGGTATCTCATAATCTGCTAGTTTGCAAGCACTAGAAGTGAATGAAATAATTACACTACTCAAGTGCTCCTTCCTTAGTTGTTTTCCTTCTGAACTGAACTAACGTTGAAAGATGCAAAATGTCTTTTTTTAATTAATCTGGCCATCATATGAGCATAAAATCATTCATTTGCATGCCATATAGTCAGAACTCGAAGTGTCCCACTGTTGTTCCATCTCCAGAATGTACTGCATACATTTTTCTGTGTCCAGTGAAATGGGGAGTGAAACACAGTAGGAAAAAATTCTACAGCTTAATTATGAAACTACATGTTTACCATGCTGCCTTCATTTAATATTCTCAGTTGATTTATAATTAAGCTTGCCTAAGGTTTGTAAACAGGAAAATCTGGAGAATATTTGTTTTTAAAAAAATAAGCAAACTTACCAGCTAGGTGAGTTTCCCTAAGTTTTCCCAGCTCTAGTAAATAGCAAAGAGATATTCATTCTAATTCTCTTTAGGAACAACTGCCAGTCATGAGAGATGTACCTTCGTAACACAGACTGCTGCAGCTGCCCACAGAGATTTCAGAAACCTAACTGGTGGTGGCAATTTGCCTATGCAAGGTTCTAATATTTAGTTATTGAACTATTTTGCATGAGGAAAAGAACATATTTTATAGATGTTGTGTTCCATCATAGATCTGAGCAATTCTCACATAACCTTCGGTATTATCACTCCTGATTGTATATATTTCAACACTGCCATATAATACAGTATTACCCTAAGTATTAATTCTGGAAATGTGATATTAGTTGAACTCATAAAGTTATAGCACTTGGATTCAGGTGTTCTTAAACATTAAAAGAAAAATGTTTATAGAAACTTTCTATTTATTTTTTAAACATTTACATTTTAGTTTCCTGAATGGGAAGCAACATAATCTTGTCTTCACTGAGCAAATTTTACAAATCGTTCAGCTTCTAATGTCAGCAATACTAAGAGCATTATGTAATTGAGACAGCAGCTTCTGTTTACATTTTATTGTAAGGATACCCGGTGACAGGGTACTGGGCAAAGGGGTGTTGATTCAGCCTGTATTTAGGGGAATACATTAGAACTGGCTGGAGATAACCTGACCCTAATTGGGGAAGCAGAGACAGCTGTCACCTAATTAATCTGGGTCTGTATAAGAGCCTCTGGGAAAGGAAGTCAAAGGGGAGCAGAAAGAAAGAGAAAAATGCAGGGAGAGGAAGCAGGGAGGTAACTCTTCCCTCCTGCCTGCGTATCGTGAAGGGCCAACTGTACATGGTGAAACAGAAGTGAGAATAAGCCAATGAATAAACTGCAACAGTGGTTACTAACTCCAGGATCTCAGAGTGACTTTGTAAACCTAGCAGATGCAGGGGCCCTGCCATGCTCTGCTATATACCTCAACACAATGAACCGCTAATCATAAAGAAGACAAAAAAGAGTATATAGGCAGAATAATATTGACAATGCTGGAATACACTCAGATGCCTTTCATGGTTATCAGAAATGTCTGCTGTGCTACAATATTTAATCAACCACAAAAGTTGTTTATTACTCCAGTACCATGAGCACTGTCCCTTTTTATATACTGTCAGTTTAGTTCAAACCATTCCACTCATAACTTGCAAGTGACGTATATGTGGCCCTACTCAAGATGCCTAAATTACAACACTTATGCTGAGTCACAGTGAGCCTACCCACTTACAGGTCCCATTCATTCTTGTTTTCTGTTCTTCACTCTATCTATCTAAATTTTTAAAAAAGTATCACTGAGGGAAAATGTAAAGCAAGTTCAGCTCTGACACCTAACCAAAGGGATTGAGAAATACTATAGCAGAATGGCTAAGCAAATTGTTGTTTGTCTGTAGTTCCGCATGTGTGATTGTCTTTCTCTTGGATGGTGCAGTTATACTCCATCTAAGAGAAAGGAGCCATTACCTTTTTAAAAAACTCTATTTATCCTTTTGTAAATTGCAAGAAAATTCATGGTTATGACACTGCATTTTAGCATGAAATAGCAGAACAATTTACACATTCATTCACTATACAGTATAAGGAGCCACTTCTTAAAAGTAAGTTACAAGTTTTTTCTGTTAATTTAAGAAAATAATTAAATAAGGGTAATTGACTTCAGTGCAAATTTTTGTGGGTGTGGAAGTCCATTCACAATTAACTAGAATTCTTTGAGGGGGTCAACAAGCATGTGGATAAGGGAGATCCAGTGGTTATGGTGTACTTAGATTTTCAAAAAGCCTTTGACAAGATCCCTCACCAAAGGCTCTTAAGCAAAATAAGCTGTCATGGGATAAGAGGGAAGGTCCTTTCATGGATCAGTAACTCATTAAAAGATAAGAAACAAAGGGTAGGAATAAATGGTCAGTTCTCAGAATGGAGAGAGGCAAATAGTGATTTCCTCCTGGGGTCTGTACTGGGACCAGTCCTATACAACATATTCATAAATAATCTTGAGAAAGGGGTAAACAGTGGGGTAGAAAAAATTGCAGATGATACAAAACTACTCAAGATAGTTAAGTTCAAAGCAGATTTCAAAGAGTTACAAAGGGGTCTCACAAAACTGGGTGACTGAGCAACAAACTGGCAGATGAAATTCAATGTTGATAAATACAAAGTAAAGATCTGTCGCATCTTATGCGCATTTAACATGCACGATTTCAGCTTTATGCAGTCGGCAAAAACAAAAAACCCCAAAAAACGAGAGAAAAATAACAATTTTAATACCATACCTGTAGTGCGGGCGATTGCGCCCGCCATTCAACTCAATGTAATTTTGACTATATGCAGTTTTTGCTATATACGCTAATCGTGGAACGGAACCCCAATGTAAGATGAGACTCGCCTGTAATGCACACTGGAAAACATAATCCCAACATTCCAACTATACATATAAAATGATGGGGTCTGAATTAGCTGTTACCACTCAAGAAAGGTTCAGAAAAGAGCAACAAAAATGATTACGGTTATGGAACGGCTTCTGTATGAGGAGAGATTAATAAGACTTGGAATTTTTAACTTGGAAAAGAGACGACTAAGAGGGGATATGATAGAGGTCTATAAAATCATGACTGGTGTAGAGAAAGTAAATAGGAGAAGGAGTAAATAACACTTCCCTAACACAAGAGCTAAGGGTCATCAAATGAAATTAATAGGCAGCAGGTGTAAAACAAACAAAAGGAAGTATTTCTTCACAGAACAGTCAGTCAACCTGTGGAACTCTTTGCCAGAGGATGTTGTGAAGGCCAACACTATAACAGGGTTCAAAAAAAGAACTAAATAAATACATGGAGGATAGGCCCATCACCAGCTATTAGCCAGGATGGGCAGGCATGGTATCCCTAACCTCTTTTTGCCAGAAGCTGGGAATGGGTGACATAGGATGGATCACTTAATGATTACCTGTTCCGTTCATTCCTTCTGAGGCACCTGGCATTGGCCACTGTCGGAAGACAGGGATATTGGGCTAGATGGACTTATGTTCTGAGCCGTTCTTATGTTTTTCAGCTCAATGCAGGATCAGGGCTGAAGATTCCAATTTGACAACAGAACAACAGTGTAGACTAAACTGACATACCTTTGTATCTCAAAACAAAAAGTTTAAAAAAATTATTTCCTCTTCCACATCCCCAAACCTAAGTGTAGCATTCCATCTTTTTCATCTTGGGAACCTGCAGGGCTATTTGTATTTCTTCTTTGTAGTTAATATCTTAAAAAGCCTAAATGGCTCTAACTTTGATTTCTCTGAAGAAACATTTTACTTTTATTTGTTGAAGTACTTTCATCAGTCTTGTTTTAGATAATACCTAATCCATACTGAATTCTCCTGTAACTTTTGTGATAATAGAGAGAGGTTATGAAAAAATGTCTAAATGGAAACTGAATGTTTATTCTGATGGTACAGCAGCCATCCTGTTTTTCTAAATTTTATAGTCTATACAATAAAACACTGAAACTTACAACTTTTCCCATAACCGGTCTTGAGGCTTTCTTGGATCTGATGTTTTTAAAACATAGCAACATTTCATCTGAATACATTTTAAAATATTGATGCTTGACAGCTAAACTTTACACAACATAGGGGCAGATGCTCTTAATATCTATCATAAATCCATCTGAATACACTTTACATTATAATTAACTGAAAATCTTTTAACTGCTAGGACTGTCACTGTGAAAAGATGGATTTCTTTCAATAAACTGAGTGTGCTCATAACAAAAAAGGTGCAGTTTCATTTTTTTCTCGAAGGTGGTAGAGCTTATATCTCTAATTACTGTACATATTTTGATTAAATATTCTAAAAATAGTATCCAAAATCTATTTAACAATACAAACTGGACAGTGAAAAAAGATGTCCATTTACTTCTAAAATATTTGTATAATATCGGGCTGCTAAACATAGAGCTGAGCTGGAAATGAATTTTCTGTTTTGTAGGAAATTTTGTGATTTTGAAGTATAAAGAAAACCCCCCCAAATGTCCTGTGCAACAAAATTTCTATACTTATAAAAATTTATTATGGGTCAATAGAGACTTTTAATTCCAACTTTTTTAATTTTTAAAAAAATCTCAAAAAATGTATAATGTAAAATAAACTATGAAAAAAGTAGTTTTGAAATGAAAAATTGAAATCTTCTTTTCCAACAAGAACAAAATGCAATTTTTTGGCATTTTATAAAAAGCTTCATGTTTTTTTTTCTCGAAATGAAATATTATTGAAACCTACACCTTTCCAGGAAACTTTTTGGTTTTGATTAATCATTTCCCAGAAGAAAAATATTCTGTTGCAAAATTCCAACCTATGCTAGTTATACAGATTTCTTGGATTGATCGCTACCTCAGTAGTTGAATTGGAGCTTTGACCAGGCTAGGTAGAAGGTAAACATCCTTGGGACTTGGCTGAAGGGATCATGTCCCCCTTACTCTCCTCAGGGACTTGACAGCTTATTTTCAGGTTTGGAAGCTGTCTGAGGGCTTGTCTAAACTGGCAATTTATAGTGCTGCAACTTTCTCGCTCAGGGGTGTGAAAAAACACCCTCCCCCTTGAGTGCTGCAAGTTTCAGCGCTATAATGTGCCAGTGTAATGGTGCACCAGCGCTGATAGCTATGCCCCTTGTAGAGTTTTTGTGTGTACCATGACTACCCAAGCCATGTTAAAGTGCTGCCACAGCAGTGCTGCCACAGCAGCACTTTAACGTCGCCAGTGAAGACATGCTCTGCGTTAGGCTCTGCGTGAGGCTATGTATACACTGGCAACTGAAGGACAAAACATTTGTCTTTCCGAGGTGTTAAAAAACCACACACACACAAAAGACTAAAGTTTTGCAGATGAGAAGCGTTCTCCTGCCAACAAAGCTAACACCGCTCGTTGGGGCTGGAAGTTTTTTGTTGACAGGAGAGCTGATGATCATCAGCTACACTATATGCCTTTTAGAGGGACAGCTGTACCAAGACGGCCTTGCTGCTGAACACTGCATTGTGTAGACATAGCCTCAGTCTCCATGGCTATTGACAAGCACAGGGAGTTCTAGCTGGCAGATGCCAGTTACCCATATTGGCTCATTGCTTCCCAAGGGAAGGGTATTTCTTCTTCCCAAGTATGGACACCCAGTGCTTGGTGCTCTTTCATGCTCCAATGGCCTGCAAGTTTTACTGTTTCGAATGGGGCTGCTTATATGGGTTTGGCAGCTAGATTTCCTGGTGTTCTGGGGATTTAGCCAATTGGAAGAGATATTGCCTTAGGGCAGAATTAGCACAATGTTTTGGTTGTTTTTTCATTCTCAGCACACAGGTCTGGCAGGGGAATGCAGGGATTTTTCTGTTCACTAATGTTTTTTACAGCTTTGTCCAGGGTGGGTTGTCTTTTTAGCAGATGCCTTCTGGGGAGTTGTGATTTAAGGCAGAAGGCACTGAGTCCGACCTTCTGTTTTTATTTGTGTTTGCTTTACAGTAGAATGCTGGGCCTCTATTCCTGAATCAGGGCTCTGTTATGCTAAGCACTGTTTAAACACACATCAGATAGGCAGTTTCTGTTTCAAAGAGCTTACGTCAAAGTAGCATCAAGTTATATTTTGTATTGTGTATTGCAGGGCAGGAATAGTGGCTTCAGTGTCTCAGAGTCCTGAAGCAAACCTTGTGTTCTTCATGGAGAAAGTGTCTCAGGGGATAATGGCAGCTTGTACCTCATCTCCTTATTTGGCTAATCCAGAGAGAAGGGGAGGGAATAGGTATAACCTCTCCTTACTCTGGGGACCTGGGGACCAGTTTGGGAACTGCACTTAAGCAGTTACTACGAGGTGGTTTTTACCATGTGCTTTTTGCCTATCTCATTTGTTTTGTTTCAGTTAATGAAGTTGCAACCTCTGTCTAACCATAGCTCAGTGTCTGTGTTTTATTCACTTGGTGTGTCTGAGTTAATTCATATGGAAGAACTTCATCTTAAATTGAGGAGTGACCAAATTCTTGAGAAAAACAAAATAGCATTGGACCAGGTTATCTCCTCCAATGGAAAAACTCAGCAAAGAGAGTTCTGGGAGTAGGGTTGCCAGGCACTCAGTTTTTTAATGGAATGCTTGGTCAAAAAGGGACCCTCGTGGTTCCAGTCAGCACCACTGGCCGCGCGCAAAGCCTCGCTGGCCACCCCTGTGCTTAGCGGCCACAGGGACATGCTGCCACTTCTGGAGCCACAGGGAGCCTTTTTCTCCGTGCTCTGCACCCACTGTCAGTCAAGCTCCCCGCTCCTTCTCTCCCCACCCCTCAGCACCAGGGAGGGTCTGCACACTGCCCCTGCCCAAACCGCCAGCTCTGCAGCTCACATTGGTGTCAATGGGAGTTGCGGAAGCAGCACTAGGGTTGCCAGGCATCTGGTTGTCGACTGAAATGCCTGGTTGAAAAGGAACCCTAGCGGCTCCATTCAGCACCGCCAAGTATTAAAGCTGTTAAGTCTGTTGGTGGTGCGGCGCAGTGGATGCCCAGGGCTAGGGCAAGCTCCCTGCCTGCCCTAGCTCTGCATGTATCTCGGAAATAGCTGCCAGGTCCCCTGCAGTCCCTAGGTGCATGAGTGGCCAGGGAGGCTCTGTATGCTGCCCTTGCCCCAGGTGCCAGCTCCACAGCTTCCATTGGCCAGGAACCGCAACCATTGGGAGCTGCAGGGGCACTGTCTGTGGGCACAAGTGCAGCACGCACCATGCAGTGCAGCCTGGCTGTCCCTCCACCTAGGAGCTGCAAGGACCTAAAGGCCGCATCCTGGGAGCTGCAGTAAGCGCTGCTGGGACCCCGCACCCCAACCCCCTGCCCCAGAGTGGAGTCCCCTCCCACACTTCAAACCTCTTATCCCTGGCCCCACCCCCAACTGGAGCCCTCACTCCCCATTGCACCTCTGCCCCAGCCCAGAGTCCCTCCCATACCCAAGCTCCCTCCCAGAGCCCACACCCCACATACTCCCGACACCCTGCCCCATCCCTGAGCCCTCTCCTGCACCCCAAACCCCTCATCCCTGGCCCCATCCCAGAGCCCATACCTCCAGCCTCAGCCCTCACCCCCTTCTTGGACCCCAAACCCCTCATCCCCAGCCCCACTCCAGGGCCTGCACCTACAGTTGGAGTCCTCACCCCTTCCCCAGCCCAGAGCCCTCTGAGTGAGCATGGGGGAGAATAAGTGATGGAGGGAATGGGGATGAAGCAAGCGGGGATGGGGCCTTGGAAAAGGAGGAGGGGGCAGGGCCATCCGTGTGGAGGGACTTTGTCTATGTTGACTCTGATGTCCAGTGTCTACCCAGTTCCCCGGCAACATCTTTTGAATGTAGCTGCACTACCCTTGCCCAAAGTGGCTTGTATGTTCCCTGTAGCAGAGTATAATAAAAAGATACAGCTCTGTCTGCATTACTTTGAAGGTTAAGTAGTTTTATTACTGATAAACATATAAACCGTATTGTTTTCTCCTTAACTCACAATATTTATTACACTGAAAAGTCTGTCTTGGGTCTCACAAGAATGCTAATCTAACATTTTCCATATAAAATACATTTATTTTTCCGTATTTGACCTACTTTTTTCTACACTTATTTTCTCCATTAACTGTAGTTAACTTTTTGAAGGACTCAGAGTTGGGAGAGTTTACTTTAAAAAGAGTGTAATAAAGGAGGAAGGGGAAGTTTACTCATCAAGGAAGTTTCTATAAATTCTCTCAATCCTGATAAATGGAAGAGCACAGAAGCCCATACAGGACAGCCAAGAAATTCTCCAATGAAGTGCTAATGAAGAGCTAGTAAACAAAACATTTATTTACATTTTTGTAGAACAATTTAATAGCTTCTCTCTCTTTTGTTTTTATAAATCTCTTTCTTCTTGTAGTATATTCTGGACAACTTTTCCATGGCACAGAAGATGAAGAGTGGATATGAAGAAAAATAAAATAGCTCCTAACGGTTCTGGGATTTTGCCCCAGTTTTTTCCCCTTCCATCACCATTAAGGACCTTGATAAGAATCTTCTCTTGCCCAAGCAGGGTTGGGTCCACCTTCCTCTGAAGCTCAGCAATGTCCCTGTGAAAACTTGTTGCAGGGCTGCTGAGTGTGTGACTCTGCAACATTGCTGACTGCAGACAGCTTAGGAGGCTTGAAACTTCATTAGATTTATAGGTGATACTAGGTTTGCCAGAAATAGCTCTTTTTAAAATTGTAGTAGTGAAATGTGAAAATCGGATGTATCATAGCTCCCTGGCTCCAAGATGTAAAGCAACAAATAACACACTGGTGTCGTATCCGTGGAAAATACTGAGGGCCTCCCTATATACCAGTGTGATGTATAGGAGCTGGTGGCTTTAGGACAGTACTTGGGGCTTCTCTAGAAAGCTCCTTCTCAAGATAGGGAAATGCAAAAATTGTGCGAGTCCATCATTTATTCCACCCATAGTCCCTGCATTATACTCCTTTCCAGTGCTGGGATTAAATCAACCCTTAGACTGTTAATTTCTACTTTTCGAAACCATCTTGTTTGTAGGTGAAGACAGGTTAATTCATGCAAGCCCAAGTAGCAAAATTAGATTCTTAAGAACCTATAATGCCTTCACTCTGAACTTGATTCCTTTAGGACCACTAGTTTTATTAATGTCACAATCCTGACCAAACTTGCATTTCTGGATGCTCACCAGTCTGCTGTGTTTGAGTCCTACATGTTGGGCCCCATGGCTTTTAAGCTTTCCTAAGTTTCAGCAAAGTGTCTCTACTGTTGGGTTTCTAGGCACAATTTTGGGGTGTAGATTATTTTTCTTGCCACTTCCTTCTGAGAGCTGAGATCCCCCACGTTTCAACTGCAAAGACCCTGAAACTAGTGCCAACTTCCCAAGACTATCCAGTTGCTTGAATACATCTTTTCCCAAAGCTCCAACCTTGTGGATACTCTGGCTTACAGTTTCCTTCTTCAGGGACATGTGATGGTTGAAGCAAACAGAGACAGGCTTTGAAAAAGGGGTTTCTATAACTATTGTTTTAGATTTTGTTTTGTTTTAGATAGCAAAGGAGATGCACAGTTAGAGGTAAAACCAATAAAACACCTGTAAAGGTTCCTTCCCCACTCTGAACTTTAGGGTACAGATGTGGGGACCTGCATGGACACTTCTAAGCTTAATTACTAGCTTAGATCTGGTATTGCTGCCACCACCCCCAAGTACTATCTTTGTCCCTGGGTAGTCTTGAGAGAGTTCACCAATTCCCTGATGAATACAGATCCAAACCCCTTGGATCTTAAAACAAGGACAAATTAACCATCCCCCCCCCCTCCTTTCTCCCACCAAACTCCTGCTGGAATATCTGGTTCCAAGATCCCACCCCTTAGATAGATCTAAAAAAAAGGAAAAAATCAATCAGGTATTAAAAAAAAAATTAAAAAAAATATATTATTTGCATCATTCTGTCATATCAGAATTTTTTCTATAGTGCTGCTTCTTTAGTGCTAGTCCATCAGCATTACAGTGTGCTTAATTAAGTTAAACTGGTTTTAATAACATGCATGTGGCAAGTTTTCCAGTACTGTAAGCTTATGTTTGTGTTGCTAAGAGCAAGACAGGCACGGGGGCACCAGTTTAATAATCTCGCCTAGGGCACCATAAATCCTAAGGACGGCCCTGCTGATAAGAGGCTGGTTTCTTGATCTTTTTCACTCTGGCTGAAACTGAAACTCTAAACAAAGGAAAACTTCCCTCCTTCCTTTTGAAACATCTTGTTCCCTCATTGGTTCCTCTGGTCAGGTGTCAGCTAGGCTAGATGAACTTCTTAACCCTTTACAGGTAAAAGAGACATTAACCCTTAAATATCTGTTTATGACAACACCGATCTATTATTCCATGCCTCAATTTCCTCACCATTCTTGAGAGTCCTTTGGGATTTGGTCAGAGGCTTCTAGGACCTCCTCCCCCTTCCTGCAGCTCATGGCTTCTCCTCTGCATTATGAAGTCTATTTATTTTTCTTTCAGTCAACTTCCATCAGCATGGGCTGGTTCTATACTCCAAAAGTCTCCTCTCCCTCCCAAAGCAATCAGTTTGTTCTTCTCTCCTACTCCAAGCTTCTTTTTTTCTGTCCCACCCACCCAGCTCTGTGTTTGTAAAGGGCTGTACCAACTAACATGTCATCTCCATTTCGTCCCTCGGTGAAATTCCATTCCTTCAAATTTTTGTTCTCTGCAGAGAAGTTGAAGAAAATGGATTTTATCTAGGATCCATTATTCCTTTACTGAGGCATGATTTAATTGGGGTGCTGACAGTCCTTAATGACCAACCTATTTGTAGACAGATGCCCTGGCACCATCCTTTGTCTCTTAGTGTAAGGAGCGTGAGATAAGAATACAGTACAACAGCGATAAGACATAAGGATGCAGACAGTTCATGAAATCAAATTGGAATTCAAAAGTTGTAGACAGACAGATTTCCCAAATCATCACAATAAGGCATTAAAATCATTCTCTGCATGCTCTGGAGAAGGAATGCATCTTTCTGAGCCTTAGTTCACCTATATTTGTTTCTCAGAGAGTAAAGACTTTGATAAGTTACAGAAGGGGAAAGATGACAGCATACACAGTGACAAGGACATGTTCACCATGCTATGTGCGACAGATGTTACTTTCCATTTGAAAGTAAGTGCATATCAGTTTACAGTTAAAGCCCAGAGATTGTAAATAACGCCCTCGGTGTCTATGAAATATGTGCTTGTAATTCTTATCTTTTTGGCACAGTCTGTGTATATTATAATGAACCCGATTTATAACTTCTGTAATGCCAAATTTTGTACTCTCACAATTAAAATGGGTTCACATAGTTTCAGTGCATGAGTGCATATGAAGAAAGAAAATAACACATTTTATTTTAATTTAGATTTTACATTTGTGTTCTTATACAAGATAAAAAAGAATAATGGTATAATTGCAAAATACCAACTCATTTCAATGAAACAAGAGATGGATTTCCAAGGTATTGCAGTATTGATGTATTAAACATATAATAGAATCTTTAACATGAGTCGGTAATGCCAATGTAAGAATTCTTTATTTAAAAAAAAAAACCTGTTCAAATGCTTAGAAGAAATTAGCTGCTCTAAGCTAGATGTTCATTTGGCTTTGGAACAGAGTGATGCATTTTAATTGTAAATTTGCCCCCTAAAGTCATAAATAAAACATAAATAAAGTAGCAGCTACTGTAAAAAATCTTAAAATATTTGCAAACAAGGTATCACTGTAATTACTGGTATTTAAGGTGTAGAATCTATTGTAAGAATTCAATATATTTAACAACCCTAGATAGGGTTGATCATAGAATCATAGAAGATTAGTGTTGGAAGAGACCTCAGGAGGTCATCTAGTCCAGCCTCCTGCTCAAAGCCGGACCAACTCCAACTAAATAGTCCCAGCCAGGGCTTTATCAAGCCGGTCTTTAAAATCATTCGACCTGTCCAAAACTAATTGGTGATTGACTAGCCAAATATTGTCAAATGTCAAAAATTGTCAAATATTTTAAAGCACTATTTTTTTTTTTAGAATAGTGGTCTCTACTAGGCTTAGCATTAGATACCTATGCCAAATTACAAAAAAAACAAGTTACTTGACTGAGTTATTTTAAGTGAAAAAATGTGAAACACAATGAAATGAAGTTCTAAAAATTAAAGTCAAATTTTTACCTTTCTAGCCGTGTTAAATTAGCATTCAGAAGTGACTGTTTTCCAAGACTGAACAGTTACAAAAGAAAAATGAAATTAGATGGAAATAAAACAAACATTGCAATTATAAAAGAAAAAAGTCATACTTAAATACACTTATGTTAATCAGGCAGCAGGCCAACTCTTCAGGCAGCTAAATAGTTGTGCATCTTGCCTTTTTATGTTGGAAAGGGAGGTTTAATGATTGTGAACCCTCTTGTTCCTCCCCCACTCCTTTCTGAGTTAATTTTTGTATCTTTGTGTAGTCAGTTTAGACTGTAAGCTCTTTGGGGCAAGGACAATGTCTTCTAACTTGTTTAGTGTGCTTGTTAACCTCAATGTACAATGACAGCCTAGTGTACAAATGAAGATGTACATACATATAAACAATATTTGTTCTAGAAGAGTCCAACCTATCAAACTGGTCAACTTTCAATTACCTCACTTTTTCCCTATAGGTGGCCTTACCAAAGCAAAGGGAATGATCAAGACATGTATGTAGGCTTGCTAACAGGTTCCATCATAATGCAATCAGAAAAATAGGCTGCCATCTACATCAAGTCATTCTTGTTGGTATACTAACAATATTTGCCCATAGTCAATAGATAATGTCAATTGATTATCTATTGACTATGGGCAAATATTGTTAGTATACCAACAAGTTAACTGATTGGCTTGCCAAGCTTAATATATCATATATCTTATTTATTCAAAAACATTGGACTGGAGTCTGAACACCTCACCTGAACCCCTGCAAACTGTCAATAGGTTCAGGTCAAAATATGAACATATGGCTCAGACCCATCAGGCTTAGTCTATTGTTAAGGCTCAGTTAGTCTATCACCATCAATGTTATTCTCTGCAATTATTTTATTAAATTATAAAATTAGATGCATCCCAGTATATTAGCACTCAGTGCCTTAGCATCATAGAATATTAGGGTTGGAAGAGACCTCAGGAGGTTATCTAGTCCAGTCCCCTGATCAAAGCAGGACCAATCCCCAACTAAATCATCCCCTCCAAGGCGTTGTCAAGCCAGGCCCTAAAAACCTCTAAGGATGGAGATTCCACCACCTCCCAGTGCGTCACCACTCTCCTAGTGAAATAGTGTTTCCTATATCCAAACTTCCCCCACTGCAACTTGAGACCATTGCTTCTTGTTCTGTCATCCGCCACCACTGAGAACAGCCTAGCTCCATCCTCTTTGGAACCCGAGTTCAGGTAGTTGAAGTCTGCTATCATATCCCCCTCCTCACTCTTCTCTTCTCCAGACTAAATAACCCTAATTCCCTCAGCCTCATCTCATGAGTCATGTGCCCCAGCCCTCTAATCATTTTCACTGCCCTCCACTGGACTCTCTCCATTCTGTCCATGTCCCTTCTGTAGTGGGGGGACCAAAACTGGATGCAATATGAATAGAGGGGTATAATCACTTATTCTGCTGGCAATGCTCCTACTAGTACAGCCCAACATGCCGTTGGGCTTCTTGGCAACGAGGACTCACTGCTGACTCATATCCAGCTTCTTGTACACTGTAATTCCCAGGTCCTTTTCTGCAGAACTGCTGCTTAGCCAGTTGGTCCCCAGCCTGTAGTGGTGCATGGGATTCTTCCTTCCTCAGTGCAGGACTCTGCACTTGTACTTGTTGAACCTCATAAGATTTCATTTCGTCCAATCCTTCAATTTGTCTAGGTCACTCTGGACCCTATCCCTACCCTCTAGCGTATCTACTTCTTCCTCCAGGTTAGTGTCATCTGGGAACTTGCTGAGGGTACAGTCCATCCCATCATCCAGATAATAATTAATAAAGATGTTGAACAAATCCATCCCAAGACTGACCCCTGGGGCACTCTGCTTGATACTGGCTGTCAACGAGAGATCAAGGTGTTGATCACTCCCCTTTGAGCCTGACACTATAGCCAGCTTTCTATCCACCTTATAGTCCATTAATCAAATCCATACTTTTTTTTAACTTGCTGGCAAGAATATTGTGGGATACCATATCAAAAGCTTTACTAAAGTCAAGATATATCGCATCCACCACTTTGCCCATATCCACAGAGCCAGTTATCTCATCATAGAAGGCAATCAGGTTGGTCAGGCATGACTTGCCCTTGGTGAATCCATGTTGACTGTTCATGATCGCCTTCCTTTCCTCCCTCTAAGTGCTTCAAAATGGATTCCTTGAGGACCTGCTCCATGATTTTTCTGGGGACTGAAGTGAGGCTAACCTGTCTGTAGTTCCCCAGGTTTTCTTTCTTCCCTTTTTAAAAAATGGGCACTATATTTGCCTTTTTCCAGTCATCCAGGACCTCCGCCAATCACCATGAATTTTCAAAGATAAAGGCCAGTGGCTCTGCCCTCACATCAGCCAACTCCCTCAGCACTCTTGGAGGCATTAGATCTGGACCCATGGACTTGTGCATGTCCAGCTTTTCTAAATAGTCCTTAACCTGTTCTTTCATCACTGAGGGCTGCTCACACTGTGTTGCCCAGTGCAGCAGGCTGGGAGCTGACCTTCTCTGTGACCTTGTTGTTCTCATTGTCTATTAGCTTCATTTGTTTTATGAACACTTTTTTCTGCTGCCATTTACATACTTTGTATGCATACATATCTAGAACATAAGTCCTGAAGTGTTACATATTGTTGATATTAAGCACTTTAATTGTATAGGTATTTAACACTTCCTTTATTCACCTCATTATAATTTTTCTCAAGCTGAGACACTTATTAACAGCCCATTCTGTAGCATGCATAGACATCAGATCATTATAACAATAGACATATGGCAGACTAGGAGTGTGACACTAATTAAGAAAAAAAAAAACCCTTCAGATACAAATAGGTTCTTTATAACTAATGAAGAATGACCATCCACATGAGACATTCATTTCTTAGTTCAACAGTCATAAAACACTGTGTTTAGTGTGTCGTATTAAATCACCAGAAAATTAATTAACAAAGCCAGTGTCAGTGCCTCAGAACACAAAGAATATTAACTATTTTAGCTTTCTGCAAATGGAAGGAGTTCCCCCACTCCTTTATGATCTTCACTGATAATTTTGCCTTATAAAAATGACTGGACAACATGCCTTTACAAAACTCCCTCTTGTGTGGTTAGTAAAAGACGTGCATAAGTATAATAGTTACCTTGCCTTTTAATGTTTTTGTTTGTGCCTGAACTTAGTGTAACTAAATCTTAGCCTTCCTCATTTTTAGTGACTAAGATGAGAAACTGGAATTCTACTTCTTTTGGCTATAATGGTAAGTTTTGGCACACAAGTTGAAGCTGAGGTCATTGGGCAATTGTATAAAATTACTAAAATTGATTTGAATCATAAGAATATTATACATTTTCTAGTTAATTGTGATAAAAAAATAGTAATGACCACATATGTGAGGGTTTTTGTTTTTGTTTTAATCAAAGTCACTAGCAAACTCAGTTTTGTAAGATATATGTTCCTAAAATTGGAGTGGGGCTTATATTAGACATTCAAAAGCAGAGCTTCAAATGAAGCCTGTCACATCCAACTGCAACCTCCTGTGGCTTCTTAATTATGTCTTTCTTTCAAAATACTAAGCTATTTTCTCCAAGACTATGGATTTCTTATTAGCAGCATTTACCACTGAAGTGTGGGTTTTTACTTGTCCCTTATAAGATAATGGCATTTCCTTCTAGCCCATGTAACTTCACTAGGTAATGATATTGCTTTCTTTGGCAGATTCAGATGAAAAATTTAAAGATGAAATTTAGAAACTAATGAGACTCGATATATCGGATCTTGAAAACCTTTACTTCAAGATTTGTTAGGAAGATAGAAAATAGCGTCAATAAGGGCAAATGCAAAACTGAAGGTAAGTAATTGTAGTTAGGTCAGAGGCCCCCAAACTGTGGGAACATTTGGGGAGGGCATGGCTGGGGCCCAGGCCAGCCCCCATTGGGAGCAGGGAGGGAGTGACACCTGCTACACTTGTGGCCATGGCCCTGGCCCCAGCTTCCATTCCCGCACCCCGGGAAGACCCTCCACGCAAGCTTCCACGCCAGCTTCCACGCAAGACCCTGCCGCTGGATCCAGCTGTGGCCCCAGCCTCAGCCCCCTTACTCCTATCTGTGCCTCCCCCTCCTGGAGCTGTGACCAAGTTCCCAGCCCTGGCTCCTGGAAGTTGAGGGCAGCAGACAGGGATAAGGGTGGAGGCATGAGGTAAAAAGTTTGGGGACCATTGATTTAGGTATGTATAGTTCTCTTTGCAGGATACCCATGTTTACATACAACTCCAGAATTATATACAAAATTGAATGAGAGAGAATGCTTCACTAAATTCACCCAATATCAGTCTGTCATAAACAGATAGTTAAGAGTTAATGTCTCTTTTACCTGTAAAGGGTTAAGAAGCTCAGTAAACCTGGCTGACACCTGACCAGAGGATCAATGCGGGGACAAGATACTTTCAAATCTTGGTGGAGGGAAGTCTTTTGTTTGTGCTCTTTGTAGTGGTGGTGTTCGCTCTTGGGACTGAGAGGGACGGGACATCAATCCAGGCTCTCCAAATCTTTCTGAATCAGTCTCTCATGTTTCAAACTTGTAAGTAATTAGACAGGCAAGGTGTGTTAGTCTTATGTTTGTTTTCTCAACTTCTAAATGTTTCTTTTTGCTGGAAGGATTTTACCTCTGTTTGCTGTAACTTTGTACCTAAGGCTGGGGGCGGGGGGCACTCTGGTCTATAGGAATCTGATTACCCTGTAAAGCATTTTCCATCTTGATTTTACAGAGATACTTTTTACCTTTTCTTTCTTTAATTAAAAGCTTTCTTTTTAAAAACCCAATTGATTTATCTTGTTTTAAGATCCAAGGGAATTGGATCTGGACTCACTAGGGATTGGTGGGGGAAAGGAGGGGGGATGGTTAAATTCTGCTTGTTTTAAGATCCAAGGGGATTGCATCTGGAATCACCAGGGATTGGTGGGGAGAAAGGAGGGGTATTGTAAATTTCTCCTTGTTTTAAGATCCAAGGGGTTTGGATCTGTGTTCACCAGGGAATTAGTGAAGTCCCTCAAGGCAACCCAGGGAGGGGACGAAGTTTTGGGGGAACAAAGAGTGCCCCAGACACTGGAATTCTGGGTGGTGGCAGTATACCAGAGCTAAGCTAGTAATTAGGCTTAGAAGTGTCCGTGCAGGACCCCACATCTGTACCCTAAAGTTCAGAGTGGGGAAAGAAACCTTGACACAGTCCCATATATATGTCGCAAGGGTAAAGGAAATACAGATTTTATCTTAGCTAGGAAGATAGTTAGAGCAGTTGTTTTACTGCACGTGATGAACTCAGTAATAGATGGAGTTCTAAAGGTTCAGAGACCTGGTTTAAACTTACACCCAAAAATTCAGATGCTTATCCAAATCGGAGCAGCGACTATAGCAGTCTCCTTGGCTTTTTCACTGCCTATTTGGCAGCTCACTTTGTTTCTTTGTAGGGTTGTTGTCATTTAAAAAAAAAAAGAATCACAATTAATCACAGGATAAAAAATTAATTGTGATTAATCACGCTGTTAATAATATAAAACGATTTTATATAAATATTTTTGGATGCTTTCACTTTTTCAAATATACTGATTTCAATTACAAAGTGTGCAGTGCTCACTTGGTATTTATTTATTTTTATTATAAATAATAGCACTGTAAAAATAAAAGAAATAGTATTTTTAAATTAACTTAATACAAGTACTGTAGTGCAATCTCTTTATCATGAAAGTTGAACTCACAAATGTAGAGTTATGAAAAAAAAATAACTACATTCAAAAATAAAATAATGTAAAACTTTAGAGCCTACAAGTCCACTCAGTCTTACTACTTGTTCAGACAAACTAGTTTGTTTACATTTGCTGCCTGCTTCTTGTTTACAATGTTACCTGAAAGTGCGAACAGGTGTTTGCATGGAACTGTTGTAGCCAATGTTGCAAAACATATACATGCCAGATGCACTAAAGAGGCATACATCCCTTTACTCTTCAACTACCATTCCAAAGGACATGCATCCATGCTGATGATGGGTTCTGCTCGACAACGTCCAATGCAGTGCAGATTAATGCATGTTCATTTTCATCATCTGAGTCAGATGTCACCAGCAGAAGATTTGATTTATTTGTTGGTGGTTCTGGTTCTGTAGTTTCCACACTGGAATGTTGCTCTTTTCATACTTCTGAACCCATGCTCCACACCACCGTCCCTCTCAGATTTTGGAAGGTACTTCAGATTTTTAAATCTTGGGTTGAGCGCTGCAGCTATCTTGAGAAATTTCACATGAGTACCTTCTTTGTTTTTGTCAAATATGTAGTAAAAGTGTTCTTAAAATGAACAACATGCTGGGTCATTATCTGTTTCAGAATGTAGGTAAAACATTCAACAGCAGACATACAATTCTCCCCCAAGGAGTTCAGTCACATTTTTACTTAACACATTATGTTTTTAATGAGTGTCATGAACATGGAAGCAAGTCCTTCGGAATGGTAGCCAAAAGCATGAAGGAGCATATGAATGTTTAGCATATCTGGCATGTAAATACTTGCAGATCCGGCTACAAAAGTGCCATGCAAATAGCTGTTTTCACTTTCAGGTGACATTGTAAATAAGAAGCAGGCAACATTATCTTCCGTAAATGTAAACAAACTTGTTTCTTGTAGTGATTGACTGAAAAAGAAGTAGGACTGAGTAGACTACTTGTAGGCTCTAAAGCAGGGATCGGCAACCTTTGGCACGTGGCTCTCCAGGGTAAGCACCCTGGCAGGCTGGGCCAGTTTATTTACCTGCCATGTCCTCAGGTTGGCCAATTGCGGTTCCCACTGGCAACATTGTTTTGTTTCTGAGTGCAGTCATGTAACAAAAATAATCTACATATGTAAGTTGCGCTTTCATGATGAAGAGATTACACTACAGTACTTATGAGGTGAATTGAAAAACACTATTTTTTATCATTTTACAGTGCTAATATTTGTAATGAAATAATATAAAGTGAGCACTGTACACTTTGTATTCTGTGTTGTAATTGAAATCAGTATATTTGAAAATGTAGAAAAACATCCAAAATGTTAATAAATTTCAATTGGTATTCTATTGTTTAACAGTGCAATTAAAACTGCTATTAATTGCAATTAATTTTTTCAGTTAATCACATAAGTTAACTGCGATTAATCAACAGCCTTTGTTAATTTCTTTTTCTTTACATGCCATTTTCTTATTTCAGATTTTACAAATGTAGATTTTACCTGCACTTAGGTTGTCAACCTCTGTCCCTTGTTTTTTCCATATTCTGCATAACCTGCAAACCACTTCCACTGCCACTCATATTCTTTTGAGGTGATTCCATTCCGCTGCAACTGATGACAACTCTGTCCTGCCTGCTTGCACAAACTTCTCTGCCACTCCTCCCCTTAACTTCACCAACTTTCATCTTGTTTCTTTTGAGCTTAATTCCATCCTTGTCCAACACACTACCACAATCTTTGCCACAAGTGTCTTGTGCTGCAGTGCTCTCATCTCACTAGGTATCCCTTTGCAGTCTATAAATTAACTCCACTGAGGTTTCCTCATCAATGTTATATCACTTTGGCTTTTGTTTCCACTGCTGAGAGTACTCTGGACATCCTGTATGCTAAACTTTTAAACCACCAACAGCTGGCTGGTGCGAAGATGTGTAGCATTGTAAAAATGAAACACACAGACTAGGAGGATGGCATTTCAACACCACTGATAAATGATGAACAAAGGAGACTGCTAGTAACACCAGGACAAGTTTTCACCTCTCTTTCATTTATCTTGAATGAGGCAAGCTCCTTTTTGGTGAAGTTCCCAACATGTGATCCTAAAGTGGTACCTAAAACAGATTATAACCGAGGAGGAAGAGGTGAGAAATGCAATACAGATAACGAAGAAAGGCAGTGGAACATGATGAAGTAATGGCAGATCTGATGAAAGTCTTGGCCAACAGAGGCATAAAATGGATGAGCAGAGTGGTTAAAACCATATGGTGAGGCAAGAGAATACTGAAAGATGGATGTAAGTCTGTCTTGGTCCATGAATCCATGAATATCCTTGAATATGGAAGCTATTGAAGGATGAAGTTGCTATTGCATGAGATGAAGATACTGGAACTCATCTTGGATGCTAGGATTAGGAGTATGGTGGAATCACCCCTCAAACAAGAATAGTTCAGCTTCAGGAAAGGATGAAGAACCACAGATGCCATGTTTTTAAGTTATCAAATGATAGATAAGAAGCTAAAATACCAGCAGTGTGTCTTCTGGCTTTTATAGACCTGGAAAGACATACAGTAAAGTGTATAGAAGGATGTTCATGCTGAAACTGAGGAAATATGGAGTGTCTGAAGATTTAATAATTATGCTGAATGCCATATATAGATCACCTAAAAGAGTAATACAAATATGTTGTGGAATGACGAACCACTTAAAAGTGCAAGTCTGACTGCATCAAGGTTCCGCCGTCAGTCTACTATTGTGTATCATGTTGACAAGCTATATCTGAAGGTAGATCCCAGTAGGAAAAGATGAGAAGCTGTTGTATGCAGAAGACATAGCATGCCCAAAAGAAGACCTTGAGGAAATAGTAAACCAGTGGTATGACCAGTTAAGTGGGCGTGGGATGAAAATAAACATGATTAACACTGAGGTTATGTGGGTCAGTAGAGGTGCCAAAAGAAAACTAAATATACAGGTTATCTTTGAGACCTCATGAAGGACAGGAGAGATTTCAGAGGACTAGAAAAGGGCAAATATAGTACCCATCTATAAAAAGGGAAATCAGGACAACCCAGGGAATTATAGACTAATCTGCTAATCGAGGAAATAATCAAACTATCAATTTTAAGTAACTAGAAGATAATACGGTGATATGTAACAGCCAACATGGATTTTTCAAGAGCAAGTTATGTCAAACCAACCTAATATCCTTCATTGACAAGGTAATAAGCCTTGTGGATGGGAGGCAAGCAGATGATGTGATATATCTCAGCTTTAGTAAGACTTTTAATACTGTAGCACATGACCTTTTCTGATACAAACTAGGGAATATAGCCTAGACAAACTTACTATATGGTGGGTGCTCAACTGGTTGGAAAGCTGTTCTTAGGGAATTGATATCAATGGTTCACAGTCACACTAGAAGGGCATATTGAATTGGATTTGTCCTGTGTCTGGTTCTATTCATTATCTTCATAAATGTTTGAGATAATGGCATAAAGAGTACACTTATAAAGTTTGTGGATACCACACCAAGCTGGCAAGGGTTGCAAGTGCTTTGGATGACAGGATTAGAATTTGAAATGATCTTGACAAATGGGAGAGATGGTCTGAAATAAATAGTATGAAATTCAATAAGGACAAATGCAAAGTACTATACTTAGGAAGGAATAGTCAATTACAGAAATACAAATTGGAAAATTACTGCCTGGGAAGGAGTACTGCAGAAAAGATCTGTGGATTATAGTGGACATACTGAAATATGAATCAACCATGTAATATTGTTGGGGGAAAAAAGCAAACATCTTTCTGGGATGTATTAGCAGGAGTGTTTGTAAGCAAGACATGAGATGTAATTCTTCCACTCTACTCTGAACTAATAAAGCCTCAACTGGAGTATTGTCTCCATTTCTGGGCATCACACCTCAAGAAGGGTGTGGATAAACTGAAGTCCAAAGGAGAGCAATAAAAATGATTTAATGGTATAGAAAACATGACCTATGTGGAAAGATTAAAAAAATTGGGCTTGTTAAGTCTGGAGAGAGAAGACTGAGGGGGGACATAAGTCATCAATTACATAAAAGGTGGTTATAAAAAGGAGGGAGGAAAATTTGTTCTCTTTAACCACTGATGACAGCACAAGAAGCAATGGGCTTAAATTACAGCAAGGGAGATTTAGGTTAGACATTAGGAAAAACTTTCTAACAGTAAAGGTAATTAAGCAGTGAAAAAAAATATTAGGGAGGTTGTAGAGTTTCCATCTTTGGAGGTTTTTAAGAAAAAGTTAAACACACATCAGTTACAGTTAGTCTAGGACATACTTAGTCCTACCTCAGTGCAGGGACTGGACTAGGAGACCTATCAAGGTCTCTTCCAATCCAACATTTCTGTGATTAATGGAAGCTGACTGAACTAAACTGACCAGTTGAAATACATTGGTGGCTGGGTTATGAAAGATGGTGCACTTCAATGTGAGGTACAGTCCAGATTAGAAAGTGCTGGAAGAGTGTGGAATAACATCTCAGATGTATGATAAGCATGTACCACTCAGACTAAAAGTCCAACTGAATAGAACAACAGTGTACCCTACAATGTTGTTTGGTGTAGAAGCATGGGCAGTAAAGAGACAGCAGGTTCAATACCTACAGTTGTTCGAGATGAGCTGTCTTTGAGTGAAAAACAGAGTTACACGAAAGGACAGATTTTGAAGTGAAAGCATTAGGCTGGAAGCTGAAATCCATGATGTGGCTGACAAAATCCAGACGGCAAGGCTTCTCTATTTTGGACATATACAACGGATGAATGAAGAAGACCTGTAAGAACGTAAGAGTGGCCATATAGAGTCAGACCAATGGTCCATCTAGCTCAGTATCCAGTCTTCCAACAGTGGCCCATGCTAGGTGCTTTAGAGGGAAATTATTGAGAGATCCATCCCTTGTCATCTAGTCCCAGCTTCTGGCAATCAGAGGCTTAGGGACACCCAGAACATGGGACTGCATCCCTGACCATCTTGGCTAATAGCCATTGATGGACCTATCTTCCCTGAATGTATCTAGTTCTTTTTTAACCTTGGTAAAAATTGTATGGCAGGAGAGAGTGGTAGCAAACAGACATCAAAGAAACCCGAGGACATGATACGTGGATTGTATCAAAGAACATAGTAAGCAGGTGGAACTCAGTGCCACCTCAGATGGATTAGGATGGCAGATGCTTGTACAATTACTCAGCTCCAAATGGTGGGCTAAGGGGAATAATAATAATACTGAGCAGGACACCTTTTTAAAAGGAGGTACTTGTAAGATACTTTTTGCTCCTGGTTGTACTGGAAATACCCCAAGTACAATCCTTCTGGTGCTATTGTGACATTTCCAATTCAGGTGGAAATGCAGGAAATACAACAGCAACAAAGTAAGATAATGAAGTAAAAATGAACCTACCTTTTAAAATCTCACTAAAAGTTTATTATTTTTATACTTAGGGTCATGTCAGGTCTTTCTTTACCTATGATGATGTGCCCCATCCTACAACTGCTTTTATATATCTATTTATTGATTCCTTATGCCAATCTCATCATTGTAGAATAGTATCTAAACACCCTCAACAGAATATTCAACTACTCCAAATGACCTCCTGATAAACTAGTCTGATTTCCTCCCTTCTTCTCTAGGCCATCTTTGTTCAAGTTTTTTCGTTTCCTTTACACCTTCTTATTCCTTCTCCTCTCTTCTACTACCTATTATTTACCCTCTTTCATTCTCATTCTGTTCCCTCTGCATGTTTTTCAATATTCTTTCCCTTTTATTTCTATTGGCAGTGATTGGAATATTAAGATCAAGAAGTTCATTCTTTGCTTTGTAGGCAGTGGGGTCTGATTCCAGATGGGAACAGTTTCATGGTTCCAGTGAAACTTAATTGTCATGGGATAGAAAGGTTTTAGAGAGGCATTTTCTTAAGTAGTTTGGCAGAGTGTTATGGAGTCCTCAGAAATTAGAACCGGCAACTATATCTTCACAATATTTCCCCCTTCCTGTCAACATCAGCCACAAGCTTCTTCCAACTTGAGTCTCAAACTGAACATTAATTCCTAGGGACAAAATCGGTTCCGTAATTACAAAACATCTGTCATTCTAAGTCCACATAACCACACACATAATTGGTGGGTTTTGGATGATGAGACTACACTGTCATGCTGCAATCTGGAAAAAACACCTACAATCTGTAGAAAGATTTCCTCTATGTCTTTGTTTGCCTTTTATTTGTCTGACTCTGTGCAATCTTTCTGTTTCCTTCACCTCTCTTTTGGCTACTAGATACATTGAAATATGAGATGAGCTCTATGGGATAAAAGTTTTTCCCAAAGATAAAACCCATTAGTGCAGCTAGAGCCGTTAAAGTGAACCACTCAAGCAATTCCAACGTCACCAATATCCATTACAGGAGAAAACTTTATTCACAATGTGAAGGGATTTTTAAAACTAATGTGAACTGAAAAGTATAAACCAAGGCTACCAACAAGCTACAAGTCTGTTCATAATTTCCTCACTTACATCAGGGAGAGCTGAGACAGTAATCTGAACCTGACCTACAGAAAGCAGTGATAAGAGAGAAAACAAAGATCCAAAAAAAAATGTATGTGTTTATTGGAGAGTATCAATAGGACTCTGTATTAAAGGCTTTGAAAGATTCTTCACACCTCAAGAATTTCAACAATGATTTAATGCTGGGTTTCCCCAAATCCCTGAGCCCTTAGTTCCTTCTATCAGGCAATGGTGACAGCACAGAAAGGCCACAGGAAATAGCAAGCAACTACAGTATATTAATGTGTACAATATATTCATGGGATGGGTTTTGCACACTGTTAAGCCTTATTATGAAGTGGTTCTCATATATGTAATACTAACAATGCTAAAACATGTAGAGGAATATAGTCACTGGAGCTCAGTTGCCACTACCATGCTCATCTACCTTTGCAGATACTGTTATAAAGTCATTAAGAGTAGAGTGCCAACACAATGTTATAAACCACCTTTCTCTAGTTAATTTGGAGGGTCATTTACTTTAAAGTCTGGAAGGACTTAATTATAGTTTAGCACTCTAAACACAAGCCAGGATCAGTGGCAAATCCTTTAATGGAATCCGGAAATTCTAAGGTAGAAATGTCCCCTTTTCTATATAAAATGCTATGAAACAAATTCAGCACTTGAAAAGATATCACCCATGCGTATCAGAGGGCAGAATTTGTTCCCTTTCTTGTTTGAAGAGAAGGTCACATCATGGCTGAGATCCTCAAATAGTATAAATCCTCATAGTTTCACTGATTTGAATATAGCTATAGTAATTTATATCTGCTGAAGATGTAGCCCACTGTTCTTCACTGTCTTTAAGACTTCTCAAGCTCTATTCTATACCTTCTATGTGGATTTCTTTGTTTCAGTATTGCTTTCTTCATTCTGTTGCTTGTCATGGTCAGTCTCCCACCTCTCATCTTTCAAAGCAATGACAGGCTATTCATTGTAACTATATTCATTCCTCAGTTCACTTAGGTTTTCAGGCTACCTGGGGTTTTTTTGTTTTTTTTTCCCCCTAGTGAAATTCCTTTTTGGGGTCCGGGTAGTTGTGTCGTTATGAGGTCAAAGATCACAACTTTCTTCTTGCCCATGGTGACATAATACTTTGCTCTCTCTTTTCCTCTTTTTAGGGCCCTGTGTGCCCTAAGATAAGTGTTTATAGCTCTATTTCTTTCTTTATGCAATTAAATATTTATGTAAATTGTCGTTCCACTTTTGACTTGTTTTCATTATAAACTGGTAAACTTTTTCTGTTTAATGAGTGAACCAGAACTGGGTTGGTGGTTAACAAAATATCAGTCCTTAAAAACATGATGAAAAGAGGCACTATTGTGGATAATTTTCAGAAGCATATTCCACGTTTTCTGTCACTTTGACCTGGATGTTGTAACTAAGACAACATGGTTTTTTTTAGGATGAGGGCTACGAAGGTAAATCAGTATTAGATTTTTATGCTCTAAAAACTGTAGAATCTTAAAAATGTATGTAAGTGTTGTCTAAGCTTGAATTTAATCAATATGGTTTAACACTTTTATGAAACCGGAACCTTCAATCTATAGGCCCAATTCTCATTTATACTAAGGCTCAAAGGTGTGTGCAGGAATTTTAATTTGACCACTTTTGGAGGGTCACAGAACATGCCCCTGCCTAGGCCCTGGGACCAGAGGAGCTCTCTGCTCTTGCTGATTATTGGGGGAGGAGGGGCCCACGCCACTGCTTGCCCTGTCTTGTGAATGCCTAAGGCTTCTTTATTCCATTCTAGTAAATTAGATTTGCACTCAGAGTAAGGTCCCTAAATTGGCAAGTAGTATAAAGAGGTTTAGTGTGAATGAGAAGCAGGCTGTGTTTCACTGTATTCTTCCATCATGGAGTATTTTTGTTTAAGCCCATATTTATATAGCGAGAACCTAATGCAATTGTATGGATTACTCTTTCTATCTTAAACACTATGCTCTTTTACCTTAATTATAGTCATTAATAAACTTCATCAGTTAATATTTTAGAGAGATCATAGGTGGCTGCTATATGAAAACTGCTTAAGAGGAGTATTTTTGTTACAGCAAAAAGGTGAGAAATTTTTGCCAACATTATTATACTATTTGTACCAACCCAAGCATTTCTATGCCCCACATTCAGTCCACTACTCTGCTGGATGACGATGGTGGGGCGGGGGAGTGCATAAAAGCCTCTCCCTCTTGGCAAACAGGGCTGTATCCAGAGTCCATTAAAATCACTGAAACGGCTCCCATTGAACTCTGGTTTGGATCACAAGCTCTGGTTCAGCCCCATAGCTGAGCAGAATAGCTCCACAGCAGTGCAGAAACAAGTGGGGGAGATAGAGCGTTGGATCTATACATCACAAATTTATATAAAAAATTTAAATCTCAAAGCCATCCCATAATTTGGAATAACTGTCTTTTTCTGCTCAGAACTGCCCCAGAAGGAGAACTGCTGAAGTGTTTGTATTGTCAGATTTCAAGAAAACTGAATGCAGCAATGAGGAAGTTTGTACTGCACATCTCTGCGCAGTCTCTTATTTACAGGAGCAACCTGTTGATCTTTACTGACATGGGCAATTCACAGCAAAAGCATATAAACAGAAACAGTGAAAAATGTCCATTTAGTGAAAATCAGCAGCTTTGTTGGTGTCTCTTTAAATATAAGGAATCACATGGTGTTTATTTGCTATAATTTCAGTAAATTTTAGAGATCTGGAAATTAATATATTTTGCACTACTATTGCATAGCACTTTTTGTCTGATGATCTCTAAAAGCTTTACAACTATCTTTAAACCAATCCTTGTAACACCCCAGTGAGATAAGTCATAGTATCCTAGGGTGGGTCTTGACCCGTTGAAAGAGGCAAAGTATGTAATCTAATAAGATAATCATTATCCATGATTTAGCTGTGGATGAGGACCCTGAATTTGCTTGTATAATCAAGAGCTGGCTGGATGATGCAATCAGTCTTATTTTGGTTTGGCATGCTCTAAATGGGATACTCAATGCAGCATGAGTTGGAAGTGTTGGAGGTGTAGCTGTGGTTTGCCTAGAATTTCAGATTTAGGAAATTTCAAAAGCGGGATGGTGACGGGTGCTAATTCTGTTTGATACCTTGACTCTGTGTGCTTGTATGGGTGGCAAGGACTGCATTTCATTGATTCCACTCTATCCCACTGAAGAGATCCTTGAGGGCAGAACTGGGCAATTGCTCTGAGGATTCTCTTATGTGTGATTCAGCCAGATTCCCTTCTGACGTTGTTCATGTTAAATGTGTACGTAAGGTTATTGGGGAGAGAGGGAGATGATTTGAATTGAACTACCATTAATGGGAAGTTCTTTCATCTGACCTGAATAGTTGAGTTTCTTTTCTGCCTATTGTTTAGCCCAATGAGAAGGATTGAATGAGAGAGAGAGAGTCCAGATGATATCTAACAAAGCTGGTTTGCCCCATTGTGAAAGGATTGCACCTGCCCTTTGCCAAAGAGTTTCAGAATCTGGAAGTCATCTGCTCAAGTGCATGTAGACTAAAATATAATATCATAGAGAGAAGTTCTCCCCCCGCCCCGCCCCGCCCACATCTACATCTTCTTAGAAGTTAGCAATTTTTCTCCTTATGTGGACTTCACCAATGTGATCTGTGACTTTCATTTCCAGACTAGACAGTTACAAAGTGCTCTAATTGACCTATCCTGGAAGTCTACTTGGAAGCTGCAGCTAATACAGAATGCTTTAACATCTGTTCTGCAAAATCTGTACTGCCTTCCAGTTTACCTCCAAACCAAAAGTTAGCAGCAAAACCAGGAATGGAATCTAAAAGACACTCAGTCTTTTGTTTTAACTACTAGATCCACTGGCTCTGTCAAATACACAAAACTTTATTTGCAGGACAGGGAACATACTTCCTGTAGTCCAAGAAACCCTAGATGCCAACTGGCAAAGGGAATCGGGCCATATAGGGGTGCAAGGATCCACTGGTTTCACCAAAAGGATGTCATGTAAGGTCTCTAATGAAAGCCTGTGGCACACCATTCATCATAGTCATTGAGAGATGTATGTATGAAAATTATATGAGCAGTTATGTATATATATTAAACATGTTCTGTTGGTCTGCAGTTGAAAAGCAAGTCACTCAAAGTTAGCATATCTTGTGAAGATCTACAGACAGTGGGAGACACTTATCTCCATGGTGGACGATTATGTATTGTATGTCAGACATACATTTTAAGGGAAATTCTAATTAAGAGCTGGCAGAGACTTCAGAATAAAATTAACATGAAGGGGTAAATGGGCAGGAAGGAAGGAACCCTATTTTGAGGTGAACAACAAAAGTCTGTTCTGGTATATTTCAGAGTTCAGAAAAACACCCTGGCATTCCTTCAGTCTGTGAATATGAGCTGTCAGCAGGCTTGATCTTATGAGAAAAGGTCTAAACCAAACTGGTTGAAAACCTTGGGGAAAGAACTTGGGGTAAGCTGTCTAATAAGAGATAGGTGAATACCTCGTTAGTTAAGTTCAGTCTCTAGAAAGCATGATATGATGTTGTCTTACATGAAACCATTTCTTCCAATCTCTCATGCTGTTTTTTATTTGAGTTTCTATTTTTTTCTTGAATAAATTTCCTTTTGTTATATAATTGAACTCAAGTGCTATGCATAATACAGGAGTGCTGATCTAACTACGGAACACTGTCCTTTGGGAGCAGAGGATCTGGGATTTCTATGTGTATCTAGTGTTCAGGGGTCAGATACCACATTAGGACACTTTGAGGGGTCTCAGGGGTTGGGGTGCATATGTTGACAACCTGGAGGCCCAAGACAGGCTGGGGTAGCCCACAAGAGGATACTTGAATGGATGACAGGCTGGTTGCATTAGGGAGCAAACTGCCAGCTAGTATATGCAGGACTCCCTCACTCTGGAGGCTGGTGGTAACAAGGGGACTTTCAGCCCTGAATCCAAAGAAGCATCACGCTACTTACCTAAGTCTGTCTCTGTCAATTAAAATTTGGAAAGGGAAACTTTAGACAGAATACCAGGAAGTATTTCCTGTGAGTAAGATGAATTAAGCTGTGGAATAGCCTTCCAAAGGAAGTGATCAAATGTCCAATGCTTGGGACTTTTACAACTAGACTCAACAAAGTAGTAAACAAGATATTGTGGGCAACAGTCCTCCACTGGCAGGGAGATAGACTGGATGATCTAATACACATTTCTGACTTTTATTATTCTAGGGATTTTGAAGATATGATCTCTCAGTGATGACCTATGTTCAGTTTTTTATTAAGCACTAATCTATTGTGCTGAATTGTAAAGTGATTGTGTGATACAGACAAAGGACTATCCAAGGTAGATTACAATAATGAAATTCACATGACTTTTCCCTAAAATCATAAGCTTCCATGGGCAATCTGCCTCTCTAGACAATGCTATTATTAATACAATTTAAACTTCTATTTCATTGTTAATAAAATATTTTTAAAACAATGAATGAGTCCTGTGTGTTGAATGTTATTTTGTGTGTCCAGGCTTTTGTTTTTTTTCTATTACTTTTCTGTCTCTCTATATACACTTTCAGATTCAACATTCTGGCAAACAATTTGACCATTTCAGGACTAAGATTATTGTTCTTAGTTTATGTAGACTATCAATCCAATTAATGATGACACTTAACTGGGCTGGTTGCCAATAGAGCTGAGAAAAAATTAGATGTATTTTCCTTCTGATATTCTTTTATTTTCACATTTTGTCCCAAATCTTAACAAAAAGTTAAAATATTTTTATTGTGAAACAAAAAATTATGAAAATTTTGAATCAGAATGGTGAAACATTTTGTTTCAGACACAACCTCTACCTAAAGGGAACCAGTTTCCTTGTGGTTTTGTTTTGTATCTCTTCCTAGGATTTTTTTTTGGATTACTTTTCCCCCATACTGGATGGCTGGGACCTTTAAGATAGAAGTTATCTATTATCTATCCTGAAGGACTGGCATTATTTTTATTTTTGAACCCATCGTCCTTTGACGGTGTTTGTAGCTGTACCTTAATGTCTCATTTTCTGTTCCATGCCCGTCTCCTGTGGTGATGTCTTTCCTTTTCAGCTTCCACCTCCAGCAGGGGAGGGCCCTAGAGCTGTCTGTACCACTTTGCTTTGAGATCATCTTGAGAGAAAACAGGGTTTTCAGATTCCCTTCCCCAAAAGTACCATGGCAAAATCTGCCACAAATGGTTCACTGTGAAAGGAAGGGAGAAGGAGCAAGTGAACAAATTGAGTCAGGACTGCCCTGACTAAATCTGTGTCTCCACTGCACTAAAGCAAGCAGCTAGGATTCTGTGAGTGTAAAGTGTGACCCTGAAGCTGTTCTATATACAGCAACATCTAACTGCTCAGCAGGAATGTAGAGCACCGAGGAGCAGGCCTTCACTGTAATGGAGGTATGTTAGTTCTGAGGTTTATTTTACAGACCCAGGTATCGTAGTTGCTTAAAGTCTCTCCAATTTGGATCTCAACCTCAGTTATGGTATAAATTAAGTTTACAAAAATTACCTGGTTTTACAATGAAAACATGCTGGTGCACGAATATTACCTACATATAGCCAAACCAATCAATGCCAGAATAAGCACATTTGGATGTTAAACAGTTCCTCTAATCTATTACTTATTTTTTTTCACAAACAGAATACTTTTTTTCTCTTGGAAATACAGCTTCTTTATTAATATATATTTCTTGAAGCAGATTCATCTTCCTTTCAAATCTTCCCCCATCACAATGAAATCTGATTTAGCAAGTGGGTAATTGATCCTCTAACTGATTTCAGCTCAGCTAATATATTTTAAATTGCAGTATATTTGTATTCTGAGTCAGCCTTTGTACTTTAGTCACTGATAATATAGAGCCAAATCATGAGGTCTTTAGAACAATGGGAATGTGCCAGTCAAACTGAATGATAGGACCTTAGGATTTCCCCAGTGATAGCATAAATGGTAATTAATACATTCAATCTTTCCATTAACATTTAAATGAAGCTATTCTAAATTTAATTTATTTTTGTTTCATCTTCTAATTATTTTATTTTTCCTCCTCTACAGCTGATAACTATCAGCTATACCTTTTACAGGTGAAGATCCAGAAATCTGGAGCTTACGTGCAAATGGTGAAATATCACAATTTGTAAACGCCATGAATATGAATTACTTACTATTTACGCATATTCTTCATTCTTATTTTATCATGAAGAGCTGTTTTCTCTATTCCTGCTTCCTCCTCACAGTGTTAGTTGCTCTCATACAGTGATAGGTAGGCTATAAAAATCAATAAAATATGTACATTTTCTAGATGTTTAAGGTACGTTTTAGGCCCTTGTGCAACTGAAGCACAAATACAAGTTCAGCACAAATTAAATGTTTGGGTTTATGATTTTAAAAATATTTATCCACTAACAACCTGATGGAGTTTCATTATCATGAATTGTCAGCAGCCACTAAAAGGGGAGGGAACTGAGGCAGCCAAATAGTTTCAGCTGAAGTCAGGAAAATGCCACATAACTCCATTAATATTACAGACCCAACTACCTAACTCTCTGAGAGCGAGAATCTCCAGGCCCCACCATATCCTGCTCTGCCCTCCTCTATCCGCCTTTGAAAGCCCCCTCTTTGCTGTGTTCAGCGGAGTGCAAGGCACTCAGCCCCCAATGCCCCCCATTTCTGTGGTCTGAGTGGGGTTGAGACACTCTACCCACACTCATCTAGTCCAGCCACAGACCTAAGCAACCTAATTGAGACTGCTGATACAAGGGTAGAGGATCCAACCCCCACTTCCTATTTAAATCTGACTTTCAATCAGGAGCCGAGGAGAAAGCACACAAGTCAGGGTCTCCTGGGGAATATTGGAGGCTTAAAAGATTTGAACACAATAGCTAAGCATACGAATGGCCAACATGGGTCTGACCCAATGGTCCATCTAGCCCAATATCCTGTTTTCTGACAGTTGCCAATGCCAGATGCTTCAAAGGGAATGAACATAACAGGGCAATTATTGAGTGATCCACCCCGTCATCCAGTCCCAGGTCTGGCAGTCAATCATCGTGGACAGTTCTCTGAAAACATCTGCTCAATGTGCAAAAAAGCTAATAGACTGTTAGAAACCAATAGGAAAGGGGTAGATAATATCATCATACTGCCAATATAAAAATCCATGGCATGCCCACACCTTGAATATTGCATGCAGTTCCGGTTGTCCCATCTATAAAAAATATATATATTAGAACTGGGAAAGGTACAGAGAAGGGTAACAAAAATGATTACAGGAATGGAACAGCTTCCGTATAAGATTAAAAAGACTGGCACTATTCAGCCTGGAAAAAGAGATCGTTTAGAGGGGATTTGATAGAGGTTTACAAAATCATAAGTAGTGTGGAGAAAGTGGATAAGGAAGTGTTATTTATCCTTCACATAATAGAAGAACCAGGGGTAACCCAAAGAAAATAATATTCAGCAGGTCTAAAATAAACAAAAGGATATACTTCTTCACACAACACACAGTCAACCTGTGGAACTTATTGACAGAGATGTTGTGAAGGCCAAAACTATAAATGGATTCAAAAAAGAACTAGATAAGTTCATGGAGTGTAGGTCCATCAGTGGATATAAGCCACGCTGGTCAGGGATGCAGTCCCATGTTCTGGGTGGTGATATTGTCTACCCCTTTCCTAACATTCTATTAGCTTTTTTACAGATTGAGCAGATGTTTTCAGAGAACTGTCCATGATGATTTCAAGATTTTTCTTGATCAGTAACAGCTAATTTAGACTCCATCATTTTGTATGTATGGGTAGTATTGTTTTCCAGTATTTTGCTTTCATCAACACTGAATTTCGTCTGCCATTTGGTTGCCTAATCACCCAGTTTTGTGAGATCTCTTTGTAATGCTTCGTAGTCAGCTTTGGACTTAACACCAGTGCTGCTGATGGCCCGTGTGTACAGTTTTAAGAAGCTTTTGCACAATGAAAACATTGACTGTCTGTTAATCTGGAATTTCAAAACCGCTATCAGAGGGGTTGACTGTGCCATACTAAGTGTCAAAGCAGAACCCCACTAATCCCAGTAGTGCGCCAGGAGTTTTCAGAGCTCACAGGCACCCAGCACTAGGCTACATGTCCTTACTACACATCTTGATGGGATGAATCTTACTCTGCCCTGGAACTGTTGCTGGTGCATAGAAGGAGGAACAGAACCTTGTCCCTACCACCAGCTTGCTTCTCTCTTCTATTTGAGGGCTGTTCAGTGCCCCAAGGACAGAAGGTCAGAGCTCTCCCTCTGTCTCTGAGGACTACATAGTCATCCTCTACAGTTCCTAATATCTGTATATTTGCTGCATGAACCTCATCCTTGATATCCATAGTCGAAATCTTCCTATTGATTTCAGTGGGCATTTAGGCCCTTTATACTTCCGTAGAACTAGAATGCAGTTTGCATGAAAGGCTCCTTGAAAAATAATGTTGGATTGTAATCAATCATTTTTAACGCTCTAAATGTACAAAAATAGTCTGAAACATAGCATATATGTATCTTTCTGTATCATAAAAAAAAAAAATTTCCCCTCTCACCCCTATGGGTGGTATGTGTCTTTCTCAACCTCGGGTCCTCTACCAGAGGCCTGGGAGTTTGAGGGTTCTGCGCAGTATCTTAGCTGTTCCTAGCACTGC
>NC_133778.1:59150427-59291118 GCF_003597395.2 Chelonoidis abingdonii
GTCCTGGTTCCTCAACATCTGGCACGGACCTTGTTAATCCGGGTGACGTCCGAGCCGGCATGACTCTCCTAGTTCGTGTCACTCTCATATTTGAGGTAGGCAGGTGAAGCGTTAGGGGGACTTTTGTCCAAGGACCCCTACTGGAAAGTTGGGTACCAACCGGGATTTGAACCCCGGTTTCTTGTATCAAAGGGCAGTCTCCCGTATGAAAGGGCGGCGCTCTTAACCACTATGCTATCCAGTCACTATATATATTTGCAACTTTAATACAGACAGAATTTAATGTTTTTTGGTGGGAAGGCAGAAATATCTCCTGAATTGTGATCATGACTGCCAGGTTTTAACTAGTTAAATTGATGTTTATTGTAACTAATGGCTAGCTCATAGCAATAGTGATACTCTAGAATATCTGCATTGCTACAAGGAAAACTGCAAAATCAAAATCGTTCTACATGAAGACAAATTTTTCAAAATATAATTTTGATCTGATGGTCTGTATCAATAACTGACATTTATTTGTTTAAAAAAAGCACATATAGGGCCACATATTCTCCTGCTTCCTTTGCATTGTTCAGGTGGCTCCAGTGGGATAGAAAGCATCTACATTTGGCAAGCTGAGTAGAGGGGAGCTTTCAGCTGGCCTGGCAGAAAACTGGCATACCTAATCCCTCTGCCGGTCCCAAAATGTGGCACTAGAGTAGGATGCTGGGAATAGATGATGAGTGATTGTATCTGAGCACACTGCACTATACTTCCTTGAGGACGGCTGTCAGCTGATGGAGTTTGGAGAGGCCCTGTCACTAGGCTAAACTCAACATGCCTGTGCCCCAGCCAGAGCATCAGGGTGCTACAAGCTGCCTCCTGACAGCTTCCTTCATCCCCAACCTCTTGGGCATCTTCCTCTTCTTTGTTAAACTCTCAGTGCATTTTATCTTAAAGTATCATGTAAGCTTTCTGGGACACAGACTGTATATTACTAAGTGTCTGTACAGTGCCAAGCACTGTGGAGACCTGACCAAAGCTGGGGCCTCTAGGTGTTACCAGGAATATAATTATAGTAATCATACAAAATGGTTAGACAGGTATGGATGATGGCAGAATGTAGAGTGATTATTACCCAGTGAAAGAGGAATACATTCTGAAATGTAAACAGTTGAATTTCTTCTTGTATTCTGAGTGTCTGAGTTGTTCTTTTTTCCTTCTCAATATGGTTGGTGACATCCTGGCCCAGGGTTGTGTTAGTGATTTGTTTGGCATTGGCAGACTCATGTAATATTGAAAATAAAAATTAAAAACTTTATTTAAAAATAATCACTTCCCCATCCTGAATGTTGTCAAATATGAATTTCAGCATCTATAATCTTTAGAGTATGGCAAACCTCCCATAAAACCGTAAGTTGTATTATCATCATTTAATTAAGTAATCCTTCTTGAGCAGTTGATTTTCTTTAATTATGCTAATCCTTATTTAAGAGAATATAATTCTACCGGTAATGCACTGAAAAGCTGCACAGTAGACAAGTACATAAAATGCCTGTACCTAGCCTTAAAGTGGAAATATTATGCAAATACATGATAATATACAGTGCATTCTTTCTCTCTTCATTTTTTGAATATAAACAAAATGTATATGAATTCTTCTATGCCTATTCTTTTTTTAGGTCCTGAGGAAATAGAATTCAAGTGTCCCCTGAATCATATGACTTGCATCGGTACAAACAGATGTATTCACTTGTCCCAACTCTGCAATGGTGTATATGACTGTTCAGATGGGTATGATGAAGGAGTACATTGTCGGGGTAAGTGAATATGTTGGGGAAAAAATTTCCACCAACTTCAGGTCTTTCAAAAGGATGCCTTTTTAAATGTGAGTTCAAAGTGATTCAGTAAACTTCTTCTTTTAACCATATGCATTTAAAATAAGTATGTACGTTATTACATTTAGTATACATTTCAAAGCCAGCTTTTAAAAAAAAATGTTTATTTTGAAAGAACTGTGAATAAAAATACCTACAGGCTTTCTTAGCATTTTTCTTTAAAAATTACAAAGTTTGTATGAAAGAGTTGTTTTCACCAAAAGAAATATGAACAAATCTCTTCTTTGGAGTATAGAAAATAGGTAACACTTGTTTGCCACAAATCCCTTTTTCCCCTAAAACGCTGTTGTTTAAAAAAGTCAAAAACAATTGGAAAGAATTTGACACTTTAGTGTGTTATGGCATTAGGTTTTTCCAATCAAAATCATTTTCCTTTCAAGGTTAACACTATTTGATTTCATCTCACTTTTATATTCAAATAATTTTACAGTTCAAAGGGTGAGTTTTCCTTAATTCTATCTGTAAGGAATTCATAAATAATACTCACGAAATCTAAACACCCTACCTCACCCCCGCAAAAAACCTTGCTCAAACAAAAGTAAACATCATGGATCATCATCTGAACTAAATGAATATAGCTGAATTGTCGTAAACTGAACTATACAGTTTTACAGTAGCTGAGGCTAAGGTGCATAGGATGGATCCTCTATTAACTATATTTTCACAGTGAAAGGGATCAAGTGTCAAACATAAAGTGTCTCCTTCTTTAGTCCTTATTTGGAAAAACTCACTCTGAGTTTGATAGATATTTTGCCTGTATATCGAGTTTAGGATTGGTCCTGAACAGAGTAGTGAATAAATGAAATCAGCAAAAGGATCTCTGGGGCACATTGACACATTCTAAGTTACAAATAAGTACTACATAGAAAAGAGCGTTTATCAGTTAATCACAATTAAAACATAACCCCCATAGATGTATTTACATATTTAAATTACTCTAGATAGGGGATTAAAAAAAGCTAATTCAAATAGTGGACAATGGTTTTTGTTCATTAGGAATTTAAAACCTTAAACATAAGGAGATTAATAGTACGGTGGAACCAGGAGACGAAGTGGATTAAAATTTAAGGCCTTACTTAAAGCATAAATTAAACAGATTCTTTGTTTTCTCCAATTGTCATTTTGCAGGGCTAACCTGCGCTTTAGAATAATAGGAATAACTGTTTTGGGGACAGGTCTTTTTTTATTTTCTGTTAAAATTACCTTTTTAAGGCTGATGTGGACTCTACCTTCTTATGTGATCACTAAATATTCTAATGTATGTGATATTTTCCCAGTAGTAAATTTCTTGTGCAGTACCTTTTATAAATATGACTTGACTTTAATAGTTCTCTCTCATAGAGTACAGTAAAGTTTAGGAAAATATGCGAGTATTGACAGTTGATTTTAGCCCTAACTTGAATATACAAAATTTAATACTGTATGGTGAAGTGGATATGTACTAAAAATTGAGTAAGAATTGATAGCCAAACTTCCAAATACAAAATCCCTATTTAGAGTAGTCTTCTATTAATACTGCTGGGAAATGGGTAACTGTGCACATAAATATTGATCTGAGTGGCAACTACCCATTTTGCACATATATAACTGATGTGAAAATATGTCCCTAAATTAAAGGGCACTTGCTTCCTCTAATAAAGTTAGAGACTGAAGAAATGAATCCAAAAAGTAAAAAGAAAAAAAATCTAACAACCAAATAATTAAATAAAAAAAAGGGTTACACTTTATAACAAGGACACTGTATTCATGTCGTTAAATTACCCTTATAGTAGAAACTCATTGCATTTGCATGATTTGATACCAGTAACTACCAGTAAATCATTCTCCATAAAGTTCACTATATGAAATAATTACTGGATAAATAACATGGAGTTAACATACCTAGATTATAATAGTATACATATTAAGGAGGACACCAAAGAGTAATCATGAATCAGACATGTTGTTAACCTTCTGCCTATATCAACTATTGTTTTTGAAATACTGCATACTGTAGCTGTAATTACTTACAGTACTAATATTTTAAAGAGTAACCAGTATCTGAACAAAATAATTTTTGTTTTAGGAAACCTAGCAGAAAATATTATTTCTTCATGGCACTGGCAAAAGAGACTCTTATCTGCATTTTGTGTTAATTAATGAAATTGTTAATCTAAAAACATTTTCAGTTCATCAGAAAGGTAATGAAAAAACACTGCACATGTTCTATTGAAGTAGTTGCATTAACCTGATATGTTACTTAGGATAACCATATCACTATGTGTGTACATATGCATGTGTCGATGTACATTCATATATGGGGAATGTGAACATACATGGTGAAGGGCATTCTCTAAACTGATATGCCCTTTCAAAAGACAGGTCTTATCTCTTGGAGACTGAAAACTTCTCATAATGCACTAAGAACTAATAGAATTCAAACATTCAATAACTAGAACTATTCAAAATGCTTTCTCTAAATTTTGCATTCTTATGTTAATTCATTATATTAACAACTCAGATGGACATATACTGGGCAGGGTGCTTTCACGAGGCAAGGAAAAATATGATTATATCTGCAGTGTGAAATGGGTAGTTCATGTGAATTTTGAATAAAATGGTAGTAGATGCAATGCTGTTACAGGCACATATGCTTTTTCCCCTGGGGAGCGTATTGCGTAAATTCAGATTTTTGTGGCAATAGAGAATAAAAATGGTTTTATTATATACAATTATTTTTCAGTGTTCTTTGAAGTTACAGGGTGTATTTGATTTGCTAAAATTCATTCTTCAAGATCTGTACCCTATGTGTATTCCACATGTGGATATGCCTGTGCACCATGCATCTGAGACTAGAGGGCATAAGGGGAGGTGCTGACTCCTTCTCCAGTTCCTTCTTACCACCTCATGTCCTGAGTCTGTGTTGAGCTATCCTCGCATCCTCTTCATTTTTGTAACTATAACCATATATAGTTTACTAGTATTTTATAGTAATTTACATTGTTAGTATAGCTTAGTTTTCCCCACCCTGGGGACCCTCTCCGTCCCTCCTTTTCGGAGTAGGCCTATGCCCAGAAGTCTTGGATTTAAAAACTCCATCTCCTACCCTTGCTCCTTCTCAATCAGTGACAACCACCAGTGCTGTTTTTACTGCCTTGGGGGAGATAGCTCCTTTCCACCCCAGATCCGAGAGGGATAAGAGCTCCTAATGAGGAAGCACCTCAAGGAGAAAGGCAGGAGATCCCAATCAGATCCAAGCCGGGGGGACCCCTCTCTACAGCAGCCACAGTGCTTGAGCAGTGTGCCTCCGATCACGAATTCTGGAGTAGAGGCCAGATCAGTAAAACTACAGATCTATTATCTTAGGCATCTCATGAGAAGCCTAAAGGGCACTCTCAGACATACAAAGAGATCCCCCTCTGAGCCTGCTTCTAGGATAAGGGATCCCTCCCAACTCCTTGCAAGTCAGGCACACAGGTCTTAGGTCTGCCTAAGCTTCTCAGCCATGAAGGGAAAGGGGGCAGGAGCAAGCTACACAAGCTACCTCTAACATGTCGCAGAACTGACATCCACCAGTACCAACCAAGAGCTCCAGATGGGACTCTCCCTCTCTAATGGTAGTGAGGCATATTCTACACCAGAGAGATCTTAGTCCTCCTGGACCCACAGTCTCCTCTACTTTCAGGCCCAGATCTTCTGAAAGACATCTAAATCGCAGAGGGACACCTTCTCAAGGAGGAGGTGGCAGCGTTAGTCCCCTAGTCTATCCGTGAGTCAAGGCTTGCCTCCTTCCAACAACAATGGTACTAGTCTTTTAGTTGGCCGAATTCGACAAACTATTACCTCCCTAACCCGGGGTTTTTAGAATTTCTTGGACTTGTCCTCTGCCCAAGCAAGGTTAAACTCCAAGGGATAGCTGGTACCTAATGCAGCCATCACACCCATCAACCAGCCTTCAACCATTCATACTTTCATTATAAGGGTCTATGGGATCATTATGAATGAGACCCCTGGTCCATGTGCGCTACCATAGAATCACGTCATCCCTCTCCTTTTCTGCAACAGCAACTGGCACTGCAGATATACACAGAGGAAAAGGATGACGAGCTGGATCTTCAGTAATGCTGGTACTGATAGGTGTATCATCTTTGTCTCCTGATAAGGAAATTGCCCCATCTTTCATCATCTCCATCTAACAACCATGGGTTTTATGAAGAACTATTGCAGAGAGTGGTGGCAGAACTTCAGATTCCATTAGAAGAAGTTGAAGATATTCAGTAAAAGCTCTTGGATATTTTGCAAGGCACACAATCAGGTAGCTCGCCCAATAAATGAGGCCATTATAGAACCATCTAAAGTGCTATGGATATACTGGCAACATTTACCTGTATCCCTTAAAATGTTGATAAATGATACTTTGTGCCTTTGAAAGGGGCAGAATTCTTATTCACTCACCTTACCCCCAACTCCCTAGTAGTACAAGCAGCCGTGGAAACATGCAGAAGATTCGTTATGACAAAGTATGTCATACTCATCACACATACTTGGCCCATACAGTTCTGGTTTCCAGACCTTCTACTAATATCAGCCTATCATCCCATCAGCATTCAACTCTTCCAACCAACTCAGAAGAATGGCAGGATCAGACATCCCAAATAAGACTCTTCACTTCATGGCTTGCTATTCGGATGGGTGTCAGACCTAGAGCATTCATGTTTGGAAACTGTTCAAGCTATTCTTAATCATAGCAGAAAAGATTCTACCAAAAAATGTAACAGATGGATTTCTTTACCTGGACAAGGCAGACCCAGGTATCACTAGGTCCAGCAGGTATTCCTGCTATTTACTCATAGACTCATAGGTCAGAAGGGACCAAAATGATCATCTAGTCTGACCTCCTGCACAAAGCAGGCCACAGAACCCTACCCATCCACTTCTATAAAAACCCCTAACCTATTTTAGACCACCTTCTCATTCTCAAGATCTTTCTATTAGCTTGCTGCAGTTCCAGTAGCAACAGTCAGTGCATGTCACCCTCCAGTATTCTATTTTTTATTCACCTGGCTAAAGCCAGCTTCCTTAAAGGCTCTTAACAGGACCTTCCCACCAGTAGTGCAGCCAATGCTGGGGGACCTCATTCTTGTACTTTCAACATGTATTGAACCTCCTTTCAAACCTTTGGTCATGTGCTCAATGTCTCACCTGTCTATGAAGGTCACCTTTCTGTTTGTCATTTTGTCTGCCAAGAAGGTGTGTGAGCTGGGGACCCTGGTGGCTGACTGGCCCAACATTCCATTTCATAAAGAGAATGATATCCCTTCACCTTCACCTGAAATTCATCCAGAAAGTAATTTCTGAGTTCCGCATAAACCTATCAAATCACTTACTGCTATTCTCCCTGAAGCCTCATGTCTCTAGCAAGAAGAGGAGACTTCATCCTCTCAACATTAGACAAGTATTGGTGTTCTACCTGCGAAGAATGAAACCATTTAGAAAATCACCTAGCTCATTTGTTGTTATAGCAGAGAAAGCACAGGGATAGGCAATATCTGCTCAGACACTCTAAGTAGATTTCTGATGGTATTCCTCTTTGCTATTAGTTGGTGCATCTCCCTCCCCCAACAGGGAGAGGGCCCATTCCACTAGAGCACAGGTGACCTCAGTAACAACTCTTAAAGAAGTAGCTGTGCTAGTCATTTGTAAGGTGGTATCCTGGTGGGTCCAGGGACAGAATAGGCACATGCGTTGATCATCTCCATTTTTCTGTATGCATGTGAGACATGGATCCTTACGGCCGAACTTGAAGGAAAAGTACAGGTGGTAGAGAGGAGATGCTTCCATAAAATCCTGGGTATCTCCTAGTTCGACCACATCACCCAATGTGCTGGGTCATATGAAGACCTCCTGACAACTGTGAAGAAGTGAAAGCTGAAGTTAATCTAGACTATCTAAGATCATTCTCCAAGAGACAGTACAGGGGAAGAGAAGAAGAGATAGACAGAGGAAGAGATGGATTGGCAACATAAGAGTGGACAGGAATGGACTTCATGGAGACTCAAGCACTTGACACACAGTTGTCAGGGGTGGAGACAATTGGTTGGTTGCTCATCAATGATGGTGCCCCAATGACGAATGTAGTTATGGGAGTGATGATGATGATGATGAACCTGGAGTTACAGCCACACTTTCACAAAGCATGTTTTGATCTAATCCTCTTCTGCTAATGTAGTGTTACAGACATCTATACCTCCTGCATCGGTGTGCACCTCTCCTATCTGAGACTTGCTTGATTGCTGCAGACATGTAGAATACACACAGGGATCAGCATTCAAAGACGAAATTGAGGTTACCTAGCTGTAATTGGAAGTTCTTTGAAATGTGTGATATTTATCTATATTCCACTACCTACCCTCCTTCCCTTCTGCTTTGGATCATGACTGGATTTATGGGAGAGAAGGAAATGGAGAGGCTGTCAGTCCATACCTCCCCTTATACCCACAGTGCTGAATATGAGGAGATCCAGGGTGAAGGCATGGAGTAATTGACACCATTTGCATGATTTTGTGATCTCATGTGCATGGCATGCATGCACACCCACAGATACAGATAGGGGCCACTCAACTTAAAGAATGTCCAGTTACAGCTAAGTAATCTCCATTTATATACTGGGGCTATCTGAAAATCACAATGTACAATGGTCATAAGAATCTGGATTTGTCATGTGCCCGTTGTATCTATTAACTGATAATTATTTCCTAAGAGCATAGAGTACTCAGTATGGAGGGTATGTGCATAAGCCAAGGCTCAGAGCAACTGATAGCTTATTTTATAGTTTATAGACTATTTCAAAATTAGTCTTAGAAACATAATGGCTTTCTTCAACAAGGTTCTTCACATTCATTTTAATGTCCAGAGGACTGATCTGCCCCACTTACATCTTCTTCGGGCCACTTTTAAAAATTTTCCATCCAATAAGCTGGGAATTCCTCTACCAATGAGGAATCCCCAGGTGGCATAAATTTGACAGAGTTGGTTGTAAGCCACCCCATTCCAGAATCTACCACTGTCCATGCTAGGGGTGGGCATAGACAGGGTGTACTATGCTCCACTAATCTTCAGTAGGGGGCTGTTACAACTAGAGCAGCCCTTGCACTGCTTCATCTTGCTCCCGCATCTGATTTTGAGGTGTTTGTTCTAGTCAGACTGAAAACACAAATGTCTTTGAGGTTGATCAACCACTTGGGCATCTTATTCCTTTGATAAATACCAATAAAGTGCTTAGTGCTTTTCAACACACAGATGTAAACAGTGCTTCCTGTTATAGACATAAAATAGCCCAGTGGAATGGGGGGAAAATATTTTTGTTGGTCAAATTTAAAATTTTCACTGGTTAAATTTCTGGCCAAAAGTGGGAGAAGTGGGTCTTATGGAGATGAGATGAGGGAAGGTTTAGGACAACACAGTGGGATTAGGAGGTTATCCTATGCATAGGACAATATGGAAGAAGGTGCCAAGATGGGAGAAAGCAACACCATCAATGTCCCCATTTTTCCTGTTACTGGAACGAAAGCTGTGAAGAAAAATATAAGGTATGAGATCCATAGTGTAGACCAAGTCACAGTTGTTCAGGAGTTTGAATTTCTGCCTTTGGATTTAATAGATATGGAAGTTTGGGATACACATGGGATTCTGTTCTCCCAAGAGGGTTTGTTTGTTTGTTTGTTTATTTAAATCACCGTAGCACCTATGTCTAGTTATTGAACAAACCCATAGCAAAAATGTGATTGCTGCTCCACAGAACTTGCAGTCTAAGTAGTATATATGCATAACTTAGACATCTCTGCTTTCATTTCTCTGAATTTTGGTACACAATGCAGTCTGTGGAAAATATAACTGAGTACACAAGAATTAAACCTTGTTAGTATCTAGGGCCATACAACCCATAACAAATCTTAAAAGGTAGAGGGTAAGAGCTATAAGCTCGGTGCTGAGAGCTGGAAAGCTATGGAAGTTGAGGAGAGAGAGTACTGGATTAGTTTGAGAGGAAAAAGGTAGCTTTACTCTGTGGGAGCTTGTCAGAAGGTTGGTCAGGCACTTGTCTTTGAGGTGTTAATGGTGACATAAGGAGATAGTCCCAAAAGGTTTGAAAACAGTTCAGAGAAGTATCCAAAGTTTTCTTAACTGAACCTCCAAACCTTTTAAGTTTTGACTTTCTCTAGAAGTTCAGAATTCTTTGGAACACTGCTCACATGAATTCCCTTTACTTGAACAGTAAAGATGAGTTCAGTGCAAACAAGAAGTGTGCTAGTTGGTTAATTATAAGTGAGGCAGGCACATGTAGCCCAAAGGAAAGGGTGTTGTATTCTGTCCATCAGTCTAATATCTTTAGAAAACAAGACAGTTATAACTAAAAAATGGTATAGCACACAAAATAAGTCATCACTAACAATAACTTAGACACAGGAACAATCACCTTTTTATTAACAGCCATTTCTTCTTCGTTGGTTTGCATTGTTAAAAAAAGCTGTGTTGAGTTATTTCATACAACTAATCTCTATTTTTATCTGTTCCTGAAAACCAAAGTACTTGAAAGTGTTCTTTTTAAAATGTAGTTGTCTGAAATATAGCACAAAGTATATAGCATAAACTCTCAAATTCTAAACCCTGACCATATCTGGTTATTGGAAGTACAGTACTAAGCTGGGTTCAGATATAAGTTAGTTATACAGCATCCTTTTTCCTCAGTTAAAGTTTCAGTACCAATTAAGTTCTGTATAAGCTCAAAATGACTGGCAAGAGTTTAGTCCTCTCCAAAACTCAGGTGAACTTCAAAAGAAGAGACCACTGGAATGCTGAATGCTATTTTTTTTGTCTCTTTGATTGTATTGTTCAAGATGATTTTTCTTTGCTCTTTTTTTCATTTTAAATGAGATCTTTTAAGATCTTTTTTAAAAAGGAAGGAAGAATACTGAAGGTGAATATCATGATAATCCTAGTGGCCTTTTTCTCTGTGTTGGATTTCTTGTTGTATGTTCTGTCTTAGTAGGTAACCTATTATTCACATGGCTACAGAAGCGACTTAGGTTCTCTAATCTCTACATCTAAGCACTTTTTAATAGAACAATATTTATATTATCTGTAACATAAAAAGTTGAAGAAAATGTAACGTGTCTATACTGGGGAGATAGTCTAGCTCTAAATTGTGGTCCAAGTAAAACAAATATTCTACAGAAAGTAAATTGGTCTGCTTTTTCCCTTGGCCAGTCTGCAATTACAAAAATAAAATGAATAGTTACCTTAAAGTTGATTGAAAACCTGAAAACATAGCAGTAAAAATCACTAAATATCCTTGAAAGGATATTTCAAAGGACCTCAGAACGCAAGCTGTACTTTAGAAACAGTGATCATAGAAGGCTATCGAAGAAACAAATTAATATGATGAATATGGTAAAGCACTGGAATGTGTTACCTAGGGAGGTGGTGGAATCTCCATCCTTAGAGGCTTTTAAGGCCTAGCTTGACAAAGCCCTGGCTGGGATGATTTAGCTGGAGTTGGTCCTGCTTTGAGCAGGGGGGTGGGACTAGATGACCTCCTGAGGTCTCTTCCAACCCTAATATTCTATGATTCTGAGAGGCAAGAAAATAATAAACTGAAGGCACTAAGTACACAGCTACTGGATACACAAGAAATGTAAAGTATATTACATAGTAATTGCCATTATATTTTTACAAGTAGATCTGTCTTAAGTATCAAGAATACCACAGGAACACTTTCTATCATGCAAAACTAACTTGCAGTGGCAAAACAGTCAGTTTTCTGAGTGATCTCTTTTTCTATTTGTATGTATAGTTTTCCAGTTCAGGTACATGAGTATGAAAGAGAGAGAAGGCACGCACATATTTGATGTATATAGAAAAAATTGTTTAAGACTTAAGGTGCTACGTTATATATCACCAAAGCTATCACAGTGACCTGGATGTTGTGCATATTATGTTATATTGGGACTGATGTGGAATGCTTGTTGTCATAAATAGATAGTTAAGGATTAATGCCTCTTTTGCCTGTAAAGAGTTAAGAAGTTCACCTAGCCTAGCTGACACCTGACCAGAGGAACCAATGGGGGAACAAGATGTTTCAAAAGGAAAGAGGGAAGTTTTCCTTTGTTTAGAATCTCAGTTTCAGCCAGAGTGAAAAAGATCAAGGAACCAGCCTCTTATCAGAGTAGTAAGTTTTAGAAAGGGATAAATAGGTTTATATTTATTTTCTTTGTAACTTGTCTTGGTACCATTAAGGGAATTATCAAATTTGAGTGTTCTTTTTGTGTATTAAGATTTTTTCCCAGGGGAACATCCTCTGTGTTTGAATCTGTTGTCTGTGAGAGTAACTGGTATGATAATCTCTCTCAGAGGGTTTTCTCTTACCTTTCTTTTCTTTAATTAAAAACCTTTTTTCTTAATACCTGATTGATTTTTTCCTTGTTTTTAGATCCAAGGGGGTTGGATCTGGATCCACCAGGAGTTGGTGGGAGAAAGGAGGAGGATGGTTAATTTGTCCTTGTTTTAAGATCCAAGTGGTTTGGATCTGTGTTTCACCAGGAAATTGCTTGAAGTGTCTCAAGACTACCCAGGGAAGAAAAGTAGTGCTTGGGGGTGGTGGCAGCGATACCAGATCTAAGCTGGTAATTAAGCTTAGAAGTGTCCATGCAGGTCCCCACATCTGTACCCTAAAGTTCAGAGTGGGGAAGGAATCTTGACATTGATAGTGGTGTGTGGGTTATAATTAACAAAGAAACAAAAAAAGAAATACTCAGTTTCAATAAAGTGTTTGGAACGGATCTTAAAGCCACAAGTGCACTGGTGGGGGAAGAAGATACACTGCTTGAGAGACAGTGGCTGGGGGTATTTTGCTTGGACAGGAGAGATGTAGGTGTAATGCTTCTAGAGGCTATGTGCCCATTGAAGTCATTGGACGTCTTTCCCATGATTTCCTTGGGCATTGATTCAGGCCTTAGAAAAGGTATATCTTATGCTCTTTCCCAGCTCTTATGTTCTTGTGGTTGCTAGTGTACAGGATGGTGAAGCCATGGCCAAACCTCCAATCCACCTAGTCAAGTCACTTCTGGGTTTTTGAATGTTACTAGGATTTCTCCTCATGCATTCAGGGAGTGCAAGCAACTCTGATGGAGTGGGTAAAGGTAGCTTCCTGTTCTCTCTCCTGCCCAGGATACCTGAGCTTGGTCAGTAATAATTTGGCTCTTGAACTGTTATACAGTCTAGCTTTTTGTATTGTGTTTCCCTGTGTGAAGCACTGAATATTTTGAAATTGGATTTAAGTTTGGCTTACAATGCAGCTAGTCACAACTACAAGAAAACCACAAGTAATACAACCCTCTGTCTCCTGCAAAACAACAAAAAGGGTAATACTCTGTATTATCATCAATAGGTTAAAGGCGTGAGCATATAAAACTGCAAAGCTGACTCCATAAACTGTCAGATAATCTGGCTCACTCAGTCCAAATTCGATTGAAATTGCAGCATCAGATGCATCACATTCTGGCTATTAGCATAGCAACTTTCCATGTGGAGTTGGGAAAACTGAGGAAGATTGATATTTTTTGACGTTTATTCATGGTACTAAGTAACTTAAAATATCTTTTAATGGTTTACTATCAATCAAGAAATCCAGAGGGAGATTGCAAAAGACCAGTTGAGGTCACTTGAGGGGGAATGGGTTTTTTTGTTTTTGTTTTTTCAAATAAAAGGAAATTCAGTTGAATGCAATTTAGATCTGATAGATCCCTCGTGAGAGTTTGGATATTTTGGATTCTTGTGGAACACAGTGTGTGGATTTGAAATTTAACCTTTGGCCAGTAAATTATATAAAGACAAACTCTAGAGCATTTAGCTTAGAAAATAGGCATAAAAATTGGCCAAATAATTACTACAACTTCATTTTTGTAGCAGTGTTTAAGCAGAGTATTAATTTTCTGTTCAGGCCATTCTTTCTGATAGTGCCATCCAGTGCAGTTTAATGATACTACTTAATCATGCATCCATACTGATGCTATCACAGCACTGAAGCTTTTTAAATGGTGTTCACCAGAGGGTAAAATATAAAGCTGAGAATTTGTGTGTGTTTCCCTTCCTGATCACCTATGGATTTGTATTGTATACAAAAACTAAGTGGGTCAGAAATATAAATATTTCCTAATTCACTTTCTCATTGGGGAAGGTAGTTCTGCCTGGCGAAGAAATCTTTGCTTATTTGCTATGGCTGACAAACGTAATGTTGGCTTCCCTTAGGTTTGTGAAGAACAGCAAGTCCAACTTCAGACAGTTGAACCCCTGAGTCACCAGGAAATGTAAAACTGCTCTAAACAAACCAGTAGAGCTACTGAAACTATACAGTAACATTCAGAAAGAGTCTCTGTGCCATCACATCTTGTTTTTAAGTGAACTTTTGTGCATGAGAGATGAGATGAGTGTAAGAAAGAGGAGGAATGAGAGTTCATGGATTGAACCTCAAAAGAACACTTCTACAGCACTGTTGGATGAAGTACCCCATTCAAGCTCAGGGAACCTGCATCACAGTCTCTGCAAGACATCTATGTATTTTATAGAAAGCCTGCAAAATCCTACATGATCCCACAAAGTCCACAAATTGAACCACTGGGATCCAAAACATTTTAGTTCATAGCTTTGTATTTCAATGCTGTGTTGTTTCTTGAGCAACAGAGAAGCTAGTATAGGAAAAAAAAGGAGATTGTAGCAAGGCTGTGGATGGGGGTCTTTAGATTAATCTGCACTCTAAGAATTCAACATTTTAGATCTTGACTGTGAACAGCCAAGGGAGAGGAAAGAAAAGACTTTGCTTAAGACAATAAAACTAGTAAATGCAGTTCTTCCTGAAGATTTGGTCTGTGTGTTGTTTTATCTGCTGCTCCAAATTTGCAAGAGAAAATACATTTTGATGCGTTTACAATAGTACAATATGGTGATTTTTCTTTTCTTTTGACATTATTTTTTGTTATACATCTGAGACCAATCAAGGAGAGAGAAATGAGTGGAAGTTTTATTTGTATGCACAAGATATAAAAACAATGTAATAAATAGCTCTTTATTGCAAAATAAAATATATTAGACAGTGATACTGAAGAATACTATGACCCATTCCTCACAAGAGAGTGCTTCCAATGGTAGTAGGACCAAATTCATACACCAGAAATAAAAACAGGATCAGTAATTATATCCACAGTCAATAACCTCCACCAACAATGTGAATTGCTGTTGATCTTTCTTGTTTTGTTATTATGTGCCCTCTTAGCCCAACACTCAGCTATTCAGTTTATTGTGTACTTTACCATCTTGTCCACCTTTTCCCATAGAAAAGTGTCATGCAGTCCATAGAAATTAGAGAGGTCATTCAGTCTGTCCCCCTGTCAAGAGAAAGAAGTCATGAGCTTGAAGATTTAATAACTTACTATTGCAAAGCCCTGCTGTGGTGAAGCAAATTAAAGCTAGTTGGCAGGAGTATATAGAAGTGAAAGATGTTTGAGGGATTTAATTTCATCCCAGCTTTTATGGGATGCCTCTAAAGAAGTTTTTAGGGCCAAAGTAATAGGTATAGCAACTGCTAAATTGAAAGAGAAAAAAATGCTATAAAGAAGGAATTGAAGACGGGGAATCAGGAAGACTCAGAAGTTAGATGTATACGAGAAAGAAAAGGGGAAATTCTTAACCTAATATGGGCAATAGGGAAAACTGAGAAATATATTAAAAGGGAAAAAAAGTGTTGAATATACAGCTTGGAAGGTGCCTATTTTTTTTTCAGAAAAGCAATAATACTGATTGGCTCCTGAGAAGATATAGCTGTGGGCTATGTGACAAGTTAAATATAGAAATTAAAAGTGTATGTTCCACATATTGCTAAAAATACATTGCGCTATATCTTCAAGTAATGTAAATCTTCATATGTCCCAATATGTTAATGTACTGTAATTTATATCTATGGAAACATGCTTGAATGATCAATGCTGCCCCTTCTTCCTCTGTCATTGTTTTAGGTTTAAATTGCAGATATTTTTTTTAGCATGTTCCTAGGAGAAAGAGAATGGTGTAAATATGCAAAAACAAATGCTAGTCAATTGTGGCCTCCCTGAAAACCAGAGGTAAAAGTACACAAAAGTCCAGTATGGTGTACTGGTAAGAAAGTGTTGACTGTATCCGCTGGGCTGCTAATGGGGGGCAAAAGGGGCAGCTGCCCTGGGGCTCCGGTGGCGATTTAAAGGGCCCGGGGCTCCTGGCTGCCGCTTCCCTTCAGCGGTAGCAGTAGCAGCTGATTTGGGGGATTTTGGCCCTGGCCCCAGGCCTGCCTCTTCCGCTCAAGACTCCTCCCCTTCCGGAGGCCTAGAGCTGCCCCCTCCCACCTTTCCCAGGACCCCGACCGCCCTGCATACTGATAAATCATTTAAATTAGTTTCATCCCTGCTGAAAACACATACCTGTTGAAGGACACTTGTTTTGCTAAAATCAGTTGTAGGTCAGAAAGCATCAACACAGAAGTATTAAACTTCCATACTTTTTATAGGCCTCACTGAGTCCATAAAAGGGTGTTCTACCAATGTTTGAGCTATATACTGCACCATTCTTCTTCACCTTCTGTACAATCAGCTAGAACAGATAAGATGAAAGGTGATAACTCAAACGTTTTATGATATTTTTATTAATCCACTGCCTGGTAAATATTTCTCAAAACATATAATGAAATACAGTAGAACCATATTTTTCAAAGTTATAATAATCCCACGGGACTAGATGGTAGTAAATCAGAGATATATAAGCCCTATCAGCAGGGCTACATGAAGCTGTTAGAAGAATGTCATGGAATGACCTGAAGATGGCTTTACTTTAGATTACTCTCCGAGGATTTAGGTCTAGTGCTATTGACTGTTACCTGGACTCTTTGACTACCATGCTAAATCGCAAAATGAAAAGCCCTTTAAAATGTTAAATACATTAATACTGAAGATGAGGTTTTATTCTGTTCATGAAAGCTGCTATTTAATTATCTGAACAGGTTAGACCTTAATCATATTTATTTTGTTCTATGTGAACCTGTCCTCAAAAGAAATTTGGCACAGTACTTTTTAGGGTAATTTTATGGTGATAAATATGCTTTGGGGTAATCAACTGTAACAGGGTTGCAGGATCCATAATGCTGCAAAGGGAATCCAGACTCTTCTGTTGATCCACCCTGCAAGCCAGAATTAAAACCCTGGAAAAAGCTGCCTAGTAACTCCCACTGATTCATTGCAACAGATATAGCTTGTTAACTTTCCTCTGGCTATAGGGGAGATGGGTGTGGCCCTCTCATAAGAAGGAACTGGGCCAACATTTGAGACTTCGTTTGTGTAAGGGATGGAATGTCACCTGTATCAGCCAGGATTCTTCTGATCATTCTTTTCAGCACTTTAAGGATATACAATAACATCTTAAATTCTAACTGTGCAATAAGAATTAAATATTAATAAATATTTTTCTTTAATAAATAACCAAGAGAAACTATGTTTGATAAGAAAAAATGGGGTTATTCCAGTGCTGGGCCCTATGTGTATTCCACATGTGGATATGAATGCACTCCATGGGCCTGAGACTAGAGATTTGTATCAAGTAGCATCTGTTGGTCTGTGCTTGCGGAGTTGTCATCATCATGCTCTTAACAAAGGGCGTGAAGGGTGGCCCTAATCTGAGTTAGAATCCACTGTGTCCATTACAATCATCCTTTCCTTTCAGAATCTGTAAATATATACTGTAAATAGTTGTAGTGAGCTTGATCATCGTGTTTTTTATAGGTAGTATACTTTGTCTAGTTCCTCCCTGCTTCAGAGAGCTGCTCCCTACAGAGAAGGACTATGCCCAAAGTTTCAGAACTATATCCCCTGATCTTGTTCCTTCTCCATCAGCATTGAACACCAGCACTACCTTTGCTTCCTTAAGGAGTCTCATAATTACCACCAAGTGCAGTATCTCCTGCTCCTTCCGACCCTTAACTCAGGATAGATGAGAGCTCCATCTGTGGAAATCTCTCATGAAGAAGGTAATAAGATTCCAGTTCCAAGCTGGGAAGACCCCTCTGTACAGCAGCCTGGTGAGCAACACCACTTTGAGCATGAGTTCTGGAGTATATGCCAAAACTGTTTAGCCTAAGAAACCCTTTCACAAGAGTAGGGCACATGATCACAGATATAAGGAAAGATCCCAGTCCAGATCTCCATCTAGGAAAAAAGGTCCTATCCCATCTCGGTGTAAGTGGGGTGAATCCTCACCTGACATTACTATGGAATTAGGTCCGCATAAATCTTCCATTCAAGAAAAGAAGGCATGAAGGAAAAAGGATCTGATGGATCCAGCTTTGGTTCAATCTCACAGGCTGGAAGATTGGCACCAGCCTTTTCCCACTAGGAATTTCATGTTGGACCACAATTTGATGGTTCCAGCACATTCTGAGTGGGATCCTCCAAGTACCAGGTGTTTGGATGCACCAGATCCAAAGGTCCTGATCTCTGGGACCACTTGAACTCTGTAAAGGACTAAGCCCTTTACCACAACAGTGGATAGTCTCGTCTTACCGTATCTGCAATCTTGTATTCTAGCAGTTCTGGTTTTCCTTAGAAATGTTTCAATACCTGAAGAAACCATCTTGGGGAGAAGAAGATCCTCTCCTACCATGTTCAGAGGCTGGAGCATTCTTCCACCAGTACTCCTGGTGGAATGGAAACTTACCTTCTCATTAGACAAGTCTGATGTTCAGGTGATCCTTCCCACTCCCTAAAGGAGGCAAACTCAGATCCTATAGAAGGTCTTGGAGCCATGCCCCTCTTGGTTATGATTACACAGGGGACCATTGGTACCCAATGCTTTGGGCCTCCCGCCCCCAGCTGGGGTCCATGGGATCTGTATACTAGTCACCCTGGATCTATGCAGGAATCACACCGGCTCTCTTCTCCCAGCTGATACCAATCAGCTCCATAGGAGTCTGTGGAGGACACAGATGATATGGTCCAGATGGTTCTGAGAGGTGTCTCATCCTCCTCACATGATGAGGCAATTGTTCCATCATCCAGGTTCCTTCACCACCTGATGACCACAGGCAGTACCAGGATCTTCTGCAGAAGATAGTAGTTGAGGTTCACGTCTCTCTTGAGGAGGTCCACAACACTTAGCATAGTCTATTGTACATCAGGCAGCTGTCTGCCCAGTGAATGAGGCCATTTTGGAACCAGCCATGAGTGTTTGGCATAACCTTGGCTCCTGTGCCCCTTCCTCAAAAAGGGCTGAAAATGCTATTTTTGCAAGCTAAAGGTGCAGAGATTTTATAACCCACTCAGTGCCCAATTCAGTGGTGCAGGCAGTTACAGAGAAGTCCAGGATACAGCACCCCAAGACTACTCCTATTGTCAAGGGCACTAAACTCCTGGATCATCAACCAACCTGTAATACAGAATTGCTGACTATCAGGCACTATTAGCAAAGCACACTTTCACAAATTATTCCAAATTTGTGGGATTGACAGGCAAGTTTTCCCAAAACAGGGCTTGATTCCAAGCCCTCATCAATGAGGACAGGCAAGTTGCTAAGGCATCACTCCATGTGGCAGTGGATGCAGTCAATACTGAATCTAAAGCCATCACCACAGTAGTAGTTACGAGAAATGAATCATGGCTTCATTCATTAGGTTTCCCCAGGGAAGTCCGGAATACCATCAAGGACTTGACCTTTGATGAGTCTAATCTCTTCAGGTGAGATCATCTACAAGTCACTACACTCTCTAAAGGAATCTGTTCCCTGGGCATTTACACCTCAGCCCCAAAGAGAGAAACCACAAATATAACTTCTTATCCTTTCTTAAACCTTGCACCTCTACATCTAGGGAATTAAGTAATGAAATGGTATAAATAGTTTATTTTATTTTTTTTTTGGCCATAAATTCTACAGAATGTCATAAATACATCACGGGAGATAAACCTGGAACACAAGAGTGTCACAAGTAGAGATATGTCAAATTAATATCATACAATGATATGAAGATAACTTTGCTCTTGACATTTTGAGCAATATCTTTCTGGTCTTGCACTCACATTCACAGAACACACTTCATATTTAATTCTAAATTTCTAGAATTCATTATGTTCTGTTTGGAGATTTCAATCTTCTTGTCTCTACCAAAACCTGACAGAGCCAAGAAAGAGAAAATGATCGGCTCTATCTTTATTTGTTTGAGGCACAAGCGTAAGATCTGTAGTGTGAATAATCTGCAAAATGAATAAGTAAAATTATTTGCCATATGAAATGGAGAGAAAAAGAAGGAAAGACAAAAAGCAGAATTCCTGGGAGAGAGGAAGAAGACAAGGGGAAGCATACTGTAAATAGATAAGAAAAAAAAAAGATACAGGCACTGACCTGAGAATTAGGAAAAAAGAAGTAAAAGATATGGAGGTGGGCCAATAAGCATATGATTGTAAGATATGGTCCTTACGTGAGGGCTAGTAAAGTATCTAATGTGGAGTAAGCTTGTTTGAGTACATATGGATTCCAACCAGTGGAAATACTGCATTTCCACTGCACTCATTGGGACAGCAGCAAACAACCCATACATGCTGCTGTACTCTGGTGATTCCCAGCTAATGCAGCAGACCCACTCATCCCCTCTCCTATTTCAGCCAATTGTAAGTTAGAGTAGCCCTAATGCTACTCTGAAATCTGTGTTGGGGTGAACCAACCCTAGCTGGCCCCACAATTCGGTAAATGGATCACATAAAGGTGGCTTAAAGCCACTTTTGCTTATTGTTATCCCTTTTTGGTTTTGTGCAGGTTGTTTGGGTCTAAGTTTATGGATGCTAGTCTAATTGTTGTCTTTGGTATTAATATTTGTTTTGCAGTAATATCTACTGTCCCTCGCATCCTTGATCACCTCCCTAGGGTCCAAATAACTTCAAACCTCCTAAAGATTTTACCTGAGATCCTCCCCACAACCCTCCAGTTGCCAGGCTCCTACCCAAAATCTTGCCTTTGCTGTGTCTCACCTATATATTTCCACCAAGCCATCAACATTTTCAGTCCCAATTATGCTCCTCCCACATCCTTGGTTTCCCATAGCTACATTCAGCTTTTAATTCATAAATGTTTATATTTATAAATGCTTAAAAGCTTATCACTTGCTATAAACCTCTCCAACTTACAATAACCAAACAACTTTAATTTTATCTCCTGAAACTTGTAAAAATTAAGTCAAAATGGAAAAAAAAATATATTAATCAGAGACCATAAATTCCCAGAACATATTCGTGGGATACACTATAACACTAACATACTACAAGGGTACTCAGTAAAAAGTCAAAATGTTCTTTACATAATTTAGTTAATATTTTAAAAATATAAACTTACTTATATAAACCATATAAGCAACATTTTAGAACAATAAACAGATCAATAATTTACATTCTATTCATAAAATATTTTTCTTCTGTACCCAACACATCACACTGAGAAAACTTGTATATATAACTTAATGGTCCCTGGGGCTATATTCCTTTCAAAATCTTTACTTCACACATTAAAAAAATAATTAAATCAGCAACACACAGCCAACAGCATATTTCAATTAGGGCCTGATCCAAACTCCATGGAAGTCAATGGGAGTTTTCCATATGACTTCAGTGGGGCTTGGGCCAGGTCTATAAAGTTGAAAAGAAGAGGGCAAAGTTAGTGGAGGGGGTGCTTTGAAAGTCAGAAGGGATGAGAGTGAATGATGAAGGATTGTATGGGAACTGATTAACTGTCTGGGTTTCTTAACTGTTAATTAACTTGATTTTTGGAGAGTCTCACACTTAAGCAATGTGTAAACAAGTTTTTTCTTCTGAATAAACAGTAAAATGTGTTTAATTTTAACACTGACTATACATTAAAATGCTGTCAGGGCCCTCAAACTGAAGCTCAAAAGAGAAAAAGTTCTTCATCTAGGCTCCCACAATGCTTGGTTACTTTTAATACACTAGTAAAATGCTCAGAGATATCATGGTTATGAAAGGCACTATATGAAATCAAACACTTTGTGAGTATATGGATAGAGCATTTCTAAAATAGTTGCTTGTCCACACAGTGTGTCTGGAGACCTGTTTATATTTTTATAGAAAGAGACTGCTTGGCACAGTATAAATCCTGGATAGATGAGAGTACAAAGAATGGGATGGATTATATAGGATAGAGGAAAAAGAGAGATCTTCTTTTAAAAACAGACTATAAACTGCACTATGACTTCCCTGACTCTTTATGACTATGGCTCAGATTTCATGCTTCTGTTGGGCTCCATAACTGATGTCACAGCAGTGGTATCAGATGAGCCAGATGCAGTTATGTGGGCCTTAAAATAAAAGATATTTAGACTCACTGTTGTGCTAAATGCCCCCTCTTAACCTTGTTATATGGGGGTTCAGCTCAGAACGCTAGCTGATTAAAAGATATATGACCTTTTAAATAAATGCACCCTTTTAATTACCATAATTTGTTGCTGTCTAAGGAACTTTTTATTTTTAATGGTCTTGCATATTTGATAGTCTCTTCCAGAGTTATAGATTAGGTATAGACCTGCCACATCTATAATTGACTGTTCTCTTTTTTTTAAGCTGTGTTTCTCTTAGACCCTTAGCAGAAGAGAACCCAGCTACACTCACTGTCAAGGGATTTAATTAAGTGGTAATTGTTTACACTAATTAATTAAACCTACAATGTAAAATCAAGGTGACTGACAGCCTGATCCAAAGCCTATTGACATCATTGGGAATCATTTTGTTGATTTCATTGAGCTTTGGATCTGGTCCTAAAATGCTTTATATAAAGGCATTGTAGCTTGGCCTGGCTTGGGAGGTGGGTCACAGGAAGAGGTGAGAGTCTATCCCACTCATTGTGTGCCCTGTGCAAGGACCAGGCACAGTTGGAGTCCCCTGAGCAAAGGACTGCTCCCTTGAGGTTTTAGCAACTGTAAATTGTAGTTAATCATGCAGGAGGGAACGCCTAAAGGGCAGTGTAGTTGGTTGCTCTTCTCTCTGTTCACGCAGAAACTCTGGAAGGATTCCACCATCCCTTCTAGAAGTCCTTTTCAGAGTGCAGCTCTGCTCCCCCCATTTGGCACTGAATGTATAAGGTTATATGCATAAAAGTTGAGATTACTGCAGAAACCAAGATTTGATAAGCATCTGCAAGTTCAAAAAGTTATAAAAAAATCTTATTACAGTGGGCCAGATTTTCAAAGGTATTTGGGGAGGGGGGCAGGGAGTGTCTTAGATTGAAGTGAATGGAAGTTAGGCACCTAACTGTTTAGCGATTTTTGAAAATCCTAGTAGGTGCCTATCAGTTTAGTGAGTTTCTTTGAATTGTGGGGTGTTTCCACTGGATATTGTCCTGTTTGTTTTTTCTTCCTCTTGAATTTTTGTGCCACAATTGTTTTTAATGTGATTTTTTTTAGAAGATAATCTTAAAATATAGGTAACTAAAAAGATAAACTAGTTTTATCTCACTGCAACGAGTGTTCCACTAGGTTTGCAATCCTTTATGTGCTACCTTACAGTATGTACATTTTGGTAGCCCACACAGAAAACATACATTGAATGTGTAAGATTAATAGGCATATTTAATATGCAGGCATGTTAGCATTTTTATTGGTAATAAAACTGTCATGTTCACTTGATGATTCTATATTTGGACTATACATATAGCTCCCTTTTCAAAAGTACAGATGAGTCATGTAAGTTTAAATAGATTATAATCAACTACATAATTTTAGCAAGAGAGGTAGTACTAGAGCTCTACCATGTAACATAAAATCCATATCTGCAATATTTTACCTTGCAATATACTATGACCTTTTCTCTAAGTGATGTAGAAGTGTTGAACAAATGAAATACAACAGTGGATTTTATTTAGCAAGAGCCATATCATAAATAACCAAGTTATATCTCCTCATAAATATAATTAGATGTATAAAAATCCAGGCCAGATTTTCGAGAGATTTCCATACATAAAAAAATGGTCAGACCCAGAACTCATCTCCCACTTAGGCACCTAAATATGTCTAAAAGAGATAATGGTCAGAAGCACCTAAATGTGCCTAAATGGGAACTGCTGGGTGCAGAGCACTTTGAAAATGTGTCCTCCAAGGATACATGTTTACACTGCTTGCATACATCTATTATTTGTACGACTATCCCTTAATCATCCATGAACCGAACCTAAAAATGACCTTTACAGACCTATAAGGGTAGTTTGCATATAAGGAAGCCGAGTCCTTACGCAATGTATTCAATATAAGAGACACATCTTTCCTTGAGTGTCATTATTTACTGTATGTTGAGTGACAAAGTTATAGCACTGTGCTTTGTGCTATACAGGAGGGGAGACTTGGGTTCTGTCTTCAAGGAGCTTACAATTAGAGGCCCTGATCATGTAATTGATTCACCCAGCCCGGTCCCAGCTGAATCCAATAGGGCTCTAGGAGGCTGTGATAGTGCACCCATCTGGAAACCATAGCAGTACTGTAGCCTAAGTAGACCAGCCAGACAATATTTCAGCCACTCAGCAGGTCAAAATATCACAATTGGGCAGTGTTTTGTGATAAGTTCTTTTTATTAAGGCTAAGTGGACTTGTATCAGCCATGCAGGCCTTATGCACCACTTCCTGTTCTTTTCCCTTGAACAAAATGAAAAAGATATTGGATCCTATTGTATACTCATGCTTATTATATTTCATTATTTACTATTTATACTTAATAGTGCCTAGAGGATATATAATCAGATATGAAGAAACAAATCCTTCCCTAACTAGCTTATGTTAATCTGTCCATTGTATAACAGTCTGAAGTAACAGTTGTCTTTAAGACCTTTTTCCCAATTGAAGTCTTCACTGAGAGGCATTGATTGACACTAAAGCAGTGGAAAGCATTTCTGCACAAGTAATTATTTATTTTTAGGTATAATAATTGATTTTTCCATAGGAAGATCAAAAGCAAACTTTTACGGTCATGACCTAAATATGCACAATAACACCAAGAGCAGAAAATTTGGGGGCAGCATCTCACAGCCCCATCCTACAAATGTACTTTCCACTGCAGTACTTACTAACATATGTAGTTCCAGTAAGAGTAGTAAAGGTTTCCAGGATCAAGTTCTTTGAGGTTATCAGAGTGTACAACTTCACATGGATTAATTCGCCCTGCTTTGTGATGCAAAATCAATCCTTGTGCAACCATGGTGGTTACTTCTCCTTTGGGATATTATAAAGTATTCATTTGACCTTAAAGTTTGCAAATGTTCTTTGTGTAATGATGTTTCTCTTGGCAGTGATTATAAACTTGCATTTGATTATAAACTTGCAACTCATCCTAATGGATTCTAAAGTTGTTTTCAAACATCATTGATCATACAATTGATCATACAAACAGTACCTAGGAATAGGTTTAGGCTTGAAATTAGGCAAAGGTTTCTAACCCTCACAGGACTGAAGCTCTGGATCAGCCTTCCAAGGGGAGAAGTGGGAGTAAAAATCCTAAATTGTTCTAATACTGAGCTTGATAATTTTATGGAAGAGATGATATGATGAGATTGCCTACAATGGCATGAGGACCATCACAGGCATCTGGCTGGTGGCTCCTGCACAAATTTGGGGTTGGGAGGGAATTTTCCTCCAGGTCAGATTGGCAGAGACCCTGGGGATTTTAGCCTTCATCTACAGTGTGGGGCACTTGATGGTTTGAACTAGAGTAAATGATGGATTCTCTGTAACTTGAAGTCCTTAAGCCAAGGTTTGAGGACTTCAGTAACTCCGCCAGAGGTTATGAGTCTATTACAAGAGTGGGTGCGTGAGGTTCTGTGGCCTACAATGTGCAGGTCAGACTAGATGGTCATGGTGATTCCTTTCGGCCTTAGAATCTATGGATCAATTTGCCCTCAGCTAAAGTGCAGCTGCCTCTGGCATGAAACACAGCAGTTGAGAACATTTATAAACAGAAAAGAAGAACATAATTGAAATTGAAGTGAAAATTAAGAACTAATTTCCCAAACGGGAATTTATCCAAGACGTCAGAGTTAAGGCCGTCGCTCTTGTGAAAAGTACTATAAGAGATGTTTGTTTGTTTGTTTGTTTTAAACATAAGTCGTTGGGATTTAACTTTTAGGTTTCATTCATAAAATGGCTCCACCATCACTATATGTTCATACATTTGTTCAGTACTAACTCAGAGTGAAGAGTGCCACCTATAGAATCACCAAAACCACTGCTAGGCCCACTTGTATTTTCTTGAGGTCTCCCATTCACAGGTAGTGTGTAAACAAGTGCTCCTAATTTAGATCTCAATTCAGATCTGATTGGCCAAAATAATTTCATATTCAAAGTGAAACTATATTTGAGATTCTTTTCTGAATCTATGTAAACAACACCCACACAGAAGACCCATTATGAAAGATATTTCCCTGTATTAGTAATTAAAATCAGAGCAGAACCCAGAAAATGCACACAGTTACCCAAAATAGCCATAGTTAACATGCAAGAAACTTGTTCTTATAGCCCAAATACTTGCATTTAAAGTACACTCTAATTAAGGACCCTGATGTAAAATGTATCTATTCAGCTTTCTGCAATGTTTTAGCACTAGCACTTTGTATGTAAAAATCCATCAGGGAATTGTTCACAAGCTTGAGTATGCCTGCATGGGATATATTCTTTACTGATATTGTCTATGGTTGAGTACTCTGTTATGCTCTCTAGGAAGATGCTGCTTCCTGCTTTTGACAAGAGTATCAGAAGCAGGGGAGAACTGAGCAACATTTCTGGAATGGCTTGTTTTATTTTAGAGGAGCAGGAGATAAAAGCAAATTTAAAACAAAGCTGATGTTGGTCCCAACGTTTTGCATTACACAAGAAAGGACAAAGCAAACTCAATGGCCTTCCCACACAGTAATTCACCATTTGTGAGTTTACTGGAAAAAAAAAAATTAAACAGCAACATGAATTATAGCAACACAGTATGGACTGCTGTTTAGCCAAAGTAAAATGTGGGGTCATTGATTCCATACCTGTTAAAGGGAGCTGGAGGTTTTTGTGTATATCTCCTAATTAGGCTTACCAAGGAGAGCTAGAAATGCTGCTACATTACCCTTACTGAAAAGGAGTGTTTACTATTTGAAAGGGCAACTGCCTCATTTTTTGACGTGTGCTAACAGGTAGGGTTTCTTGATATTACTGTAAACACACAAATAATTTCAGTGCTAAAAGTTTTTTACATTTTTGGGATTCATGGAAGGAAACATTTTCTATTAATTTCAGAAGTTTTCAATCTCATCATGTGCATGCATTACAAATGTCTGTCATATGCAATAAAAGAATACCCTCCAGTAGCAATAATTTTCTTGTCATGCTTCTGGTGACACTGATAAACCACTTTGGTGTTTGTATCTTCAGAGGTTAGTAAAATGAAGACAAATTGAAATGCATTCACTCTAACACTCCTTTAATGCAATGCAGCCATGGGACTTCTTTACTGAGTTCTATCTAGAGCTTTCTCAGCTTAACTTCTTTTACTACACATAGTCACATGCCACCTATGTGACTCAAAGCTCAGTTCTGCACTATTGCTCAGGCAATATACTTCAATATTGACCATAATGGTAGATTTGCCTGTATATTAAATTTGAGTCTGAGCTGTTTTCAAGGAAATGTAACTTTAAGCATATGAGTGGTGTCATGCAAAATGTCAGTTGGTGAAGGGTACCTTGCAAAAAGCCAAGCTAAAGAGACTTTGGACAGGGATATCAGCTAATATTATTGTAGAGGGACTCCTTTTGTCCTGAGCAACAAAGCCCTAGTGCAACCATTAATGTGACTACTCCTACTTGTCCTACAAAGGAGAATTTAGCCATGAGATTCCTATATTCACAGACCTCTTGGCTATGCTCTTAGGTTTGGGGATGGAGTAAGCTATTACACTTATGTCACTGCAGATAGAGCTGCCCCAAAACAGGAGTATTCGTACATGCCATTCCCGGGGCCTGCAGCCTTTGATTTCCACTACCACCACCATCTAATTCACAAAATGGAATCATAGTGATTTTATAGCATGTAGGGTCTTCTGCATCCAAGGAAGGAGAGGGAGGATGTTGTCCTTAGTAAATAGCCACAGAGAAAGCATCTGCTTTGCTCCACACAGGAACCTGAAAGCAAGTATAGTGAGAGATGTTTACTGTATAAGTTGTAAATAAAATTGTCAGCTAACATTGGCTCAGTTTGATAGTGGTTATCTCTTTGAAAAGTAAAAATCAATATGGTAAGAACACAATTCTTGTTAGTTAAAGTACCAAGAGCATGACTTTAACTGTGATTACATGTCCTTGACACTTTTGACCAAGTTTAACTTGTCAGCAAAAAGAATGAGGAGTATTTGTGGCACCTTAGAGACTAACTGGTACAAGTATTCCTCATTCTTTTTGCTGATACAGACTAACACGGCTACCACTCTGAAACCTTTAACTTGTCAGTGTTCCTCAAGTCTTCCTTTCCCCTCATTTATGAAATAGCAGCAGTTTACTTTATTCTGGGATCCTGATGCATCATGTAAATAGGGAATTGTTTGGCCTCAGAAGTAGCTAAACTGCCTTTAAGGGGCAGCAATATGACGCAACCTCTGGTAGGCCCTGGTAATCTCTGAAGGTTTAGGCAGCCTGTTGAGTGAGGAGTATGGCAAAATTGGATGGGCTTGGGAAGCCTAGGGTTCCCATGCAATTTTACTTGGAGTTTGATGTCCCTGTGAACAAAAAGGGAGCCTCAAAGAAAATAAATTCATTCACCCAGACTGTGCAAACTGAAACTAATGGCTTTTATTCAGCTCTAGTTTCTCTACCTCTACTTTTTCCTTGTGTCCATTAATTTGAGCAGCCTGTCTTTGAGACAGATCCTTGGGCCTGGCTGGCTGCAGTCAATGTAAAGTCCAAGTCGGGAGACAAAAGGTGACTTTAGGCAACCTTTGCATGCCCCCAATACCAAGTCTACCAAAGGGCCCATTATGTTGGCTATGCCCCACCCCTGGACATGTCCTCATGACAGGGAAAAGAGACAGGCATGTCTGGTGCAGAGCTGGTTTCTGGGTTTATACCAGCGGGGGATTTTTTTCAGTTATTAATGAAGCTTTCTATGTAGCTTTCATTGCTAGAACATGGGGCAGGATCCGGTCCTCTGTTTTATCTAGCATTCATTGGTTGCTGTGATTTAATTTTAGTGAAACAGAAATTTTCCTTAGTTGGGAGGCATGTCCCTCCTTTATTAGCAGTTTACTTTTCTGGCACATGCCTCACCTTGTAAAAGCAGCATTAAATTAAGTTAAAAGCCAATGTAAGACTTCTTACATATTTTGCATACTGACAAAGTAACAAAGTTCTGGTGCTCAGCATTATAATTTTCATCTGCAGGAAGCTAAAGTATACCAGATATAACTCTAAACTTTATTTTAAAATATTTCAGAGATTAGCTGTATCAGAAAATGCCTTCTACCATGTGAACTTTCACTAGACCCCAGAAAACAAAGCTGACTTTAACAAACTCAGAGAAGTGGTAGGTAAGTTCCCATGGGAAGAAAATCTAAGGGAAAGGGAGTTCAGGAGAGCTGGCAGTTTCTCAAAGAGACAATATTAAAGGTAGAACAGCATATTATCCAGTGCGAAGGAAAGATAGGAAGAATAGCAAGAGGCCAATATGGCTTTGTCAGGAGCTTTTTGATGACCTGAAAATCGAAAGAAATCCTACAGAAAGTGGAAACATGGACAAATAGCTAAGAGTGAATACAGAAGAATAGCACAGGTTTGTAGGAACAAAATCAGAAAAGGTAAGGCACAAAATGAGTTAAATCCAGCAAGCGACATAAAAGGCTGTAAGAAGTTGTTCTATAAATGCATTAGGAGCAAGAAAAAGATTAAGGAAAGTGTAGGTACTCTACAGGGCCCTCAGCAGGGAACAACTATTAATGGCCAACATCAAGAAGACTAAGGAGTTTAAACTGTGATCAGATGCTTAACACAATTTAATATGAGCAACAAGGTGAAAGGAACACAAGCCAAAACAGGGAAAGAACAGGTTGAACAATATTAAGGTAAGTTTAGACGTATTCAAGTCAGCAGGACCTGATGAAATCCACCGCAGGAGATGTAAGGAACTAGCTGAAGCAATCTTAGAATCATTTATGTTTATCTTTGGGAACTCATGATGATGCATGAGGCCCCAGAAGACTGGAGAAGGACAAAAAAAGTACCTATCTTTTAAAAGGAAAACAAAGAGTAGCTGGGGATTTGTAGATCAGTCAGCCAAAATTTGATACCTAGGAAGATACTGGAACAAATTATTAATCAATCTGTAAGAATCTAGAGGATAATAGGGTGATAAGTAATAGCCAACATGGATTTGTGAAGAACTAATCATACTAAACCAACCTAATTTCCTTCTTTGACATGGTTACTGGCCTACTGGATGGGGAGAAGCAGTAGACATGCTTGATTTTAATTAGGCTTTTGACAGAGTCCCACATGGCATTCTCATAAGTAAACTATGGAAATTGTGCAGACAAATTCCCATGCCTCTGTTTTGGTTTAAATAGGGAAGTCCTGACCAGTCACAGGTCCACGTGTTTCTCCAATCAGCACCTAAGGGAGACCTCCCAAATGTAGCTTCAGGTTTCATGGTATCTTCGTCAAGTTGTTTAGTAGTAAGCTGCTTGGTGAGCAGTGAGGCGTCAGCCAACTAGGAACCTAGTGGACCCAGGTTTGAGACCTGTGGAGTCTTGACATTAATCATGAAACATGAATCAGGGTTACAGAAAGATTAATATCTGTCACAGAAAGGGACAGAATAAGAACAATGCCTATCATGCTGACCAATATTGTAGTATTGATTCTTTATGCTTCCCTGTCTGTCTGTAGCATGTGCAAACAAGGCACAAAATCCCAGGATGCTGTTTTTATAAATTTCCCAGAACCCTCTTTGTATGAATCAACGTGTTAATGCTCTGTACACAGGGCTGGCTCCAGGCATCAGCCCAGTAAGCAGGTGCTTGGGGCGGCCAACAGAGAGGGGCGGCACCTCCGACCCTTCGGCGGCGGGTCCCTCACTCCTTCGGGGAGCAAAGGACCAGCCGCTGAATTGCAGAAGATTGAACCGGCAGTGGTAGTGGTGCAGAACGCGATCGTGGCTTTTTTTCTTTTTCTTTTTCTTTTTGCTGCTTGGGGCAGCAAAAATCCTGGAGCCATCCCTGTCTGCACACATAAATGTAAGTGTTCTGTACTTGAGTTGAATCTTAGTGGGTGACCAAATGATGGAATATATGTAATCCAGTGATGAAATGTGTGTTTGATCTTTTACTCTGACCCCACTGGCTTGTGGAGAATGTGTCCAGATACCCAAGAAAGGGCCAATTGTGATTGATGAGGGATACTTGTTATTGCAACTGTGTTCTGTGATTGATGAGATAATGAGCCATTGAGAGATGTTTTCAACTCATCAGGAATTCCTTGTTGTCACAGAAGTTTTCTGTAATAATGACTTGATTAGAAATACCTTCAGTTTGTCAGTCATGTAAACTGAAGAACATATAGGAAAGTTCCAGAAGTTATTAGGTTGTGGGGGAAAAAATGTCTTTATCTCTCTTTGTAAATATTTATGGTGTATAAGTGAGGTTTTGAGAGTTCCTTAGGAGTGACTTGAGCAGCAAGTCACTTCTCCAGAATTGGTTTGGTAACATATATCCCTCCTTTCTGTATTCTGCTGTATTAATCTTGAACTAATAATATTTGATGTATACAGTCTGGTTGGGTCTTGTTACCTGAAATCTTATTAATAATGAGAATTTAATACTAACCATATACATCTGTTTCTTGTCTCATACTTTAGATTGCAAGTACTTTGGGGCAGGAACCACCCCTTTCTGGTAAAGCACTCAGTACAACAATCCTTGACTACAGTTACTACATGCTGTGGCAATACAAATGATAAATAAAAATCCACTAATTCCACTGGCTACTGTCACATGTGTCTTCTAGTCTCTGTCCAAATTTGTAAGGAAAAAGAAGGATCAAATGAAACTACCTTATAACTCAGAATCAGGACAGATGAACATTTAGTGGGAATGTGGAATAAAAGATAAATAACTAGCAGTGTTGCCAATTTCAAGAGATCAAAAATCATGAGTTCGACCTATCCTCCAAAATCATGATATTTGCCCCCAAATCATGTTTTTTTTAATAGTATTGTGTTTTTTATCTCAGTCTCTTGATTTCTGAACTCTCAGGGTGTGTTCATGTGGCTATTCATGTTGCCCACTCTTTCACATGCACTGAATAAGGTGATTTTTAGCCTCTGCTGCAGGAGCTCTCACCCTCCCATCTACCCATCTCCTGACCAGCAGTTAATCCTGTCTCCTAGTCCCCCATCAGTTCTGTAGGGTGTAGCCATGCTGTCTCTTCCCCCCACTTGTTAGCTTCATAGCTTTGTTTATCTGATACATAAATGAATGCTCACTGTCTTACAAAGTACTTTGGAATTAACTGCCTAGGTTACTCAGTGGAGTTAGTCCTTCCTGGCATCAAGGCATGCCGCAGTCTCTGGGCTTTAAGTTTGTGCGACAAGCCTATGCCTGTCAGTGACCCCCACTCCAGCTATTTAGTACCTGGGAGCAGTTCATGTGCGGGAGCACTGCAAGATCTGCAAAGACTTCAGGCCCCACACCAAAAAAGATACACTGAAGCCTTAGGTTTCTCTATATGGAGGCAGGACTTTGTTGTTGTTCAGAGCCAAGTCACTCTGACTCAGCACCAAGTATTTTAGCCTCAATAACAAGTGTCCCAGCTTCTCTTAGGGAGATGCAGCACTGATCCACATCACCAGTATCAAAAAAGGACACTCTTTCTTCTTTTCAGGATTTCTGGCACCATCAGTCATCCCCAGTTCTGAAGATCACTCCAGCAAGAGACCCTCAGCACCGTTCTCTATAACCAGTGCTGAGAAAGAAGCAGAAGAAGATGGACAGAGGGCAGTCCCCAACTCTGAGGTCTGTGGGGAAAAGAGATGCTAGGAAAGTGGGACCCATGCCAGGACACTCTGAGAACGGGCACCGTTGGGTCCAGCACTGATGGACTATCTGCTACATGGGAGCCATTGGAGCTCCACTGCCTTGGCAATACCATCTACATCAGAGGCATTTGAGGCCACAAGACATTTACTCTCTCCCAGTAGCGCCGTCCCCAGCCATAGTGGAGATGTCATCAGTGGCACCAGAAGCAAAAGCTCCCATGGCACCAAGCTCAGGTGCTATCAAACGGGAAACTGGTCATGATGGAGCAGCCCCAATCCCTTCCTTCCCAGTTCACTGGCACTGGTCGGGAATGCTACTCTCTGGTCACCTGGAAGGAAATCCTCAGAGACAGACTCAGTGGAAGAATCATACATCTCCCACAGGAGCTGGCACCGACAATCCAACTGATTTCACCTGATGGCAGATCCGGGCCAGGGCATCACACCTGTGGCTTGGCCAACTGCATATGGCAGGTGCCACTACAATGGCTATTCTGGAACCCCTGGGCTTTTCCTCCATTCCAGGGGCACATTTCACAAAGTCTTACTCCACTGTATCTGAGTCTAGAGCACCTCCACTACTCTCCTCAGATCAGGATCTAGGTTCTGGTACCAAGCCTCGTACTGAATATCAAGACTCAGCACTGTGAGACCTGTCCAGTGCTGAGGATGAGGAACAGTTCCCCCTGCCTCTGCAGGAGTCCACTTCCTCCTCTCCAGATGAGGTAGTGGCCAGAGTAGACATAGTGCCCTCCCAGGATGATTACAGGGCACATCAGGAGCTCCTCAAAGGAGTGGCACAAAACCTGAGGATCCAGGTAGAGGAGATAAGGGAGTCCTCCCATGCGCTGGTGGATATTTTAGCTGCATCAGACCCCTCATGAGTGGTTTTGCCCTTAAGTGAGGCTATTATGGACCCTATCAGGGCCTTATGGCAGACAGCAGCATCCCTTCAGCTGACAGCAAAATAGATGAGAAAAAGTATTTTGTTCTGGCTAAAAGGTTAGAATTCCTGTACACTCATCCACCATTGGGCTCATTGGTAGCATCAGTGGCCAATGAGTGGGAGCAACAGGGTCAGCAAGGTGCCACTCTCCGGGCCAAGGATTCAAAAAAACTAGACCTCTTTGGCAGAAAGGTCTATCCAGCCATTAGCCTCCAGCTCAGGATTGCAAATCTGCAAGTGCTTCTGAGCCACTATGATTTTAATTCCTGGGACTCTGAAAAATTTAAGGAATTATCATTACAGGAGTCCAGGTGTGAATTTGCAGCCCAAGGTGCAGCTGTCTCCAGTTCTGCTCCTTTCTGGGTCACAGCCCAGGGTCGCTCTCAGATGCTTTCCTCCTCCCTTGAATGGGTCATCTTTTCTATGTGTTTCCTCCCATCTCTCTCATACAAAAGGTCTTGCTAAGGGCAGCAGAGACTAGGCACGAGTCATCCTGCTAGTCCTGGCTTGGCCACATCAGCACTGGTTCGCCACACTCCTAAACATCTCAGTGGAAATGCCAATGGTCTGCCTCTGTTTCCAGACCTGATCTCTCAAGACAACAGCTGTCTTTGTCATCTGAATCTGGAGTCCCTTCATCTCACAGCCTGGAAGCTCAATGGGTGAACTCCACGAAACTAATATGATTGGGGCCTATTTGCAAGGTGCTTTTAGGGAGCAGAAGACCATCCACCAGAGCTACCTACCTGGCAAAGTGGAAAAAATTCTCAGTCTGGTCTACACAGAAAGGCTTTTTACCTATGCAGTCAACACTGCTCTTCATTTTAAATTACTTACTCCATCTGAAACAGCAAGGGCTAACTGTGTTGTCTGTTAAAGTCCATCTGGCGCAATCTTGGTCTTACATGCTGGGTGAATAGTCATTCTGTTTTTTCAAACTCTATCTGCAGTCAGTTTCTTAAGGGTCTTGAGAGACTGTACTCCCAGGTACGGCAACCAATACCTCCCTGGGACCTCAGTTTGGTGTTGGCAAGACTGACAGGATCTTCATTCGAACTTCTGGCAACATGCTCGCTTTTCCACCTGTCAAAGAAGGTAGTCTTCCTGGTGGCCATTACTTCAGCCAGAACGGTCTCGGAGATCCGGGCTCTCGCTTCTGAACTACCTTATATGGTATTCTTCAAGAACAATTCTTGAAGCTCCAATTGTGTCCATACCCAGCTTTCCTTCCGAAAGTGGTCTCCCAGTTCCATAGTAACCAAGCTATCTTCCAACCATCTTCTATCCAAAATCACATGCCAACAGAGAGAACAGAGACTCCATTTGCTGGACATTAGACATGCCCTACTCTTTTACATAGAAAGGACTAAATTATTTTAGAAATCTACTCAGTTATTTTATCTTGCAGACAGGATGAGAAAGGTCTTCCAGTCTCAGCCCAGAGAATTTCATTATGGATCACCTTCTGTATCTGCACATGTAATGACCTGGCAAAGGTTCCTGCTCCAATGGCACATTCTACAAGAGCCCTGGCATCTTCACCAGGGTTTGTGGCACAAGTTCCTATCCAGGACATTTGCAGAGCAGCAACGTGGTCTTCAGTTCACACTTTCATGTCTCACTATACCATTATTCAACAGCCTCAAGATGATGGTGGATTTGGCCAAGCAGTACTACAATCAGCATGCCAGTAAACTGTGAATCCTCTCTCTGCATAACTGCTTGGGAGTCACTACATTAGAATGGACACGAGCAAGTGCTTGAAGAAGAAAAAACTGTTATTAACCTTCCATAACTGTTGTTCTTTGAGATGTGTTCTTCATGTCCATTCCAACCCCCACTGCCACCCCTCTGTCAGAGTTAGCCAGCAAGAAGGAATTAAGCAGGTGGCAGGTCACTGGGACCCTTTGAGGGCCGGATTTGCAAGTGTGGGGCCTGATCGTATTCACTTGGTGTCACTCCAGGTCTTTGGCGACACTTAAGGACCCGCCGCCGAAAAGCCGCCGAAGACCTGGAGCAACTGAAGGGCCCACCACCGAAATGCCACTGAAGACCCCCTGGAGCGCCACCAGGTAAGTAAAAATTAAAAAGGCGTCCACGCGGGGCCTGATTCCAGGGAATCGGGCGAATCAGACTAAAGCCGGCCCTGGATCTTTTATACCATGAGCACACAACTCCAGGGGGTACCAGAGCCAACCGAATGGATACCAATGATGGAAAAATCTATTGGCGATGCTCAGAGCGAGCACGTACCTACATTGGAATGGACATGAGCAACACCTCTCGAAGAACAACAGAATGTTAGTAACTGTTTTATTTTTCTGTCAATTTTATTTTGATTTACAAAAAGAAAGGCATTAAGTTTCAGAAAAGGAAAAATGGCCCAGACTGTGCAAAACTGCAAACACCTATCATGTAATAGAATAATTGTGTGACAAATCTCCACTCAGGACATCAGGACTGTACGAAAAACTGAACACATTCATTCCATTCTGAGACAAGCTTGCACGCCAGTATGTGGAATCAGAAACAGTTATGTCCTAGGGGCTTGGGAAGAAAGTTCCTGAAGTCTATGTAGTTTCAAGTTAGTTGGAGGTAATTGAGAAGTGAAGAAATGACAAGAGGACTGTCCTTTCCTGCTGTAATAATCTGCAAGGTAACACCCATTTATGAATAGATAATAGTACAGTTAACCAATGTTAAAAGTTCTTTGAGATGGGGTGGTCTTCCATCTTATTTTACATTGGCCACATAGGCAAATATTTCTACCTACTAATACTATCGTGGTAAAGGAATAAGTAGAAGAGTCCATTCCTAACTGAAACAGTGACTTTGTGCGTATCTGCCCGTTGTCTTTGTCTGTTTGGGTTCTTATAAACGTAAAGATAAGAACACTGGCACCGTGTCTTAAAAACTCCCACAGCTCCAAGGCTGTCATGGAGGATGATTGTTATTGTTGCTAGTTAACTGCTCTCTCCATCTGTGCATCAGTTGTGGGGGATATCCTCCCCAACTGAAAACAAGTCTCACTGGTGCCTGGCAATTTCAAGCAGCTGTGTACTGCATAGGTACAGCTTTATATGTGTCACTGCTGAGACATCTGCAGTACACACCACCACTGAGAATATTGCCTTTCTCTGGGTGGATTGGGAGTGTGATCTTTTAGAAGAAATTAACAGCACATTGAAGAAGGAATGTTTACTTTTCACAGTTCCCCTTTTATCTCCACTCCATCTCTTGTCTCTGCTTTATCTCCTTCATGCAATATCACTACCTGTGAATTTTGATGAGGCAATGCTTACTACATCCCCGGGCAGTTACTTTTCAGTAATTAGTTTAGGTATCAAATATTTTATCCATACTTCGCAAACTTCAGACAGATCCAATGCAATTTACATAGCTTCTTTCAAAGATATTGTCCATGGAGAATTTGAAATAACAAGGATGATAATTTGGAATGAACAAAATTCAGTCTGTTGGCATTCTAGCCCCTTCATACTATGGGGCATTATTACCATTAGTTATAGAAAAGTGAATGCTTTTCAAAAAGGAAAAAGGGTTAAAGTTCCCATAATGAATATGACAAGTACAAAAAAAAAGCAAAAATGGAGAGAGAGAACCAATCCCCTCAGCAGTGGAGCAGTGATGGAGAGGCCCTCTTCCTGATGCTTAGAATTACTCCTCTGCACAGAAAGGAAAATATTCTGGATAATAAAACTTAGCTTTATACGGCCACCTGAATCCTGTACCATTTTCCCCAGGAGTACAGGGTGCTACCTTCAATATCATGCCCATCTTCCAGCTAAGTAATTACATTCTGCCTGTTTAAAATTCCTCCTGCAATTTCAGTTGGATGATGCATTCTATTGCGCATCCTAAATTGTTACTGTTTGAAAGATTGCTGTGTGCTGTTAAAACAGCTGTGGTATTCCATCCCAGAGCTGGTTGCATTTCAGTTCTGTGAGAATTGAGATCCATTGTATAGTTTGTAAAGCAGTTTATGAACCTTTTTGAATGAAAGGTGCAATGTGTGCCAGGAATGTTGTGCAATTTAAAGACTTGCATGAAGTCAAGGGGGAAGATCCTCTCCCTACTCTGCACTTCTACAGCTGAGTAAAGTGTCTTTAACAGCCTTTCATGAAATCCTGGTGCAGTTGGTCATTCCAAAACACCAACAGATTTCACTATGGCCAGGGTTTCACCCCGTCTCTAGCCAGTGGAGCATTCTTCAGCTCAGTTATTGCAGAAGATAGCTGTAAGCTGCCTTCAGAGAACCCTTTCATAAGCTATGTAAATGTCATACTGGGGGCAAGGCCCCCACGTGCAGTGCTGTTGACATTCTGAGCAGCACCATGGCTCATAGGACAGCCTGGTAGCTGGGCTGTGTCTGCACTGCACAGTGAGCCTGGATGACTGGCATCTTGGTCTGAGCACCCAGGTTAGCTTACCCCAGGTGCGAGTGTCCCTGCTGCTGAACCCTACCAATGTTACAGTGTCCTTACTGTTTCTGCACTTGCCCAGGTGTTTCTGGGACTTATCACATGGTTCTTTGTGCTGAGACATTTGAGGATTCTTTCCCAGGCAATTGTGGGAGAACTTGTGTGTCCTTGGGGAGTGAACTGTGAGAAAGGCATTGAAAAGCTCTCTGCACTTAAGTGATTTAGCCTGCATCCTCATGGAAAAGATAAAGGGGATCTAAGGTTGTAATATGTCCCCTCTCCCCTCCCCAGTGCGATAAGTTAGCCCACTGCCCTACATCAAAGCACGTGTGAACCCAGAAGAGAGGTTTTTCTGTGTGGGTAGTAGGGGAGTTAAGGCTAAAACTCATGTAGCAGCCTGGGTTAATTATGCAGTGTAGATATACCTTAGGTTATGTCTCTACTATGAGCCAGGCGTTTGATTCCCAGTTGTGTACACATAAATGCCCTGCCTCTCACTGAGCTAGCATGAGTGTAAATAATAGTGTATCATGGCAGCAGTGACACAGACTAGCCGGCCCGAATACGTATCAAGTAGTTTCAGATGGGTTTATACAGCTAAGCCATGCTGCAGCTGTCTATGCATCTGACGAAGTGAGTATTCACCCACGAAAGCTTATGCTCCAATACGTCTGTTAGTCTATAAGGTGCCATTGGACTCTTTGTTGCTTTTTACATGCTACAATTACACTACATTTATATTATCATAGCTTGATGAGTGCTAGTGGGAGCATGTGTACTCAAACTGGGAATCACACCCCGAGCTTGTAGTGTAGATATAGCAATAGACAGGCACTATCACAGCCTTGATAAAGCTTCCCTGCATGCTGGGTTTGTGTGCTCTTAAACTTCCCTTAGTCTGAGTAGGCTGCAGCTCAGCACTGTCTATTTCCTTGACCACAGTGAAACGTTTCCTAGGCAGAGGCTTTGTCTGTTAACCCCTGTACAGAAATGGGGCCCTGTGGCCCATTTACTCTAGGCCCCCCTGGACCAGAGCTGACCCCCTAGTCTCACTGCTAGCTCAGCACACCATTGATCAGCATTCCACCTTGTGGGTACTCTAGCTACAAGTTCACCACTTCAGGGACATATGGTAGTGGAAGCAAACAGACACAGGCTTTGTAAAGGTTCCAAAACCAATCACTCTCTGCTGTAGCTAGAACAAGAAATATGCCAATCTAGGCAAAATAATGAAACAGAGACTCCCTGCTATGAAAACCTGTTCCTTTCTCCTGCTGAAGCTTCCTTTGTCTCTGTGAGTTCCTCTATTTTCCTGGATTGAGCCTTTCAGGCTCTATGGCTTTTAAGACTCAGCATTAACATCTGATCTCTTTGTTCTACTGTCATTTCCCACATTTCAAACCCCAGCACCTTGCTGAAAGGTTGGAGAAAACTGATAGTTGTAGCAACTCTATTGTCTGAAGGTGCTCCTATTTGAATGAGAACCAGAAAGGTTTAATGACCCTCAATTGTCCCTGGTCTATGACACAGTCCTGAGAGCAAATAATGAATTCCATAGTCATTGATACAATAATTTCATAAGTTGTACATAAATAGATGCCCCACATGATCACAGACCCATAGATACTTTCCAACATGAGTGGATACATCATCCTTGAACTTTTCTCTAAAACCCATTTAAAGCCTTTGCGTAGAAATAAAGTAAAAAAGAAATCACTTTCATTATACTACCTTTATTTGTTTTGTTAGTGAATGTAAAGCACAAAGTTATTCTTTGCCAAAGCAAATTACACATTTTAAGTATCACAAACAAAAATATGTTCTGTTTAAATGGAAACCAGTTGAAGTTGGCAAGTGTGCACAAACATAGCAAGGATCCAATTCAAATTCATATATGTGAAACAGAAAAATGAAACTGGGCAGCGTTTACACAAGATTGTAATCAAGTTTTGTATTCACAGCTGTATGTAGGCAGTTAAATTTGTCTGCAAAAATTATGTGTAAAAATAAAAGCAGTTGAATTGCTAGAGACAAATGGTGCCCCTCCCCCAGTAGTCTAAAGATGTATATTGGTTTCTGGATGAATGGAAGTATTCTACAGGAGACAGGTTTCTCATTTGTAAAGAATGAGTAACTAGAATTATTCCTCTTCTCCCCCCAGAATACTACAGTCTTGTTATCATTATGCATCCCTGGCCTGGAGGTGGGAAGCAGAATATCTTGATCCTACACCCCACTAAGCTGAGTAATGAAGGTGGGGAAGACCATCCACAGCATTAAAAACTGTCACCAACCAGTTGTCTTTCCAATCTGCTGATCTGTTATTCTTTTTGAACACCGTACTCTTAAATAATCACATGTGCTGTTATAGATACAGGCATGTTGTTGTTTTGATTGAGATGTATTGTTAATCTAGGTTTCATAGGAATGAGACTGTGATGAGTATTCAGAGGAGCTAGTGGAAAGCTCGTGCCCCCATACCTTTTCACTAGCTGCTGCTGCTATTGTTGTTGTTTGTCTTTTAATTTGCCATATACTGCAGTAAGGTCATATCAGTTCATGATGCTTGATTCATCAAGATTTAAAGCAGCGTGAGATGCTCTGTAAAAATAAAGCAGTCTCAGTGTGATTAATATGATATCCTTATGTCATAAGGAAAGAGATAAGGGAATAGGAATTGCCATATTGGTCTCTCTAATCTGGTATTCTCTTTCTAACTTTGACCCACACCCAGCACTTCAGATTAACCCCTCTTCTGCCCCTAAATAATCGACTTTATGGTGCTGTATACTAACATAGAGGAGAATGTTTTCCTGAAGCCAGAAGGCAATCATCTTGTGCCCTGAAGCATGAGGAGTGATAGCTCTGTTGTTTAATCGTAGAATGAGAGAAAGAACAAATATGGTATTTCCTTTTCTAATATTTCACAACGAATGAGAATTACAATCCATTTTTAATCATGTTCCATCATTTCTAGGTCCATCCCGACACTCATTGTCCACAGTCTGAAGTCCCTTTTAGGAACATAAACTGCTTCTCAGCTCTCTGTGAGCTAAGATCAAGTGTGAGTAGTCTTTTGGCTTATCCAAGGCCATGATCAAGTGTCTTGATGTTTTTGGTCTTTCAGCCTCAAGATGATAACTGCCAAGGCATTCTTATCAAATGGAGTTTTTCTGTTGCAAGTTCTGCTGTTAGTTTTTGTTGAAAAATGACGCTGCAGAAACAAAACTGACATTTTGCATGTTGAACATACTATTCCCTAATGTATGGATCTATAATCAGCCTGATATTTTTTCCTTTTGCATGAGATGTATTGGATTTCGCTGTGTTACTATTAAGGGGTTTATAGGAGAACAAGGATTATGAAAGAAGTAGCTGGTGAGGAAAATGCTCTCTGGAGTGCACTTCGGTGCTCCTTGTCTAAAAGGAGCAATTTGTTCCCATTGCTGGTGTTCTGAGCTTTTCTCTTTTTAAATAATGATACAAAAATCCTCTTTAATCCTTCTGCTCCCCCTGTGAGATACACAACTAAGAATTTATATCCTCATGTTAAAGAGAGGATAATAGGAAGGTTTACTGACTTCTCAAGTTCAAGAAACTGGTGTCAGATCCAGAGGTTGAACCTAAGTCTTTGGATTTACAGATTAACACACTGCACCAAACTGCTGCCCAGTTTAAGCATTCTTCCTCCTTGTGTCATGCTTTTCCATCAGTGGAAATGGACCTAAATAATATTTTGCATATTTTCTTATCTAGATCACAAAGCTTTTTATAATAGTATCTGCCTATATGAGCTGCCTCATTTTATAGATGGGGTAGTTGACTTACACCAAGGAGGTTATGTGACTTGTGCCATGTACATATACCGCAAATAACTAGCATACACAGGAGTGCCATTCGGGTAAATCATTCCTCTCTTCTGTGTCTCAGTTTTCCTGTCTATAATATGGGTCTAATAATCTTTTCATTTATATAGTGTGTAGATGACTTGCAGCTTTACATTTCTTTTTCATTGGCCCACAGGATGCAGTCTCTCAACACCTGGTAGAGATTGAATCTTAAAGGAAAGTGATCTGTTTGAAATTCCATTAAATAAAATGAGGTCATGGTGATGGAGGGAAGCATTTGAATGGGATTTCATGAGTTCCCAACAGTTGTTGGGGATTTCCTCATCAGCACTGTTGCCATGGGATCCTGGATTGTGACTGGATTCTCAGGTGGAATCAGTGGTTGGAGATGGTTTTTCCATCTGTGCTTATCATAAGGTGCATCATGCCACAGTTATCATTCCCTTAGTAACCACCTAACTGGATTATTGTAATGTGCTTTACATAATGTTATCCTTGAAAACTATTTGGAAGCTTCAGCTAGTGCAGAAAATGCTGCCTGCTTGCTTTCACGGATTCCTGTTCATTTCTAGGTACAATTCAGTGTGTTGATTTTGATCTGTAAGGCCTGAATTCTAATTATATGGCAAATCATCTGTCTCCCAGGATCACTGTGGCCGTTGAGATTAGTTAAGGCATTTTTGCTAACTGTTCCTAGACATGAATGTTTGGAGGCTGGTGGCAGGGTATTTTTCAGAGAAGGGACTTCTCTGGAAACTGCTTTCCTAGTTGGTCTAGCTGAGCCTGAGTTTTCTGATCTTTGAGGCTTGGTGTGGGCTTTGTCTGTTCTCACAGGTTTATGCAGAAGTGAGCTGACTGAGCACTGGAGTCTATTTAGTTGGCATACCTGTCATATGTGGTGGTTTCCTGTTTTGTACAGGCAATCAGTGTCTGGATGGATGGACAGGTTTTGCAAATGGAATAAACAATTAAAAACATTATCTTTGATCTGTGAACATTTTGGGCTAGACCATGGAGTTAACACAAGCCCTGAGCATGAGACAATTTGTAGTTTTGTTGCCTCAGGAGCAGAGCAGGGACTGAATTCAGAGGGTCACAATTCAGTCTCAGTTACTCCTTTGCATCAGGTGAGAGGTAAGTTTCATTAGCCCAGCGGTGTACAACACTTGCCCTTCTGCACTGGCTCAGATGTGCTGCTAGTACATGGAGGGTGAGGCTATATCTGTTTCCTACCCCTGCCTGTTCTCTCCACACCCACCTGTGCAGGAAGGGGAGTTAGTGGCCCTCTGACAACTTCTCTTCCTACCCTGAGCACAGACTGGAGATTCAGGCTGCCCGAGGGTAAGGAGGAGCTTCACCCCATTTTCCATCTTGGGTACATAATGTGATTCCCGCTAGGCCCATTATGTGTTGCTGTTCCATCCAGTGAGTGCTCTCCATTCTGCTAGTGTTCTGTGGCTTTGTTCTTCACCTTCCCACCTCCATTTCATCAACTTTCCTCCATTTTTCACTTGGTGCTGCCGTATGAGCAGCTCACTGCTGGGGTGTGGGACTGTTAGATTTAATTTCTCTCTCAACTCCAGGTCTCCCATCCCCAAATTCCTCTCATTCTCCCTCTACTGCAAGTTACTGCTCTGTGTAAGTCACTTGTTGCTAAGTGGTAGGACTGGCACAACAGAAGCGACATGTACTGTGCTCTTCCACTCCCTCCTCCTCTTCAGGTCTTTTCCCTAAGTTTATTAGCTTGCAGCTTTGCTGCTGGTTGAAATGAGTTACTTGGAGTGAGGCACACATATAAACATACAAATATGTACTGGCTATGGCTGCCTTTGACCTATTAGTACCAGAAACCTGGTTGCCTCTATGCGACGATGGATTGGAAATATCTTTATATGGAGTAATTTTCATATATTAAAATATAAGCTGAGGCACCACCATCGGTGGAAAGAAGAGCTGATTTATATGATCCCTCCACTTCCAGTGAATCTCTACATCCTCGATCTGCTTAGCTGAAAAAAAATTACTTCTGCAGCTAACCTTTCTCCTGTATATGTCAATTTGCCCTGAAACCAAGAGCTACAACTCTCTGCTACATGGACTGCTATGGACCATTAGGACTCAGAGTTATTGAATGCATTATATGAAGCTTCTGGCTTTACCAATGCTAAATGGTTACCTATTGTGAAAAAAATCACATGGTGCTTCTTTTCATGTCTTGCAAGGAGCGATTTTTGTTTGAACTATGCACAGAATTTTAAAAATAGAAGTTATTTTTGCTGGTAAATATCAGTGACCTTTCGGGTATACAAAAAGGAATGCGTAAGGATGCAGTAGTTTATAAACATCACTTGGGAGACTTTTATTTTGTTTCTCCAAATCAAATTCTCTGCATGAGAAAGTGTTTTAAAAGTTCTTATTACAGCATTATCTTCATGCTTTTAATGAATCAATATATTGTAGCACTATTTTGCTCTCCTTACATTTTCATCCTGACATATTTAATGTTTTGATCTGCCATGCTTTATATTCCATTATTTTTCTTGTCTCATATAATAATCAATATTTGACACGGAAAGTCATATGAAAATTAACAAAATTTGTTGGATCAAACGAGAGACAGTTAAATATTTTATATATATTTTGGCAAAGAGTTCTGTGGTGCCACAGAACTCTTTGCCACTTTTACAGATCCAGACTAACACGGTTACCCCTCTGATACTATATATATTTTATAATACAACTGTTAACGTTCAAAACCATATAAAGTTTACATATTTTGGATGTTACAGCAATATTCAGACACCTGCAAAAATCTCAATTTAAATTCTCCCTTCACACTACTTCCAGTGTATAATGAATAAATGTCAAACGTGATGTAAGATGACTGACAGAGGAAGAATTTTAAAAAAAATGCTGCATAGACATTTTATTCTCCTGTATCTCAGTGATTTTTTCCCCTCTTTCTAAGCACGTACTATTTGGAGTTACATGCAGCTGGATTCATTTTGTTCCCACAACCTTAATAGATGTTGGATTTTATTTTTACAATTTTCCCCAGGATTGCAAATGCTTTTCAATTTAAATATATTTCTATAATTTTATAAATTTGATGTACCAAGGAGTAATCAAGAGAAAATATTCTAGAGACCACTTTAGAATCAGGAGAATGAAATATTCTCTCTACCTAGTTACTCTTTCTCTGCTTTCCTGAGGTTCAGTAATTTTGACATGCATTCAGTGAAAACAAAATATATCTATCTATCTAAACCAATGTTTCTCAAACTGGGGCCGCCGCTTGTGTAGGGAAAGCCCCTGGCGGGCTAGGCCGGTTTGTTTACCTGCCCTGTCCTCAGGTCTGGCCGATGGCAGCTCCCATTGGCCTTGGTTCACTGCTCCAGGCCAACGGGAGCTGCTGGAAGCAGCGGCCAATACGTCCCTCAGCCCATGCCGCTTCCAGCAGCTCCCATTGGCCTGGACCAGTGAACCGGGGCCAGTGGGAGCCGCGATTGGCCGGACCTATGGACAGGGCAGGTAAACAAACCGACCTGGCCTGCCAGGGGCTTTCCCTACACAAGTGGCAGCCCCAGTTTGAGAAACACTCATCTAAACTTCAAGAGATGGGAGTTAGAATTTGTAAAATTTAACTGAGGTAGAAAATCGATGTAAGGTCAGAATTTCAGCTGCGGTGAATCAGTGGAGTTTCTTGACTTCAATGAGTCAATGCTGATTTACATCAGTTCAAGATCTGGCCTATATTATCTAATCATTTGTTCCTTGCTCAGCCAAATTCCCCACTGAAGTCGGTTAGACCAATGTACAAACTTGGACCCTGATACTGCAAGGAGAATCATATGGGCAGTGTCTAACCAACCGCATTGTACAGTATATGAGGGAAGGGTGCCATAAGCAATTGCAGCTAGATACCTAAATATATGGCCTTAATTTCAGAGCCACCGAGCACCTGCAATGCCAGTTGAATCAACATGAATCAGACCCTTTGAAAACAGACCACATATTTAACCTCCTTGTGCTTAATCCCATGCTTCCTGAATTACGTACCAAGATGTACATAAATATTAAGCTGATGATGAAATTCCTCACCATATTTCTTGAACATTATACAATTATTGCAGTATCAGTTTGGATAATTGTTACTTAGAGTCAACTTTACATTAAAGGAAGTGTAATCTCTTACAACAGATATCTAATTTTCTCAGTACTTTTGCTACATGGAGTGGAAAGGGAGGCAGGAAGTACTTGTAACAGTGTCCAGTGAACAGAGTTTGCTTCTTGCCATTCTGACAAATTTGCTGTATTATCCTGAGTAAGTCAGGTCCTTGTTCTGTGCCTCTGTTTTTCCATCTTTTAAATGGGAATAATATTTACTTACCTATATCAAGCACTTCAAGATTGAAAAATAAAAAAGGACCATCTAGTGCTATATATTGGTAATATGACTTATACCATGGCATATTTGTGATTTATATTATAGCACTGCCTGGAGGCCCCAGTCAGGGGCTTCACTCTGCTAAGCACAGTATATACACATAGTAAGGGAGAGAGTCCATGTTCTGAAAGATTACATCAGAGGTCCATGTTCTGACCCCTTACTACTCACCAGCATGAGTTACTTGAATGAATAATCCCACTGACTTCCCTGGGACTGCTAATGTGAGTAAGTGCTCACTATTGTGTATAAGGAGTTCACAATATAACACTAAATCCAGAAGGTGGCCCATGGGTAAATTATTAGGTGATTTACCTAATGCTATACAAGAAAGAGAATCATAGAACCATAGGACATTAGGGTTGGAAGAGACCTCAGGAGGTCATCTAGTCCAACCCCTTGCTCAAAGCAGGACCAGTCCAACTAAATCATCCCAGTGAGGGCTTTGTCAAGCCAGGCCTTAAAAACCTCTAAGGATGGAGATTCCACCACCTCCCTAGTAACACATTCCAATGCTTTAACACTAGTGAAATAGTGTTTCCTAATATCCAACCTAGACCTCGGGCCCCACTGCAACTTGAGACCATTGCTCCTTGCTCTGTCATCTACCACCACTAAGAACAGCTGAGCTCTAGCCTCTTCGGAAACCCCTTCAAATAGATGAAGGCTGCTATCAAATCCTCCCTCACTCTTCTCTTCTGCAGACTAAATAACCCCAGTTCCCTCAGCCTCTCCTCGTAAGTCATGTGCCCCAGACCCTAATCATTTTCATTGCCCTCCACTGGACTCTCTGAAATTTGTCCACATCCTTTCTGTAGTGTGGAGCCCAAAACTGGATGCAGTGCTCCTGATGTAGCCTCATCAGTGCTGAATAGAGGGGAATAATCACTTCCCTCAGTCTGCTGGCAATGCTTCTGCTAATGCAGACCAATATGCCATTTTCCTTCCTGGGAACAAGGGGACAGTGTTAACTCATATCTAACTTCTTGTCCACTGTAATTCCGAGGTCCTTTTCTGTAGAACTGCCACTTAGCCAGTCGATCCCCAGCCTGTAGCAGTGCATGAGATTCTTCCACCCTAAATGAGGGACTTTGCACTTGTCCTTGTTGAATCGCATCAGACTTCTTTTGGCCCAATCCTCCAATTTGTCTAGGTCACTCTAGACCTTATCCCTGCCTTCCAGCATATCTACCTCTCTCCCCAGTTTAGTATCATCTGCAAACTTCCTGAGGGTGCAATCCATCCCATGACCCAGATCATTAACGAAGATGTTGAACAAAACCCACCCCAGGACCGACCCCTAGGGCATTCTGCTTGATACCGGCTGCCAGCTAGACATTGAGCTGTTGATCACTACGCATTGAGCCCGACGATCTAGCCAGCTTTCTATCCATCTTATAGCCCATTCATCTAATCCATACTTCTTTAACTTGCTGTCAAGAATACTGTGGGAGATTGTATCAAAAGCTTTGTTAAAATAAGGTATATTACACCCACGGCTTTCCCCATATCCACAGTCAGTTATCTCATCATAGAAGGCAATCAGGTTGGTCAGGCATGACTTGCTCTTGGTGAATCCATGCTAACTGTTCCTTATCACTTTCCTCGCCTCCAAGTGCTTCAAAATGGATTCATTGAGTTCCTGCTCCATGATTTTTCAGAAGACAGAGGTGAGGCTGTAGTTCCCCAAATTCTCCTCCCTCCCTTTTTTAAAGATGGGCATTACATTTGCATTTTTCCAATCATCTGGGACCTCCCCTGATCGCCATGAGTTTTCAAAGATAATGGCCAATGGTTCTGCAATCACATCAGTCAGCATCCTCAGATGCATAGTATCCGGCCCCATGGACTTGTGCATGATCAGCGTTTCTAAATAGTCTTTAACCTTTTGTTTCACCGCTGAGGGCTGCTCACATCCTCCCCATACTGTGCTGGCCAGTGAAGCAGTCTGGAAGCTGACTTCCTCTGTGAAGACCAAAGCAAAAAAAGTATTGAGTACTTCAGCATTTTCCACATAATCTGTCACTAGCTTGCCTCTCCAATTCAGTAAGGGTCCCACATTTTTCTGACCACCTTCTTGTTGCTAACATACCTATAGAAACTATTCTTGTCACCCTTCACATCCCTTGCTAGCTGCACCTCTAATTGTGATTTGGCCGCCCCGATTACACCCCTGCATGCTGGAACAATATTTACACTCCCCCCATGTCATCTGTCCAAGTTTTCGCTTCATGTAAGCTTCCTTTTTGTGTTTAAGCTCACTGAAGATTTCACAGGTCGACTGCCATATTTGTTGTTCTCTCTGCACATCGGGATGGTTTGTTCCTGCACCCTCAATAAGGCTTCTTTAAAATACAACCAGCTCTCCTGGACTCCTTTCCCCCTCATGTTAGTCTCCCAGGGGATCCTGCCCATCAGTTCCCTGAGGGAGTCATAGCCTGCTTATCTGAAGTGCGGCGTCCATATTCTGCTGCTCTCCTTTCTTCCTTTTGTCAAGATCCTGAACTCAATCATGTCATGGTTATTGCTGCCCACTTCTACTTCCCTTACCAATTCTTCCCTGTTTGTGAGCAGCAATTGAACGCAGTGTTGCTGAGTCTGATTCCTGTGCCTGAACTACAAGTCCAACCTTACTTCCTATTTGTATTATTAAAATGCTGCATAGTTAGTTCATTCCCTAACTCTCTTCAGTTGATCCCAGTGAAATTAATCTCTGAGTTAATTCCAAATTAGTTTTCTGTCCTGTCCAAACCATGAAACTGTAACTGTCACCTCATGTTACAGCGACTTAAACACGCTGATGACATCAGAGCTTTTGCTAGCCTTGTGGATGACTTTTAAAATGTACATCTTTTTTGTATCTAGCCTTGCACTTTTAGTTATAAACAGCATGTTAAGTGATAGGAAATTAGCTACTTGTTAAAGTAAGAACTAAAATTCTCAAATTTTTTCTGTCTGGGTGACCACCTAAAGGTTTAATTTATAGTTTCAGCCTGTGTGGAAAATTCTGTCTTAATAAATCTCTTCTGGATCTACCCAGGTGATAAAATGCATGTCAAACTTGACTAAGCTGTTTATCATTTTAAGGCAAAGCTGTAAATTAGTATATATTCCTGCTCCTTCTGAGTAGGTGTATGATATATATCTGATGAAAGAGTTCTGATCAGATATCTTTGATGCTATTTGAAAATGTATATTTCTTGGTAAAAATTCATGACTCTATTGATCTTTTAGAAGAAAAAGTCTTCACTGCTGAGTACTTTATATGTTTGTCATCAAAATAGTGTAATGCTGAGAGAGTAACCTCATTTTAGAAAATCTCGAAATATCAACCAACACACAAGTATTGTCAAAAGATTTTATTGCAGTAATATATTATGTTAAGAGATTGGCTGACATACCTGCGTAAGGTGGGAGTACCTGTGAATAGAGAGGAATAAAGTGGAAAGCTCCAGTGAGAAAGATGGTGGATTTTCCCCTTTTATTGTGCTGCCCTTCTTCCAAGTGGTAGCAGATGCTGAAGCTTAGTAGATCAGCTTTCTGTTGGAGGAGAAATCAGTGACATGGAGTTTGAATGTGTTCTGAGTGAACACTGCATGCACCAGTCCTTTAACAGAAGCAGCAACAAACAGCACACAGATAATCTCTTTTAGACCAAGTATTTATGCCTGATTTCCAAAAGGCAACTTCACCTCATTTACTGACTCTAGTAGGAGAGATTAAGGCTGGGAGAAAACTTGCTTGCTGCTCATCACAGCTCCCTCAGAAAACATTCATCATAAAAACTAACACAGCATTTTCTTTCAAGAGAGAAAACTCACTCAAATGTTAAGGAAAATAACTTAGGACTACGTGTAATACCACCATCTAATGACCCTTGCCATAGCAATATAAAAATAACAATAAAATACTTCTACAGCACCTTTCATTTAGCTATCTCCAAGTACTTTGCAAATTTGAGTTAATGGTTATGATTAGAGCTGTGCAAAATCCCCTTTTTTTTTTTTTTTTGTTCTGTGCCCATACTAGGTGAGGGGGGAAATAAAAAAATGCTTTTTGGGTTGACCCAAAATTAAAATATTTCAAAATGAAATGAAACTAAAAATATTTCATTTTTCGATTGAACAAAACTGACCTGAAATGATTAATTTTCAGGATTTAATTTAACATCTTACAAAAATAAAATCAAGGTAAAAATTAAATAAAAATGTTTTTCGAATAGAAGAATTAAAAAAAATTGTTCAGAAAATGTCAAAATGAAATGTTATGACTTTCAGACTTTTTTTCTTTAGACAGAAACAGTTCAGTGAATGTGACATGAATTATCAAAAGTTTGGGCCATAATTTCTAGTTTATAGATATGGAAATTGAGGCACTCTTAATTAATTTTTTTCAGGATCACACATCTAGTCACTGCCAGAGCTGTCAATGGAAACCTTTTGTGTTGATTTTCAGACCTTTGCTTTAGCTACTAGACCATGCCCTCTTTCTTAGTATTAACAATGCATGCTTGAAAAAGTTCTTATATTGTAAATTGTTCTGGAGGTAAGAACAGCAGGGAGGAAAACCTCTGCATTTGTCAGCTGTTGCCCAAGTTACTACAGCCTGATTCAGCTTCTGTTAAAGTCAAGTGAAAGACTCCCATGGGAATTGGATCAGGTTCTAAAGTAGACTAAATCAATTAGTGGTCTCATCTACCCAGTGGATAGACTTCCTCTGTCTGCATCTTGCCAATTATCACAACCTAAATGAAGCTAAACCGTTTTTTTGCTACAGGTTACTTAGGGACAGACTTTTAAAGGTATTTACGCACCTAAAGATGCGGATAGCATCTGGACTCAGTCAGTCACAGGTTTTAGGTGATTAACACCCATTATTTCAAGGGGAATGAGGCACCTAAATACCTTTGAAGATATGGGCCTTATTGGGATTTTTGCAAGTGTCTGGGTGATTAACTGCCATTGCTTTCAATGGGTTTTAGTCACTTCGAGACTATGTAAAATCCCACTGGGCCCCTGTCTGCATCTTTAGATATCTAAATACCTTTAAAAATGTAGCATCTCGTCTTTAATCTCTCTGTGCCTCAGTTGCCCATCTGGGAAGTGGAGATAATAATTCCTTTCTCCCTTCTGTCAACCTGTGCCTCAGTTGCCCATCTCTGTGCCTCAGTTGCCCATCTGGGAAGTGGAGATAATAATTCCTTTCTCCCTTCTGTCAACCTGTGTCTTTCTTCTACATTCAGATTTTTTTGAAGTTTTTCCGGACAGGGACCCTCTCTCCCTTTCTGTTTGTACAGCATTTAACACTATTGGGGCCCCAGTGGTGAGAAATACTGCATTAATTTTCACCTGAAAAAAATCAGTGTTTACCCATCTTTGTATTTAATCACTCCTCATTTCTTTATTGAGAAAGAACTAACACATTTTGCTATTGGCAAAGGTATATAAGGTGTATATGTGTGTGTATTGTATTGTATTATATATGGATGACAGTTGGAGTTGCTGTTGGGGATTTTTTTTTCCCTTAGACATACTCAGCAATCCTGTCCAGAGGGGCTATATACACACACTATATACAGCAACTCCAACTGTCATCCATCTCTCCTCCCACACATACAAATGACTGTTAAAATACAAAAACCTTGCTAGTGTTTTACCCGTCAAGGTGGCAATGCCAATATACCAAGAATCTTCTGAGGTGAAAAGAGAAAACAAAGATTCAGAGGATTCTCACCAAGCTCGCAAAAATCAAAAACCAAAGGCTGTTCACTGTAAACACAGTGGGAAAGAAATGCTTTGAGGCAAAAGTGGAGCTCCCACTAAGAGAAACTGCTTCCAGTCTTCATGTACATACAATGTGCTTTGACATTTCTGTAAAACAGGCAAAGGAAAATAAAAAAGCATGGAAACATATAAGTGACATATGTATTTTACAACATAAATGGGCTGGTGAATTCTTTACCATTAACCTTAATAGGACACAGAGAAAATGAAAGCCAGACACCTGCAACCAGAAACCTCACACACAATGTGTGTGTGTGCATGTTAAATCATTCGTTAACATCTCATTTAATGGTATTTTTTTTTCCATCTCAGCTGACCTTACACAAAGCAATTACTGTATGTCTCTCTAATTCTGTCCCTCAAAATCTCTCTTATACATTACTCAAAAATCAACCTTGACATTTTAGTCTTTTTTCTGAATTTCAAATTTAATGGGTTGTTCAGGATTAAAGACTGTGGGTGTTTGTTTGGATGCAATTATGTTTGGCTTCTGCATATCAAAATAGATTGTGTGCAAGTATTATAATTTTACTGTAGTTGAAGAGGCTTATTGCGTGTTATTGAGTTTTTTAAAGTTCTCAGAATGAGCTTTGTGGCGAACAAAGCTATTGTGTTGGTTTGAAGTCAAAAACAGTAGTCAGAATATCTTTTTCTGTTTTGTAGAGATTTATTTGGACATCATAACAATATGTAGTCAGTCCCAATCTGGTGTAAATTGCATCAGTTCCATTGTCTCGGATAGAATAAGGTGATTTACACCCGCCAAAGACTGGTGCCAAGCTTGTCTCTGTTTAATAAACATGTCTGACAAGCTCTAACAAGCTACTAGAGGACAAATGTAACTTTCTGCCATTAAATTAAAACAGGTCTATCCACATATTTCTACTATGTCCATCACTGTGGTAACTGTGTGTCCAAATTCTTTATTAAAAAAGGCACTATACTGACCATGAAAGGGATCCAGTTGACACCCCTAGTGAAACAGTTTAATTTTAATCACAGAACCATCAGTATAAGCTTCACCATTGTGAGGGTATCATAAGCATTCCCAAATCTGGACCTTAGCGTCCAGAAATCTGGGTGCCTGCATGAACCCCTCTAAGCTTTATTACCAGCTTAGATCTGATCTCGCTGCCACCAGCCAAGTGATTTCCAGGACTTGGCTCCTTCTCTGGTCTCCCAAAACCGTCTCTGGGGGACCCCAAGACTCAGAAGCCCTGAGTCTTACCACAAAGGGAAGTAAACCCCCTCCCCTTGTCTCCTCTTTATCTCATCCCCAGCTCCCCCTCCCTGGGTTATCCTGGCGATACTGTACTTAACTCCTTGAATGCAAAACAGAGACGGCAATTTACCTTCCCCCCTGAGGCTATGCAGATTCAAACCTAGTCAAGCTAACACAAAGAGATTTCCCCCTCCTTCTTCCTTAGCCTTAACCAGAGAAAAACTCAAATAGGTTTTAAAAAGAAAGCTTTATATAAAAAAAAGAAAGAAAAAGGCCATCAAAATATTCTCTGTATCAAGATGACAATAATACAGGATCAATTGCTTAAAAGAAAAAATGAATAAACAGCCTTATTCAAAAAGAGATACAATTTAAACATTCCAGCAAACTGCACACATGTAAATACAAAACAAAACATATAAAAGCCTATTGTTTTGCTACCTTTGCACTCACAACTTTGAAACTGATGATTAGAAGCTTGAAGATAGAAAGAAGCCTCCCATAGCCGAGAGACAGACAAAAAGACTCAGACCCAACATTCCTTTCCTGAGTTTGAAAAATCTGGTTTTCTGATTGGTCCTCTGGTCAGGTGTGTGGTTCCCTTTGTTAACCCTTTACAGGTAAAAGAAACATTAACCCTTAGCTATCTGTTTATGACAGAGGGTATGCCTGCAAGGATTAAAACAACCTGGCCAAGGTCAACTAACTCAGGGTCGTGGGGCTCTGGCTGAAAAATCACTGTGTAGATATTTAGACTCGGGCTGGAGCCAGAGACCTGGGACCCTCCACCCTCACAAGGTTCCAGAGCTCAGACTGCAGTCCAAGTCTGAATGCCTACACTATGATTTTTCAGCCCTGCAGCCTGAGCCCCATGAACCTGGAGTCAGCTGACCTGGAACAGCCATGGTCATGCCATGGATCTTTTATCCCTGTGTAGACATACCCTGATAGGGTAGTTCAATCTCTGTTCTCTTCAAACTGTAGCCTGTCTATGGAGACTGCTAACAGACATATTAATTAGTATTATTATATTTATATATTTATATTATATCTATAGGAGCCCAAGTCATGGACCAGGGCCCGTTGTGCTAACCACTCTACAAACATGGAACAAAAGGATTGTCCCTACCCCAAGGAGCTCACAATCAAAGTATACGACATGAGACAACAGCTGGCTGTAGACAGAAAGAAGAGCACAAGTGAGCAATGAGACAGAACTGCCCAGCATGGCAACAGTCACCAAGATTTAGATATAGCCTGTATATGAGAACCTATTTATTATTTTTATAGCTCTCAGAAGTATTCTAGGCTCTTAAGTGAATACATAACAAGACATAGTCCCTAGCCTAAAGACTTTATAATTTAAAATTTTGCAATGAAATCAAATTTGTGGGTGACAAACAGCAGGGAGAGCTGCGATGAGGGAGAAATTCAATTAAGGAAATATAATCACACTGTTCTACTCGGTTTAGATATGTGCGTGTCTTGGTGGTTCTTGGTGCAGAGACATCATGTTCAGTGAACACAACAGAATATGCACAGTAGAGTAAGAAATGGTTGTTTATATATATTATCCTTCTAAAACTTTAAAATCAGGCTATATCTGTTTGTTTCTTTCTTTCTGTGCTGTACCAAATATCAATCCTAAACACACAATGAAAAGTTCTCTCTTATCTTTGAAATTTAAAAACCTCGTGCAAAAGAGTCAGAGTTTGATATGTACCACCAGGACCAATTACCTCTGTCCCAGAAGATCTCTGAGATTGTGCTGACATTGATGCCTTATTTTGTACACAGGTCATGAGTGTTCTCATGACCCTGAGCATGTTACCATTTAGAGACAAGGACAGCACGCTGCCCCATTGCTTTTAGAAGACTGACACGCACACACAGTCAGGGAAAATTTCATAGTATATGGAATCCCTTTTTTTTCACATCAATGCTCACTAACATTGCTGCAGTTAAGGGTCTGTCAGCATTTCCATTATAAACCCAGTCATTGGGGTTTTAGATCTCAGTTGTTATAAATCATAGAAGTCTGAAAATTTACGTTTGTCAACTTAATAAAAATATATAGAAATTTACCAAAAAAGATCCTCTATTCTTTTAGGTTTGCCAAATTAACAAGAATGGTTTAATTTAAAAAGCTGAAACAAGTGCTAGATTTACTTCTTAAAAGCTGTTAATGCAGTAGTTACATTTTATACTGTGATTTTAACGTGCATCAACACTTTAGATTACATCTGGCACCTTATAACGTTTTTTTATATATATATGTATAAAGTTGTATTCAAAGGTGGGGGGAGGGAAGCAAAGCCAGTAGTAAACTGGATAGCATATAGATAGCCTACTGAATCACTGGAGGAGTATTAACATAAAAAATACATACAGTTTTTCCTATAGAGTTTCTGAGTAGATATTTTAGCTGAAGGAATTATCAGAGTTGTATGGAAATGACAGGAGAAGAGGAGAACACTTTAAAAAGCAGCGAGATTGGTCATGGAAATAACCCTGCCATTGTTTTCCTATGCCTAATGTGTATAACTCAGTTTCCCCATCCGTATAAAGGTAGGGAACATATCTTTTTCATGGATATGTTGGTGTATCTGAAACAGTCCAATGCTTCAGAAAGAGGTTGGTCTCACTTGGTCTGGATTTTTTTTTGTGTGTATGTGGCCGAAATTCAGGAAAGCACTTAAGCATATATTTAAAGTGTGTAATGCTGTGACCAAACACCTCCTAATAAAGACAGTCCCCAAATGCATTTATTTCTTGAAATCTCTTCATGTCTGTGCATTCCACAAAATTTCCTTGTGACTTCAGTGTTCTTTTAAAAGTTACTGGTGAACATCTGACTTCTTAACATTCCCTCTATAATATTGGTGTGTATTTCATGTTAAATAAGATACAAAATAACTTAGGGGAGCTCAGGCACCCTACATCCTTCTTCCTCCCTTGTGCACCCACACAGGGACTAGTCCTTGCTGAATAAACAGAACAGTAATAAATATAGCTGTGTAAATGACTCATGACTTTAATAATGACATGGAAAACGTTACTCATCCAAGGTGTGCATAAACTGAAGGATTACATCACAATACTCCTATTTTACAAACTTACATCTAAACTTCATTTTTCATGCAGTGGCATTTCTGAAAAAGTACTTACTACGCCTGTGCTTTTGGAAAATATGGTACCAAACACTAATTTAATTGGTGAATACAGTACGTATGGGACAGAGAATGAGTTACAGAGCTTCAGTCGATAAAGAGCTAGAGAGGATACTGAAAATAGATGGTGCTTATGAGGCGAAATAGTAACTGCTGGAGAACCACAAGAATCAGGATTAGGACAACATACTTTATTTTCTATATCCGAAACTCTAGACAGAGAAAATGCAGTAGGGTGATGAAATATTCTAATGAGATTAAACAATTTGTGGAAGTAAATGCAAAAGATGAAAGCAATAATATGCCAAATTACTAGATGGGATTAGGATGACAGATTTAACCAAGATAAAGAAGAAAAATGCTAGCTAATCCTGAGGCTAAAAACAAAAGTTAGGATATGAACAGGAGGAAAGAGACACCTCTTTAATACTATGACGTGACATGCATATTTCTGTATTCTGAAGACTCATAAAATCTGTAGCATTGCATTTTGGTAGCAAACCATTTTGGTTTCCCTCTTTTCCTCACAGCTGCTTTAGAAGCCTTAAAAGGTTAAAATATTCAAACATAAGTTGGTTGTGGCAAAGGATGAGTCCCCGCAACTTCTTTCGAAGCTATAAGAATTTTTTTTGATTTTTTTTGTTTTGTTTTTAAAAAGAGCTCCTTTGAGACATGCTTAAATGGACTGTTGTTGAAACTTGTGATCAGCTTCATTCTGAGCATCCACCCCGATGACAGGAGGTGAGATAATAAAGAGGCTGAAGCTCAGGGTACAGAATCTAACTGGGGGTAAAATGAGAACGTTAACTGGGAAAAATTCAATGTTCACCTCAGAAGGATGTTTCTGTTAAGCCAGATCCCATGCTCACGGAAAACTGCCAAAATTCAACAATGGGATGGTGAAGGTATAGGGAAAAGACTAAAGCAGTTAAGGGTGATGAGGAAACATACTGAAAGAATGCATTTTTATTTTATTTTAATTTTATTTTATTTTAATTAATCTTCCTGATCTGGACATGAGAGACCTTAACAAGCTTTCAGGTCCTGCATAATTATTCATCTAGACATAAAGTCAGATTTTCTTGACTGGCTTTTACTTGAACCTGAATTAGATTCAAATACAACATTAGGCCTATTTTTCCCTTCTAAATTTCTGTAAAAATAATACTTTCCCTTCCCAATTTAGTTCTAAGAACATTAGATTGCTCTGCTGTGTAAAAGATCTATAACATTAGAGGTATAAACCAATTTACCAAGTGATCATGGAGGCTGTACTCTACTTCACAGATGTAGTTCACAGAATACCAAAGTACTATATAGAAAACAGTCCTTGTGGGCCACAGAATGCTTGACACATAAGCCCTTTTGAGACTGCAGGCTTCTTCATGAAGCCTTAGAAGTCTGTATGTCTTTGCAGAGTTGCCTTGTGCCTTCAAACACCTTCTAGAGGTCTCCTTTGGACAACAAAACTAATTAGTGTCTTTTCAAGGCAGTAGACTGCTTAGAGTTCCATTGTTACTACATAATACTTCATTCACTATGGAGACGTAAAGTGGTTTTACTAGCTCCTTGAGTTCACAGTTGGTCTCTGGTAGGCACTGATTTTTTCAAGGAATCACTTCACCTATATGGAATTCTTTTTCCATGTACCACCTATTTGTTTCTAGCAATTTTGTATTGCTCATGCTTTAAAAGTAAAATAGATATGACAAAGAACACCATCTCTTAGAAAACAAAGTACCCATGATATATTTTAAGTGGACAAACTTCAACAAATTTGATGTTCAAAAGCTTACCTGAGCCTTCCAAATCTCTTGAATCTATGTGATCGGGTTAAAAACATCTTCAGAAAAGTATTTCTCATGAGCTGTCCAGCATGTTGGAATCTAACCCTACTCCTAAATAGAGAGAGTGTCAGGAGTGAACTCCTTCAGTCAGACTGAGCACTCGCCAACCCAGCCTTGAGGCAATTAATGGGCTCAGCTGGGTTGCAGTAGGACCACTGGATTGGTCATCCCACCTGATTGACTGAAGAAAGCCAGCAGGCCTGATTTTGTAGCTCAGCAGCACCAGCACATTGCTGGTTGCTCAGTTCTTATGCCCACAGCTGTGATCACTTCTGTGTCTGCCTTCTTCCTGCAGTTATTCTTGTCCTGCTCCAACTCTGCTTCCCTATTTGCTTCCGACCCTCATCTTGACTCTTGGTTCCTGACTCCAGCTCTGACCTTTCATTCCAGTACCTGGCTCCAACAACAAAGTCTGACTCCTGTTCCAGCCACTAGGCCTGACTGCCCACATCTTGGCTGTGATAGAGAGAACCTTTCTTCTGTGTATTTCAGAACTTTTTGTTCCTGGATGGACTGAGAAATACAGAGGGATGTATAAATAAATAAATTTAAAAAGAACACCATAATTAAATATATCAGAATCTCAAGAAAAGATTTGGTTCTCAGAACAGTCCTAATTTTAGGTGGGAGCAAGAAGTTATGTTCTCTCTTCTCCTCTAAAAATGTACTCTCTAATTTATAAAAATTAAATTATATGATATTGTTCTCTGGACATTTTTCATGATACCCAATCAATTTTGCTGCCTTTTTGGAATGCCTCACGGCATATTTCAATCTCATTCTTTTGCCATTTTTTTGTCAGAATACATGCACCAAAGATCACACAACACTGCCTACGACTGACATATGTCAGATGCCTCACATTCGTGTTCTTTCAGATACCTCACATAAATCAGTGAAGATACTGATATATGAAATTGACAGCTTGTTCAGCTAGAGTTGTTTTCCTGTTCTGTTGTTAAAAGGTTTCTCTAGAAGCAAGAGTGGAAAGGTTGTAGGTAGGTCAACATTTTATGGTCTTTAAGAGCAGAAAAAAACATACAGTACATGTAACCGATGACCCTTTACATAATTGACCTTGACATTAAAACTACTATTCACTGATAATCTATCAATAGAGGGAAAGTGGGAGAACATGTTCATTGTACTGGAACAGAAAGAAAACTAAAGCTACTGAATTTTGTGACAAAGGGAATCAGAATCAAACGATGTATTCCAGAGTTCATTATACTATCAAGTTGAACAGTACATGTTACCAGGCTGAAAAGTATGAAACCGGATTTTGAAGTACCCTGTCAAATATCTAGTCAGACTTTTGAATAGCTACTGAATAAGATAGTTTCAGACTGCTCTGTTGTGTAACACAGCTGAATGAAGAATTTTTCCAAACTACGGATTTGACTTTTGTGTAAGAGAACAGAGAATTCTTCAGTAGTACACACTGCGAGTGAACGGTGATCACATTACAAAACTCTATTTTGTGGCTATAGCTCAGATGTTGAGAAAACTGTCATATTAAATGCTCACCATAACTCTGATCCAATGCAGCACTGATACTGTGTATATTCTTAAATATAAACAAGCACATGATTAAGTGCTTTGCCAGATTGAAACCAATGGAAGGGTCAACATTTAAGAATTACTCGATGTCTGCAACTCCCATTGATTTTATTGCTTATCACTTCTTAGGTTTTGGTCTGTTGAAGCCACTAGACTAACACGGCAACCCCTCTGAAACCTATATACATTGCAGTTGCTCAGTACCTCCCAGTCTCAGGATTGAGGCCTCCACTACTTTATCTGAGGAGGGAAATATCTAATTTATAACATGCATCTTCCATTGGTCTGCTTATTTTTTTTTACTATGTTATTCATTAATTGGTTTGCAGTTCATCTTTTATTTGCACCTTGAATATGTTAAGCTATTGCTCACTTTATTTGAGATCTTAGTCATTCATAATTGACCTTAGCATTGATTTTTCCCAAGAGATGATGCCTAAAGCCAATTCCAAGTAAATGTGTTTCCTTTGTCCAGTAGCCCATCTTTGATGCAAGAGGGGGGCTGTAAAAAGAAACAGCCTGGGAATTAGTAAACTTTGATGTATAGTTTTATAAACAAAGTTGTAATAAACTCTGGGAAATGCTAAGCAATTTTTGGTAACATTTCAGAAAATAGGAAGATGAACTTAGAAATAAAGTCATACGAAGCAATGTGATGTTAAGATGAGTCTAAGGCTTTGTCTACACTGAAAGTTTCTGCACAGTAAAGCAGTTTTCTGCGTTGTAACTCCTGAGGTGTACACACTGCCAAGCCACTTAGTGCACAGAAACTGCGCAGTTGCAGCACTGTAAAAAAACACCCCAACGAGTAGCATACACCTTTCTGCACCGGGGTTACAGAACCACAATGCCAGTGTAGACATCCTGGTTGATTAGGGCACTGAGATTGGCCTCTGGGAGGTGTTCCACAATGCCTGTTCTTGCCTCTCTAGTCATCGGTTTGAACTCTACTGCCCTGCCCTCAGGTGACCAACCGTCATCCCCATCCCTTAAATTCCTTAGGAATTTTTAAAGTCCCCTTCCCATTGCTCAGTGACATGCAGTGGTCTCAGTGCATCTTTCCAGGTGACTATGTCTGCTCCACACACCAGGCGATTCCCCGCTTGAAGCAATGCTGAGCTGCTGGACCTCAACAGCATTTGAGGAGAGGAGGCTGTGCAGTCCCAGCTGTGCACCAGCTGTAGGAATTATATCTATGGACAGATTTCATGATGCATGATGGAGAGAGGCCATGACTGTGATACACTGCAGTGCAGGGTCAAAGTGAAAGAGCTGGGGAACGCTTACCACAAGGTGCGGGAGGCAAACTGTCACTCCAGTGCTGTGCCCATGAGCTACTGGTTCTACAAAGAGCTGGATGAGATACTCCTTGGTGACCCCACCTCCATTGGGAAGGCCACTGTAGATATTTCGGTGGCTCACGTGTCAATCAACAGTGAAACAAGCCAGGAGGAGGAAATCTTGGACGAGATTGTGGAGGGGGACCCAGAGGCAGAGGATGACTTGGAGGTCAGAAATGGATGCAGCCTGGAGGTCTTCTCTACCCTGGAGGAGGCTAGCCAGTCACAACTGTCAGATCTTGGCAAAGCACAAACAGAAGAGAAGGCCCCTGGTAAGTGGGTTTGATTTTGGGAATCACTGAAGTGAGTTGTTGGGGACAGGAGGGTTGCAAAAAGCAGGCTTGTGTCTGTATGATGTGCGTACCACCACATGCCTAGTCTGAGCGGTGGAACAGGTTGTTGATTGACTCTCTCACTTCACGGGAATCTGCCTCAGAGAGCTCTAGGAATCTCTCATGGAGATACTGGGCAATCCACTGCTGCAGGTGATTTGGCAGAGCTGCTTTGTTTCTTGCCCCATTAAGGCTACCATTCCCGAGACACTCTCCCATCACTGGGGGATAGTAGGGGAACACTGCTACACACAGGCGAGCTGCATAAGGGCCAGGACAGAAGCCTCAGTCTTGGAGAAGTCCCTCCCTTGGTTCCCTGCTCACCTGCAGCAGCGAGATATCTTCCATTGTGAACACAGCCTGTGGAAAATGTGGGGAGAGGAATGATTATAAGGCCCCCCTACAGTGCTAGCTCTCCCCAAGAGCCACATGCCCAGTGTACAGGATGGTCCTGGAACACTGATTTCCTCTGCCCTTGCATTTACTCACCATTTTGGGTGTTTTGTGGCTCATGTGTGCCTGCCTGGGGTCAGCCAGTTAGTGACAGGTATGTGAATAGTGGCCATGTTTTAAATCAGTGGTCTGTGTGTTGCAAACAATACTGCTTCTGTAAAATGTTGCATTTTGGTTTCATGGATATGACCTTGGGAGCCCAGCCTCTCTCTTTGTTATCGCCGACTGAACAGCTGCGCAGAATAGAAAGCAGCCACAAAAACTAAAGAGGACTGTCTGCATGAGATCGTGATGCATTCCACAGCCGAAAAGCAAGAATTGAAGAAGTGGTGGGACAGTGAGAAGAGGGACTGAAAAGAGAACCTGGCATGCCAGAAAAGAGCCATGGAGCAGCTCTTAAACATTACAGAGCACCAAGTGGGGACATTCCAGGCACTGCTAGCACTGCAAACCAAACTGCTCTACACTTGTCCTCCCCTGCAGCCGCTGTCACCAAACTCTTTCCTATGCGCCCCCTGTCATAAACAGATAGCTAAGGGTTAATGTTTCTTTTACCGGTAAAGGATTAACAAAGGGAACCAAACACCTGACCAGAGGACCAATCAGAAAACCGGATTTTTCCAAAGTCAGGGAGGGAAGTTTTGGACTCTGGGTCTTTTTGTTTGTCTCTCAGCTATGAGAAGCTTCTTTTCTATCATCTTATCTTCTTTTCCAACTGTAAGTCAGGTAGAATAAAACTAATATAGGCTGTTATGTTGTCTGTTGGGTGTATTATCATGTGTGTAACTGTGCTGGTTCAACATTTGACTAGCATGTGATGATCCTTTGAATCAGGACCTGTTTGTTATATTTTCTATAAGGCAATAGCCCTGTATTTGTCATCTTGATGCAGAGTTTATATTCTTATGTCTTTTTCTTTCTTTTCTATATATCTATTTCGTTAAGACGTTGTTTTGAGTTTTCTCTTCCTTCTCTGGGTAGGTTAAGGAACAAGGGAAGGGAATTTCTACTTGTGTTAGATCTACGGATGGGTATCTCTGAGCACACAGGGAATTTGTGCGGAGGGGGAAGAGAGAGAGAATCATTTCTGATTTCCGTGTATTTGGGGTTTGTCTCTATTGTGGAAATAGAAGAGACATGCTTCTTGGTATTGTGATGTAAAGAGATGTGCATCAATATCTCAGGTTAGCCAGAGAGGAAAGTCTGGGTGGAGAGGCGAGGAGGAAGGGAATGGTTGTGTTTCCGTTTGTTGGAGGACTTAAGATCTGAGTCTTGGGGGTTCCCCAGGGAAGGTTTTGGGGGGCTCAAGTGTACCAGGCACTGATTCCTGGTTGGTGGCAGCGAGATAAGATCCAAGCTGGTAATTAAGCTTGGAGGTTCATGCTAAGCACCCAGATTTTGGACGCTAAGGTCCAGATTTGGGAAAGAGGCTTATGATACCTCTCCACCAGACACTGCCAACACATTATTATCAACCTCCTGGCTCCAGTCTGTACCTGCTCCATTCCACCCCTGTCCCATCACAGTCCAGCCCTGTGGACTCCCAGTACCCACTGCACTCAACACCTGTCCCTCTGCAGTTTAGCCCTGCTGAAGTACAGTACCCGCTGCACTGTACTCCAAAGGACAGGTTGGATACGATGCCTGGACATACACAAATCTTTAACCATCTTGGGGTCCCACCTCCTCCTGGAACCCTCCCTTCCCCCATCCCCCTCAGAGCTGATGTGTTTTTTTGTTTGCTTCTCTCCTCCAGTTGTTTTTTAATAAAATAATTCTTTTAGTTTGAAAGCAATCTTTATTCCATTAATTGAAAGCAAAGAGAGCTCTGCAAAGCAACAGACAATTTTCCTACACCTTCATAGTGCATCATCTACACCAATCACAATTACCTCCTAGCATTACAAGCACTGCACTCCCCAGCCTAGCAACAAATATTCATGGCTTTCAGCTTCAAAGTGCTGCCTCAAGACATCCCTGATCCTTATGGCTCCACGCTGTCCCCTCTAATAACCCTGGTCTCTGGCTGTTCAAATTCAGCCTCCAGGCACTGAGCCTCACTGATCCAGCCTTGAGTGAAGCTTTCACCCTTCCCTTCACAAATATACAGTGCACAGCATGCAGCTATAAGCATAGGAATATTGTCATAGGCCAGGTCCAGCCTCCCATATGGTAACACCAGCGGGCCTTTAAACAGTCAAAAGCACACTCAACAGTCATTCTGCACTTGTTCAGCCTGTTGTTAAACCACTCCTTGCTTCTGTCAAGGTGCCCCATGTATGGCTTTATAAGCCATGGCGTTAAGGAGTAGGTGGGGGTCTCCCAGGATGACAGTCATTATTTTGAATTCCCCTACAGTAATCTTCTGGTCTGGAAAGAAAGTCCCTCCTTGCAGCTTCCTGGACAGGCCAGTGTTCTGGAAGAGATGTGTGCGTCATGCACTTTTCCTGACCAGCCTGTACTAATGTCCATGAAATGCCCACGTTGATCCACAAGTGCCTGGAGAACCATAGAGAAATACCCCTTCCAATTAATGTACTTGGTGGCTAGGTGATCTGATGCCAAAATTGGAATATGTGAGCCATCTATCATCCCTCCGCAGTTAAGGAAGTCCATTTGTGCAAAGCCATCCAACATGTCACGCACATTAGTCAGAGTCGTGAATGCATAATGGTGAATATCCACACTAAAGCCTAATTATAAGAGAAATTTATAGTTCAAATTTTGAATATTTGCAATGAAACCTAAATGAATCAGCTGCAAACCAAGATCTATTTAAATAAATTATTTAGTAAATCATTTTAAATAACAAATAAGTAGTGACATTTGGGAAATTCAAAAGCAAAAAAGAGATGAAATTCAACCAGTAAATATATTTGCCATGGATTATTCTCCCAGCTCTAGTCACAATAATAAGCAAAAAAAAAAAAAAAGAAGTCATAGCAAACAGTTAAGCTAGGCCTGCTTTTAATCAGGACATTTGGCTCTTGTATGTCTTTTTTCTTAGCTTGTTCTTTTTAACATATACTGTGCATTTGCAGGAAGTGTTCTGCTCCTTTTGTCTCTCATTTGTTACGATGTCTGTTTCAGTACACAGCACAATGTTTTTGGCTTATACGTGAGGGAGTCTTTTCTCCCCATGTGGCTCATAATTCCTTTTGACATTAACAGGAACTTCATGTATGTAGGATTCCTAAATTATTTGTTAATTGAACGATTTCATAAATCTCCCCTTGAAGATCAGTTGTAGTGCCATTCTACCACTTTGAAAGAACTTTGTTCCCAGGAACATTTAAGATGAATTCATTATACTGAAAATTCTGAACTATCAAGGATGTAAAGAAGAATACTATCTAGGCAGATATACTGTTAACAGCTATAGTGCTGCTGGTTTAACGATTAAATATATTCTAACTGAACACACTCACTTGAGGTTCACCTGTTCTAACTTAAAAGTATTCCAAATTGATATGTGTTTTTATGTTCTTGTTCTGAAACGCTTCCTTTCTAGAAATCTGACCTGTTTGTCAAAAATGGCATATGTAACATTCAGTCAGCGTCTCTAAGCAGCAGTGGTATTCTACTTTGTTATTTGTACAATCAGTAAAACAAACATAAAACCTACAAGCAGAGTACTGATAAATAAGGCACATCAGCAATTTATTTCTGGAGTAAAGAACCCAGGAACAACCTTTCTCCCAAACTATTTGCACCAGTAAATATTCAATACCACCCCTCTCCCCAGCCCAGTGGGTGCCTTGTTTTCCAAACTTTCTCCCTCTATTTTATGTGGTTTTCATGATCAGTTTCTAAAAACACTATAGTAGCATTTACCAAACTATGAGCCACGAGTCCCAGATGGGTAGTGGAGAATTGCAAGAGGGACATGACATTCAAGGGGTAGGCCCTGAGGAAAAGATAACACAGAGCTGCTCCACTCCAGAAGGATCTCCAAGATGTAATCATGTATCAGTGATGCACAGTGCCTCTTGAAGATCCCTGTTGCACTGAGGGTGGAGGAGTACTTACTTCATCCCTCTTTGCAGGGTGCAACATTCTACTCTTCTTGCTCTGTTTACTGGTGGGGAGACTAGGTTTGGGACATGCAAACTCATTAGATCCCTAAGCACTCACTGACCCTTCTCTCCTCCCCCCACCCGATCCACAATCCTTACTCACATAATATTCCCCTGTGCCGGTGTATTGGGATTAAGGTTAATCTAGCACAAAACTATTAAAAATGAGAAACATAATAACACAGACAGAGAAGCATTCATAAAGAAAGCAGGGGATATACTGCAGCAAAAGGATTCGGTGAATATTCTATCCACTGCCAGACATATGTACCCTGTCTTGTGCCAAGCCTATTCCCCCATCTTTCTCAGCGTACACACCACATACTCTCTGCTACTTGATCATTGTAGGGAGTAGCAGCCCCACAGAGTTTTTTCTTCCCTTCTCCCCACACCCAGACACCTGATCAGGAAAATTGGTGTTTGAATCTTTTGCTTCAGAGACTTGAAGCACTCCAGAAGCAAAATGTGTACTAGTGTGCAGTTCTAACCCTTGGGAATGCAAGCTTTTCTTTGTCTCACAGTTTGCTGTCTAATGGAGATGAGAGAAGATTGCAAAATACTATTCTGTAAATATACTTCTGCATTTTTTAATGACTTTGCATTCATGAGTATTCTAGTTAATAGTTTTAATTACAGGAATGTTCAAGGAAAGAAAAATTTAAAAGAATACTGCAGAATATTTGTTGAGAGTGATATTTTGATTCACAATCATGAGCCTTCACACCAGAAGCCTGAGTCTAAAGGTTACATTTATCCACGCTGGTAACAGAAAAATGCCATGTGATCTATGAGGCCAATAAAATAGCTTGCCCTTTGACTTCTAACTATCCAATACTGCAATGAACTTTTATGAACAAGCCAGGCCAAGAATTATTTGCTGAAATTATTCAATAAATTATTTCCAAAGGCAATCATGAATAAATCTGAGAAAATTTTAATCTGCTCAAAAACCATAAGGAACAAAAATAGAAGCGTAATTCATCTAGTCAATTGTTAGTTGGTAATTATTTGTCCATTTCTACTCTGGACACCAAATAAGTGGAATTAGGCAGAATTCCTGTGAGATATAGTAAAGCTTCAGTTTTCTATATTTAGTTCATAAAACACAGCCAAGAAGAGCACTGCACTGTCTGTTTCAGCTTTCTGTATGCAAGTAGTCATCCCAGCTTCAGCTGTGTAGAGGAAGGGGCTCATAGGGCAGTGTGAGAGGAAAAGAAGGTCAGGAGCAGAAGGAGGTGTTAAATTGGTGGCAGTGTTCTAGTCTTTTTCTCATACCAGTTTTTGATAGAAATGCAAATTGGATATTCAGTATCTGAATTAATGCCTGGTTTCCAATTAGACAAACTGTCATTGAGGTGCATTATCTAGTATTCCAAACTGTCACTAAGAAAACAGTAAAACCAAACAGATTTAACTCTTTAGTCAGAGAGGACCAACAGAGGAGCATCTTATACCTGATAAATTTGATGTGATGTAACATGGGGTTCATGCTTCAAGCTCAAATATAATAATTCAGTGCTCTGTTTGGGCACATTCGCTTTGATATGCTGTGCCTCACATTTTACTGATATCCTGCAATATGAGAAACATACTGGAATCCCAGGTGCCATGGTTCAACCCTGCATTTATATCACATTTGTATCATTTACCTTTTCAGATTTTCCTAAATATAACGCTATTTTGTTGGATGCTAAACACTTAAATTTTGAGGGCTGTGGGTCATTTTAATTAATACTGAAATTTGTATAATCCTCCCACCTCCCCTTACTGATCAATGATATTAGGTGTGTGTGGGGGGTCCAGTTATGGTTTATCCTTGCTTTCCTTGTGTTTAACTGTTACTTATATGTAGGGTGACCAGACAGCAAGTGTGAAAAATCGGGATGAGGGTGCGGGGTAATAGGAGCCTATATAAGACAAAGCCCCAAATATCTGGATTGTCCCTATAAAATTGGGACATCTGGTCACCGTACTTATAATTCAGTATTTGGTACATGCTCACTTTAGATTTAGCAGTAATGTGCCTCATTAGGCAGAGTCTATGGCTACGTCCACACTACGGCATAATTTCAAATTAGCTAAAACCGGTTTTATTAAACAGGTATTATAACGTCGATTGTGCGCGTCCACACTAGGCACATTAATTCGACGGTATGCGTCCATGGTCCAAGGCTGGGTTCGATTTCTGGAGCGGTGCACTGTGGGTAGCTATTCTGTAGCTATCCCATAGTTCCCCTCAGTTCCCCGCCCCTGGAATTCCGGGTTGGAGCCCAGTGCTGAGGGCAAAAATCATTGTCACCGGTGGTTCTGGGTACAGCCTCACCCTCCCTTTGTGAAAGCAGCAGACAACCGTTGTCGCGCCTTTTTCCCTGGGTGAACTGAGCAAACGCCATAGCACAGCAAGCATGGACCCTGCTGAGATCAGTAACGCATCGTGGACGTGTAACACCTCGCGCATTCTCGTGCTGTCCATGGTGAACCCATGAACTGCAAAGGCAGGAGAGGAGGAGGCAGCTATGGCAGCGTGGCGATGAGAGCGATGAGGATGTGACACTGAATTCTCCTAACCGCGGCCCCTGCGTTTTGGAGTACTGCTGGTAATGGGGAGGTTCTACCCTGAACGCCGATTTTGGGCGTGGGAAACAAGCACAGACCTGGTGGGAACGTAGTTTTGCAGGTGTGAGACGATTCGCATGACTCGAAACTTTCGCATGCATAAGGGCCTTTCTTTGAACTTTGTGACTTGCTTTCCCCTGCCCTGAAATGCCATAATACCAAGATGAGAGCAGCCCTCACAGTGGAGAAGCGTGTGCAATAGCCCCTGGAACCTTGCAACTCCAGACCAGCTACCGGTCAGTCGGAGATCAATTTGGAGTGGAAAATCTACTGTGGGGGCTGCTGTGATGCAAGTAGCCAAGCAATCATTAAGCTGCTGTACGAAAGTTTGCTCTGGGAAACGGGCAGTGATAGTGGATGGCTTTGCTGCAATGGGATTCCTAACTGTGGGGGGCCATAGATGGAACCCATATCTATCTTGGCCGGCAGCACCAGGGACCCAGTACGTAACCGCAAGGGTAATTCCATGGTGCTGCAAGCATGGTTGATCACAAGGACGTTTCACCAACATCCACGTGGGATGGGCAGGAAGGGTTCATGACGCTCGTGGTCTTCCGACGCACTACTGTGTTTAAACGCTGCAGCAAGGGATTACTTCCCAGACCAGAAAATACAGTTGGGATGTTCAAATGCTGTTGTTATCCTGGGGACCCGCCTACCCTTGATGCATGGTCATGAAGCCATACACAGGCAGCTGGACAGTGGTCAGGAGCTGTTCAGCTACAGCTGAGCAAGTGCAGAATGGTGGATAGAATGTGCATTTGCCATTTAAAGGGCGCTGGCGCAACATTACTGTCTGCTCAGACCTCGAGCAAAACCAATGTCCCTTTGTTTTGCTGCTTGCTGTGTGCTCCACAATCTGTGGTGAGAGTAAGGGGGAGACCTTTATGGCAGGGTGGGAGGCTGAGCAAATCGCACTGGCCGCTAATACGGCAGCCAGACACCAGGGCGATTAGAAGAGCACACCAGGAAGCAGGTGCGCATCAGAGAAGCCTTGAAATGAGTTTCATCATGGGCCAGGTACGTGTGACTGCTGTGTTTGCTTCCCCTTCAAGAACCCCACCCTTCATTGACTCCTTCCCTGTAGCAACCACCATCCCCTTTGATTACAGCTTGCTTAGAGAATAAAGTCACTATCATTTAAAATCACATGTATTCTTTATTAAAAGACATTCCCTGTAAGCAACCACCTCCCTTTGCATGTTTCTTTGTTAAACAGTAATTATAAAAAGGCAGAGAATTATCAAGATCAGCCAGTGTGGTTTGGGAGGAGGATAGGAGAGAGGAAAAGGCTATAAGCACATTTCATTTGTAATGATGGCCTTTTGGTTGGACTGTCCACGGGGGGAGTGGGCGGGTGCAGAAAGCCTTCCCCACGCCTTCTAACCGTCTGGGTGAGGAAGTATGGAACACGAGAGTACTGAGGGTGTTAAAACATGGGCTGCAGTGGCACTCTGTAACCCGCTGCTCTTCTGAAGATCCCATGCGTCTGAGGATATCGTTTGATCACGCAGCAGCTCAGCGTGCATCCGCCACTGTGATCTTCCTGCCTCACCTCTAATCTTCCTGGGGCCCTTCTCATCTCTAGCGTCCCTCCTGTCCTCACGTTCACTGGCATCTTTTCTGTACTTTGCTAGCATGTCCTTCCATCATTCTGATGGCTCTTTCATTGCGGGTTACTTCATGATTCAGAGAACATTTCATCTCGCGTCCTCTTCTTCATCCGCCTTATCTGAGCTGAGCTTCAGGGTGGAGTAGGGAGGTGGAAACTGTGCAGCTGCGGGGAGGAAAACAGGAGAGAAGATGTAAAAGATACATTTTAACGAGACAATGTTATACTCTTCACAGTGAACAACACATTCACCTTACATAGCACAAACGTGATTTCACTCAAGGTAGCATTTTGCATCTTTTAATATTAGTGCCTGTGGCTCTGGTGTTGCAGATCTCACAGACGCAGGTCCAGGCTGTTCGTAGCTTTCTACTCGATTTGAACCTTGCGTTCAAATCCCTGAGAATCTAGCATTAACCCCTCTTAATTACCAGCTCAGATTTGATCTTGCTGCCACATCCAAAAATTCCAGGGTTTTGGCTCCCTTGGTCTCCCCCAAACCTTCCCTGGAGGACCCCAAACTCATAGATTGAGCTCACAACAAGGGAATAATCACTTCCCTTCCTCTCCTTCCCACCAGGACTTTCCTCTCTGGGCTAACCTGAGAGACTGATGCAATCTCTTTATCACAATACCAAGAAGCATGTCTCTCTTTCCACAAAGAGACAAACACCAAATACAGCAACAGAAATGATTCTATCTCTCTTCCCCTCCACCAATTTCCCTGGTGCTGCAGAGCTTACCCCGTAATCTAACAAAAGAGAATTCCTTCCTTCGTTCTTAGCCTACCGAGAGAAAACTCAAAACAGTCTTAAAAGAACTTTACTTAAAAAGAAAGCTTTATAAAAAAGGAAAGAAAAAAACACATGAACATATCTCTGCATCAAGTTGACCATACACAGGGCTATTACTAAAATAAAATGAATAAACAGACTTATTCAAAAGGGATACATTTAAAACATTCAGCAAACTACACACATGTAATCAAACAAACATATAAAAGCCTATTGTTTTGCTACTTTGTACTCACAACTTTGAAAACTGAAGATTAGAGCTTGAAGATAGAAAGAAGCCTCCATAGCCGAGAGACAGACAAAAGACAACCAGACCCAAAATTCCCTCCTGACTTTGGAAAAATCCGGTTTTCTGAATTGTCTCTGGTCAGGTGTGTGGCTCCTTGTTAACCTTTACAGGTAAAAGAAACATTAACCTAGCTATCTGTTTATGACACGGGCATCATACTCTCAGCTTCATGCGGCCATAGTAAGGCTTTATCTTTTGACTTCTCAGCCTTCATATACAAGTGCCCTATGATGCCTTTTTCTATTAACAGGCAGCAGCAGATGCCAACCCCTTCTCTTTCTCTATTTAAGGATTTTCTATATTCCTCCCCCGACCGCATGGCTGCTACAGTGCTAAACACCACTCCTTCCCCACACCGTGTGGCTGGTAGCTGGAAGATTCCTGCTCGCAAAATGCTCAGCGTATCTCCTCCTTCCCCCAGCTTGCTACTTTGTAACTTTACTGGCTCAAATGCATCCAAAGCCCTGATGGCAAATCAATCATTAAAAACTCTTGCTTTTAAACCATGTTTGATATTTACAAATACACTCACCAGAGGTCGCTTCCATGGCTTCACTGTTTGGGCTATGGCTTGAGAGGGTGGAGGGGTAATCCGTCTGGGCAAAAAGCTCGTGCTGTTTGGACTAATGGAATGCTGTGTGCTCGCTGCAACTGTCCTCTTCTTCCTCCTCCTGTTCCTCCTCCTCATCTTCCCCTCCACTGAATCCTCCGCATGGTTGAGATATGACCCACACTCGAAATCCACGGACAAGGGGGGTATGGTGGCACAGCCCCTAAAATTGCATGCTCAGCGTAGAAGCGGCAGTTTTTGGACCTGACTCTGATCTTCCGTTTGCTGCTTTGGTTTCTGGTATGCTTGTCTGAGCTCCTTAACTTCACTCTGCACTGCACATGAGTCCCTGCTGTGGCTTTTCCAACATAGCTTTGAAATTTTTCAATATTTTTTCATTTCATCTTTTAGAACGGAGTTCTGTTAGCACTGAATCCTCTCCCCATATAGCGATCAGATCCAATACCTTCATGCGGTCCATGCTGGAGCTCTTTTTTGATTCTCAGGAGACTGAATTGTTACCTGTGCTGATGAGCTCTGCGTGTCACCTGTGCTGATCAGAGCTCCACGCTGGCCAAACAGGAAATTGAATTCAAAAGTTCGCGGGCTTTTCCTGTTTACCTGGCAGTGCCTCTGAGTTCTGATTGCTGTCCAGAGGTCAGTGGTGCACTGTGGATACCTCCCGGAGGCCAATAATGTCACTTTCCATCCACACTAACACTATTTCGATATAATAATATCGATTTTAGCGTTACTCCTCTCATTGAGGAGGAGTACAGAAATCGATTTAAAGAGCCCTTTAAATTGATTTAAAGAGCACTGTAGTGTGGACGGGTACAGCGTTAAATCGATTTAACGCTGTTAAAATCGATTTAACGTCATAGTGTGGACCAGGCCTATTATTTGTCAGTGAGTATATTTCTGGGGGTGACTGTGGTTCACCCCAATGTAGATTTTTGCAATATTTTTTCTATTCAAAAGATGTACAGTAAACGTTTGCCATTAGATATCATATCTATACTGCAAATTGGGAAACTGAAAAAACACAAACATAACCAAACTTAAGCAAGATTTCAATATTTATGTGTGAAGATATTGCTGCAATTTGCAGAACTGAGTTTGGGAGGGGGCTCTTTCATTAAATCTCTATCAACATAAGGCAAGGAAGAAGGAAAAAAACAGTTAAGAGTCTCTATCCATTTGCAAAGGTCAGTATCTTACTGAATTTAATGCTATTCCATGTTGGCTTTTTTTTTTTTTTCTTAAATATGTATTCAAAATCCAACAGGTGCGATTAATACCATGTTATGTACCAAGTGGTGAAGCCTTCCTGCAGTTCTATCCACTTGCTGACTGCTTGAAGTTTACCTTCTAGTGCCCTGGCCATCTGCTGATTGCCTAGTGTTGTGCTCCTACTGCCCTGGCCATCTGCTGACTGTTTGGTGCTGTTTGCCTGCTGCTCTCCTCACCTGTTTGAAAATTACTTCTCAAGTATGCAATATTGGACCACTTTTTTTCAAAAATGTTCTCTGGAGAGGGGAGTGGACGCTCACCTACTCTTGAGCTCCATTTAAAAACAAATACAAAACACTTGGTGGGATGCATGCTGCCTCTGTTCTGGCCCCTGCTGTTGGCTGCATCTGTCTTCACTACACATTCAAAATGATAAAAGCTCACTGCATTCTTACACTGGATTCTGAATCATCATGTTAAGTCCATAAGCAACATATTCTGCTGCAGATCCCTTCAGGCTGACCACCCAGAGGCTGCATTTAGAGGAGCTGTATGAATCTCTTTTAGTGTTCTGTATGTTTCACGAACAGAGGGATGATAAGTGCTGCCAGACAGCTGGACTTTTAAAGATTGCCCCCTTCTTCAGCATCTGTCAGAATTGTTCCGTTTTAGCTGCTTCTGTTTCAAGTACTGCCTGACTGCGTCTCTTCACGACACCTAATGTAGTTCAGATAAGGAAATCTATGTCAGAAGGATCTCTAATTCAGTAATGATGGATAGCTTCATGCACCTTCAGCTGGAAAACTGCATGGTGCCTGCAGTCTGAAAAAGCTGTTTGTCAGACATATATAGACTGGGCTTAAAACATTTTATTTTTCAAAAAGACATATTGATTGAAATATTAAAAATGGTAAAGAACTTATTTTTTTTAAATTCTTTTTTTGGACTAATAAATACCTGTGAGAAATGTTTTGCTGCTGAGATGAATGTTTGAAAAGATGGGATGATTTAAAAAAAATCATTTAAGGCTGGCACATACAATAGATTCTAAATTAGCCTCTTCTAAGAAGGCCACAGAACCAAAGTCTGAAGGCACAGGGCTAAATTCTTCTATCTGTTACACTAGGGTATAGTTATAGTAAATTAAATGAAATCAACATAATTCCTCCTGATTGACACCAGTGTAAATGAGAGTAGCATTTGGCCAAAAGTCTTCACCGTATATATAATAATATTTAGCATTTTCTCCTGGATGAGCACAGCGAAGGTGGTTTCTGTTGGCTATGAAACTCTGCAATAGTTAATGACAGTTCAAAGTGAAGAAAATATGTCAATTAATTGAAAGCAACTGGAATTATCTCGTTAGCTGTGGCTTTCAATTAGAAAGTTAGAGTCTGCTAAACACAGCACTCAGCTCCAGATTTCACTGCTGCATTTTGAAAAAGATCACACCATATGAAATGTCTTTTTCCAAAGTGCTAAAAGCAGTTGTCAAGCAATTATGAATGGGATGGCAGGGTGACTGATAGGCAAACTTTAACATAAACAGAAAACTAGTGAATATTAGATGTACAGACAGCAAACTGACTGGTGCTTCCTATAAAATCTCATCCTAATACAAACTCATTTTCTTTCATTTTTACCTTTTCCTGTATGTGTGGCTGATTTGCAAGAAAAAATACTGCTTTATCAATATTTTGATCAGGTTCCCATGTTTTGCGCAACTATAATTGGATTATTATACTGCCTGTTGGCAGTACCTAATATAGTTAGGAATTTTTCAGCCTATTCAGTATGAATCCTGATATTTACTGTTAGCAATTCAGATATTATGTATCTCAGTGGTTTGAAATTTTTATAGCGATTATCTGGGCAATGTGAATTTGTTTTTCACAAAATGAGTGTAAACCATTTAGCTTGATTTAATGTATGGCATTACATACTGCAATACTGAAACAGGTTGAGGTTTCAGAAGCTTTTAAGGTCAAAATCATTCCATTCTGCCTAAGTATTTGCAATTTATATAGGGCTAAGTTCTGCAGGCCTTAGTCAGTTAAAACTTCAATTGAAATAAATGGGGTGCTGAAGAAGTAATAATAATTAATATCTAGCTCTTTTATCAGTAGATCTCAAAGCACTTCACAAAGGAGGTAAGCATCAGTATGTCCATTTTACAGATGAGGAAACTGTAATACAGAATGATGATGTGACTTGCCTAAGGTCACCTAGTAGGGCTGTGGCCAAGAAGGGAATAGAACCCATTCTGAGCATTCCAGATACCAGACCAGGATTTGGCCAATGGCTATTAATCCATTTCCAAGAAGGTTTTATATACGTCATGTTATAGCCTGACAGACATGAGGGTTTTAGGATGAAAAAAAGCCATTCTACATGAGGAGAGTTTTAGAAAAAGGAAGGAGCTGGGTGGTATATCACTCTTCTTCCTCTTCTCTTACCTACAGCTTCCCCTTCTCTGCTGTAGGTAAGAGAGACACCCTACAACTTCCCTTCACCCTCTTCATTAGGTGGCACAGTAAGAGCTTTGCATCCTGTTTCCATCGCCTTTAACCACTCCTGGTGTGAGATGTATCTGATGATAGATCACTCTCCTATGCATTCTGAATTTACTATGTTTGTAAAATATTTTACGTCACTGTAGCAATTAGGTCATTTATTTTTTTCATAAGGTGTATATGGAGTCTGAATGGATTTTATTTAAGAAATCAATTTAATTTGGTAATGAAAGTGTTCGGCCATATCTGATTTTTAAGGTAGCACTGTTAGAGAAAATCCACTGATATGTTAGTTTGTCAATCTGTAACTTCTTGTTAGTCTGCACTTGCCACATATTTATACCCTTGTGCCGTACTGTACATTGGCAATAAGAAGCAGTAACTGAAGTATTTCCTCGTCATCTGCTTTATGACAGTGGAGTCATACTTATGCATCTAATTCTGGGATCTTAAACATATTGTTCGAGTGGGATTCATCCATGTGAAAATATGAGCCTTGTAATTGGCAATTTAGTTGCATCATGCAACTAAAAGTTCCCTGTGAACCACTTTATCCTAAACATTCAATTTTTCATGATTTATAAAATTGTTAGGCAAGAATATGCATAGCTTCCTCTTTGGAATCAGCATCTTTCTTTCTTTCTCTACTCAGTGTAGCCGGTTTCCTAATATGTCCAATTAGATGGAAATTTGTAATTGTCCTATGTGAACAACAGATTTTAAATCACTTTTTCATTTACTTTAGTTTTGGAAAAAATCAGGTACATGAGATCAGGCAAGGGCCATTTTCTGTTGTCTATGTCACTTTTATTTATATAATTATTTACCACATGTAGATTTATTTGCCACCCTTTTCTCTGGCATCTGCTTGTCATGCAGAATGTATAAATGTATTAAATATATAAAAACAAAACTGCTGATAATTAATAGCAAAATAAGCCACATCCACCATTAATCACCAACACTCACCAGCAGTACAATGATTGATTAAATAAACTTGTTACACTGTGCCTGAAGTTTAATACATTTTGGCTCAGCTGCATTATGAGAGACTGCATAGTCCACAGGTGGGGGACCTCTACTAATCAGATCCATGCACCAGCTTCTGAGAATTGAAGTTGTGATGGGGCAAGGCCAGATGGCTACAGTAAAGTACTGAGAAACAGGTATGTTAGCCCCAGGCTAAACAAATCCCTAGGACCATGACAACCAAATGGCAGTTGCTCCAGGTTAATCAAGGCACCTGGAGCCAATTAAGACCTTTCTAGAAGGCAGTGGAAATAGCTACTTTAATTATAACTCCTGCAGCCATTCATGGCAGGCTAATCAGGGCACCTGGGTTTAAAAAGGAGCTCACTCCAGTCAGGCAGGGAGGAGCCAGAGGAGAAGGAGTGTGAGTGAGGAGCTGGGAGCAAGAAGGCAAGGAGCTGAGAGTGAGAGAGTGTACTGCTGGAGGATTTAGGAGACAAGCATTATCAGACATCAAGAGGAAGATCCTGTGGTGAGGATAAAGAAGGTGTTTGGAGGAGGCCATGGGGAAGTAGCCCAGGGAGTTGTAGCTGTCATGCAGCTGTTACAGGAGGTACTATAGATAGCTGCAATCCACAGGGCCCTGGGCTGGAACCCGGAGCAGAGGGTGGGCCCAGTTTCCCCCCAAGCCTCCCAACTCCTGATCAGACACAGGAGGAGTTGACCCAGACTGTGGGGAAGATCACTGAGGTGAGCAAATCTGCCAAGAAGCACAGGACCCACCAAGGTAGAGGAGGAACTTTGTCACAAAATATAAGAACTGACAACAATAATATCATAGCTGATCTCAGCTGTCATGACAGGAAGATGAGAAGAAAGGGAATCTCTAAGGCAATATGTTCAGGGCTCTGAGGTTTGTATTCAACACCTTTAATTACAAATGAAAAGCCAGTGCATAGCATAGAACACTGGAGTAACATGCCCCCTTTAGTGTAAACCATTTAAAAGGCATGCAGTCAGAAGCTTGAATAGTATCCAAGTGTAGCCTTCAGTAGAACACGCAGCAATAGTTGAAAGTGGCATAGATTACGGTAGAGTGGGCCACAACACAGAGGAAAGGCTTCTGTCTCTTGGGCAGAGATAAGTGGAAAAAAGGACACTCCAGACCAGTGCTGGTACATGGGAATTAGAGTACGGTTGAGGACTGCAAAGCCACCCTATAAAAAGGTGGACAAGTTCTTTCCCTAGAGGCATTAGAGAGCACTCCTGTCAGTCCCCTTCTCATGCTATTTCCTACCAATTAGCATAAACTCCCTTTTGTCTGGACTGAGTCTTAGCCAACTAGCTTTTATCTAAGTCCTTATCTTGACCAGAAAATTAGACTTTTGGAGATGGCAGAACCTGGGTACAATGAAAAAATATGTAGAGCTGAGTATCATTAACATACTGGGTACTGCAGCCCTGAATACCTTATTTCCTCCAGTGGACTCAGGTACTTAGGGCCCTGCGGTTCCCAGCACCAACCTGTCAGACCTCTCCAAAAGGAAGGAGTGAAGCTACTGTAAAACCACCTCATTAATTTCTGCCAGGTCCTGCAGGCAAGTCAACACCTTGTGATCAGCTGTATCAAGAGCTGCTGATAGAGCTAATAAAATGGCATGAAATTCATTATTGTTAGGAAGACTGCGTTTTCTATTATTTATTGTTCGTAGAATCCACAAACTCATTGTAAGTCCTTTTTCAGGTCACTGGAACTGCAGGGACAAGAGTAATACATAGACAGAGAGTAAACCCCAGCATTTTCAAATGATTTTTTTCTTAGTGTGTCTTTCTCAGGGGGAAAAAAGATAATTCTACTATAATATTTCAAAAATAGATTTGAAACATGCTGTTAACCCCTTTGTATTTTAATGTAGCTCTTGTTTATTTTGGCAAAAGTAATGATAGAGGTATTTCTGGATTTTGAATTGGCTTTTATTTATAAAACATATATTTAGCGTGTGTTAATTTGACCAAAGCGATAGTATAAAGAAAACTAACACCCAGTTTGTTAACCTAAGTAAAATAAATGTGTTCATATTTTACAAGTGCAGTGAGTTTTGTGGTAGTCATCTCTTTTGAAATTGCCTATCAGCCCACTGTTAAAAAAAGTGATGAAAAGATATGCTGATTTTCAGCAGATCCACATTGGTAAAATATATGAAATGTCTTTTCTTAACCTAGTTTCAGATCCTCAAAAATTGATTAGGAATTGACACTTCATAGGGAAGCTGCTATGTTAGAAAAAGCTCTTAGGAGATGAAAGATACTGTTTGTTATGGATGGCAATTTTGTAGCTAGATGGCCACCAAGACAGGTTTTATGTATTATCACAGCTAAGTTTAGAAGGTAGTGGTACTTCGTCTTAATACATCAGCATTGTAACAAGACCTCACCATATGAAACAACAATGTTCATAGCACACTATAAATCATTCTTAACAGTACAATACATTTTCAAAGGTAGTTGTGATGGGTGTCAGATCTCAGCAGAATACTTCATACATCTGGAAGAAAAAGACTAGATTACCAGGTCTCTGCTTGTCTATGTATTTGAAGTGATAAACAAAACACCATATTTTGTTTGACCAGTTTTTATCACACACAATTCACTTGCCAAAGACGCCATTTAGAGTAGTGTTTTAATTGTTAACTAATATATGTATTTTACAATGATAGCTCAGTGTTTTTTTTCTTGAAAAAAGATTAATATGTTCCGTCACAATTCTCAGAGTTTTTTTTATTTAATTGGGTATGGATTTATACATCAGGGATGTAAAAATAAACTGCTCTGCACAGAGAAAAATTGAAACTCATTTACTGACGGCATCTTGAGGGGATGATTAATTTTGGAGGATAGTACAATTATCAGCTATGATTGTTATTTTTAGATTAATCCTATATGAGAGATTTTGAAAGGCAAAAAATGGGAGTTAGATGCCAAATTCCCATTGGCTTTCACGCTAAGTATCTTCGTGATTGATACTTAACATTTCATCTTCAAATAGTTTTATAAATATTGACTAATTTATTGATCCTCACAACCCATTTGTGAGGCAATCGTGATGTTAAGTGACTAGCCCAGAATCACTAAAGGAGTCGTTGTGAGAATTGACATTAGAATTTAGGCTTTCATAGTTTTTTGAGCTATATTCAGAACAAATGGCTTTTCTTATCTCTTGTCTTCTACAATTTGTATCAGTTATACAAGCACAAAATCATTAAACTTCCAAACACACAAATACTATCTTCTATTTTTTGCATCCCTACAAATTAAGGACATTTTTCCTCCATATCCACATAACTGATCTCTACACTATACTGTGCACCATACACCTTAAAGATGACATGAAGTGTAGGGGCAAATTTTTAAGGCTAAGCTTTGCAATTCTGAAAGTAGAGATTAGTAGTGGAAACACAGCATCATTTGTCACTGTACATTAGCACTGAATTGTATAGTACTGCTGCAGCAGCACCAGATATTTAACTTACAAACAAGTGGATTTTCCTCGTATATTGTATGTTTACACAGGGAAATATGAGTGTTTTCCTCTGAAATACGGTAAACACTTTGAATGCTTAAAAGTGTTCATCATGCCAAGCAAACTTTAGGATACAGATATACAGGTCCCTGCTGAAAAACCTTCATAACCAGTTATCATTTCTCCCTTTTGACATATAACTTAGAAGTACCTGTTTCCAAGCCTCTGTCACTTGGCTGAAGGATATTCAATGCAATGTAGCAATTTGGAGCCATTTATAGGGGCTGTTTCTGATCACAAGAGCACACATAAGAGAAATGGCAGGCAACTGGGAATTTTGACTAAACTGCCCACAGTTTCTTCTGGTAGCTACGAAAGGCTGTTGTTTGACTTAGAGAACAGAATAGTTGCCTGGAGTCCTTCTGCTCCAATCGTGCACTCAACCCACATGGAGGAACATCCTGGCAGGGCGTGGGGAATGAAACATGGCAGCCCCCACAGTGCATGCCTACTAAGGATAGGATGGAGGAAAACCTGTGGGGAAGTTTATTGTGGGAGCTTGCTGTGGGTAGAACAATGAATAGGACTGCTGTGTGTGGCAGAGTGAGGGGGCTGAGCTGGAGCCACTCAGAGCAGAGTGAAGAATAGGACTATGGCCTCAGAAAAGAAAGTTGGAGCCTGTTGATGGAGGATGGATTTTCAGGGTTTTGTGCTGAAAACAGCCTGGGGAGGGGAGCTGCTGAGGGCTTGGATTGAGGGGATAGATGAGAGAATGGCAGTGTAACCAAAAGGAAAAGGAAACAAGATTGGGGCTGGTTTCTGGGGTGTTGAACGAAGAGAGGGAGTAGGGGGGAGAAAGGGAAAGGGTATGTGTTGTTCAGAAGTTAAGGGAGAAAAGAGTAGATTCTATGTCAGGAAGTGGGGACCTCCCCTCCTCACCCTGATTTCTGCCCCAATTCCCACATTGTGTGTGCGTATGTTTTCATTTCATGTTGAATTTTCACTCTGAAATATACACACATGCAAATGAATATTGGAAATCAGACCCAAAACATAGGTTTTTTTATATATATCTCATGGTCCTGAAAGCCATGGGAATGGCAATACCTGCTATGTTAGGTGTGTTATTATAGAGGCCAAGAACCTCTTTGTAGGACTCAGAAACATGAGGATGACCTGATCACACATCTGTGAACAGAACTGGCCTTACAACCAAGAGAGGGCAGTGCTCTATCCACATACACATACCTGGTCAGTACATTGTGCAATTCAACCCTGTCTGAAGTTCACAGTCTGCATAGATTTTCTCTGTAATCAGATTATTTTTAAGGCAGTTTGTGGATTCCCACAGCAGAGTTTAGTCGCATGGATTCTTGCTGCCTCTGCAGTCAGCCAAGAGTGGAACTGGATACTGCCCTCTGTGTTAAGCACCAATTAAAAAAAAACAAAACACCCCACCAAATACTCGCTATGAAAAACTGTGAAGGGCAGAAGTAGCCAGGCATACAACTACAATTTCACAGAATATATAAACACCATAGTCTAGAATGATTTTTAGCTCTTCCCTTGCTACTTTTCTTTCATTCATCTTAGCCTTTCAACTCTTTTAGAAGAACAGACAACAAAATCACTTTTTCCTTGGCCAACAGAAAAGCTGATGCATGGAACTTCTGGCTGGTTCCTGCCTGCAGACAGAATATTCTACATCTGCAATGTGTGCAGTTTCCCAAGGGATAAGAAACTCGAAAACTACTTTGCATTTGCAAACTACAGTAGAAGTCTATAGTGAAATACACTCAATGTAATACTTCTAGAGCCCTGAATTACACAAACTAGTTTTTAGTTTATACCCAGACCTAACTGTAAGTGGAATTATACATTGAATTATACTGCCTTCCTGTTTCCTAACAGATGCACATTTGAAAAAAAAATCTGCTGGAGTAAAACTACTTTATCCCAGAAAACACTTTAAAACCTATTACTTTAAGTATTCATTTCAGTTCAACTATTATAGAAAATGGATGGATTCTGGGTTCTATACTGAAGCCACTGTTCCCATGGGTGCAGTTTTTCATACTGTAGTCTTTGCTTTGTTTATAATAGAAGAAAATACTTCCAGCACTAGATTCAATTCTATATTATCAATATGTGGGAGAAAAATAGTAGTCTGAGTAATTACTGTACACAGAAATAAAACTTGTGCTGATAATATGCTTGGGTACTACAGTTTTCTCTGTCAGAGGAGTAAATTGAGTGTCATGGTAATGACTCAAGCCAAGTTAGAGAGTACTGTCATTATTATCTATTACTATCCATTTGCAAATCCAAATTTGATTCGGAAACTAAAGTCTCATCCTGGCGGTGCTATTGAACAAAACCTTTGTGTTGCAAGACTGTCCTAATTACTCTGATATTACATGCAACAAATAATTTGTATAGCTTCCCTATTTATGGAGTAATGTATAGCTGCATTAAAATGTAGGAAAATGTTTTTCACTGAAAAACCAAAATGTATCCCCATGCCCATGGAATTCTGTATTCATAAACATTGCAGTACAGAATATATAAGTGTTTTATTTCAACTCTTCATCCCTTACATTTGTTTTTAGTTTCTTCTTTTGCTATTTAATGGATTTCCATTTTTCAAGGAACAACAGGCATCCCTTCTGTTGCTAATTTACACCTGGTAAATTCCCATGGATTGCAAACAAAACTATTTATTTATTACTATTAAGACAAAGTTTGAGGTCCTTCCTCAAGTTAACTTAATCCTTCCTGTGGCAAACTTCATTATTCCTATAGTGCCATAAATGTGAATGACAGTTTGCAGAGAAAAAAAAATGGCCTTGATTAATCACTGTGTTACTCCAGTTTTATACCAGTACAATACCATCAAATCAGATTTGGCCCTTGGATTTACACTGGCAAAAACAAGGAATAAACACCATGGTGGTTGAGACCCATTGTCTCCCCTGAAAGATATTACAATCCAAGGGCCAAATCTATGATTGCTCTCTACAGGATTACAAGATTCTAAATCAGGTCAGTTTTTGGCCTTAAGCTAAGATATAACGAGATGGTGGCAATGTGGGTTCTGGTAGGGCATTGGTTAGTAGGTTGGTGATGAACTTGTCAATAAACATTATAGTTTATTTCTGCCTCTCTCGCTAAGATACACACAGAGATACTTTGATGAGGGAAGGTATAGGTTTTATAGGTCACAAAAGATAATTGCTTTTAGGAGATGTCTACACTGCAATGGAAGCGCAGCGTTGCATCTCAGGCTCAAGGCTATCTCCTGTTCTGTTTACACACAAAGTGCGCTACCTCAGGGCTCGGATCCAGTGTCCCATTCCCTGAGGGTAGACGGTCCAAGCCTGAGTCAAGTCCTATGGTTGTTAATGCACTTTTTGATCAAAGGAGTGACTAATATTATATAGGTAGTATGTTACAATCCAACAAAGTTGTATATTTACCAACCTTTTCTTTCAACAGTTATTGATTAATTTTTTCTTGCCACTTTTCCGAAGCCAAAAGAGAGAATTTACAACAGACCCCATTGTTTTAAAGAGAATGTTTGGATAGAAAGAAAACTGACGTCTTAAAACTTAAAGTTAGAAATTTTATTTCTATGAACGTACATTTCTTTCTTGGGGTCAGTGTGGTCTTTGATACTTCAGAAAATATATAAACCTTCTTAGTTAAAAAAAAAGATGTTAGGTCTGGTTCTCCACTTGAACATCTTGTATCTTGCGTAGTTGTTTAGTTTACACCTAAGTAAAATTAGGGCAATGTGGGTGGAAAAACTGACTAATTTTTTCCCCAGGCAAGATTTATTAATCTTTAAAAAGTCAGAAGGTTGCAAAAAAGAAACAATAATTGTGTGAAGTAGGCCTTTCCAAGAGCATACTCTTAAGATGAAGTACCCTCATTAGAAATGCAAAAATCTTAAATATTTCTCAACATGGATTAAATTTCCTGATATATTTTTTTAATTAACAGAATTCTAGAAAGTTCTCCCCCTTCATAACCATTGGGAAAACCCAGCACATGCACTTTTAGCAAGATTTTCCAATACTTCAGTTTTCCTGTAAAGGAATTTACAGAAAGTGAGTCTATTTTTTTTCTAAAAAGAATCAAGTTGAACTTCTAAACCTTTTACAATCCTATGAGTATTCTCAAGTATGTCTTTTAAAACATCGTACAAAAGTAGTAGATTTAACACTAGGTCCTTTACTGGATAATTTGAAAGCTTTGTGTACAGTGACTAACAAAGGTAAATGTGAAAGGGATTGTAAGGAAAAAGAAAATCTCCTCCTTTTATAATTTCAACACCATGTTGAGTCTTGGGAGTATGTATAACAATATATTTGTCCAGAGATGGTTTCCCCTTATACTTCTGCCTACTTATACTTCTTGTCCTTTCTTTAACTCAGTAATAAACAGCATATTATTGATACCCAATATTTTAAATATAGTTACAGATAATCTTTATGTGAACTGCTGATATAAAATAAGAAAAACTGACCAAATATTAGACTCAATCAGATAATAGTTTAAGAGTCATCTAAACAATGTCATGAATAGATTATCATTATTGGACTAAAGCAAAACAAAGAGAAATCAACACAGATGTGATTCTAATTATATTCCAGAAATACAAAGCTCCCCAAATTCTATGAACTCCAAATGCCCCTCTCCCAGTAGTATTTATAAGCAAATTTTAAAAAGTATGTGGCTTTCTAATTCTGATTTTTTATTCAGTAATTATTCCTAAAAACTGTACATTTCACCTAATATGTCAGCACACATGTAGAGTGACTGGTAATAAACAGCAACATGGGCTCACTGATACGTATCACAAAATAATTCTTTAAGGGGATGAAAATTGTTGATTGCCAGTGACCTGAATTCTATTATGATTTCAGAAATTAATATTAAAAAATATATAGTGTGCTAGAAGATGTTAGTTTGTCCACATCAGTCCTCTTTCTCATCAAGCAGTGTAGCATAATTCTTTGTATTCATGTTTACTATTATGAATGGATTTTCACTGTTGTAAAGTTGGCACCTCATATGTAAAGACAAAGAGTCACTGTGCTGTTTATGACATCTTCATAATATCAAAGGTGTATTGTAAGGTCAAGGGGATTCATCCATCAAGTACAAGACTTATTAATGTGGCATTCTCAAGCATCTAAGTTTTATTATTAGCTGTCAAAACCTTTTCCCTTTAATTTACAATATAAGTAGTTTATGGAATGAAATGGCCTGACTCATATTGAAAGCATCTTCTTGCTTTATGGGGCTGAAATACTTTTCATTTTCTATTTGGATTTCAAATTATATTGAAAACATCTTTGTTGTCAGACTTAAAGGTAGTTCTAAGAAAAAAAAGAAAAGTAAGGTCTCTTATACTGCCCTTCCCTTTCCTTCTTCTCCTGATCACTGTTAAAGACCACCTCAAGCAATCACTTGAAGATGCTAATGCTATCTTTTTGATAGATGAGCAGGTGGTCAAACTGAGTAGAAAACTGTAGTTCAGAAGTCCATTTGTGAGACCAGATGTAATATTCTTAGGCCAAAAAATGATTGCTTGATGATAAACTGGACTATTTCTGCAAGGTATTAAGGTCAATTGAAATTGAGGGCACTCAACACTTCACAGAAGATGCTCATCATCACATAGAATTGAACCCCAGAATCCATTATCTCCTTTCCATTCATTGCTGCCTTGCTTTCCTTGAAAACAAGGAGTGATGATATTGAAAATGAATGAGCACAAGTTTTCAAAGTAGTAAATAGCTTATTCAACTGAAACCCTACAGAAAGTGACACAGTGAGTCATGAAAGTACTAGCTATTGGGAAGTGAATGTAATAACTAAAACAACATAGACACTAACCTCTTTAAGTTACTGATTTGCTTATTAGATACTTGTCTTTGTTCCTGTTGAGATGAGACCTATTTCAAATGCAGTCTTATGCACTTAGTACATTAAACCTCAAAATTGTTGGTTTAGTTTGGATAAGCACTCAAAAATTGAGATGCTTATCTGAATCTTTTAGGAATGCAAAATTAGACTAGAAATTGAATGAAAACAGATTTTATTGGGAAAATGCCAGTAGATTCTGCTTTTTAACTGGGTCAGCAATATAGTTAGGACTGTCTTTCATTTATCATATGTATTGCCCAAAATTATTCAGTATATTTCCTTTGTGAATTACGTATGAAAAGTTTATTATTATAGCCTAATATACTTTAAAATAAATATGGTGCCTTATAGTGACTTTTAATCTGAGATGATAAAGGTATTGATACAAGAGTATTCATGGAGCTACCTCTCTTTATACGTTCAGAATATCTGGCATCTTTGAAGTAGTCTTTCATTTTCCAGGTGAGTTCAAAAGGTATCTCTCTTGTTAAGAGATGATACTGTGTTTTGAGACTGTTGATGTACGCTGGTCATCAGAGATCACTCTACGTTTAAGTTTACATTTCTCTGCTAACAGAAATTAGTTGAAATTGCACATTTAAGAGTGCCAGAATAAAATTGAAGAGTTAACTTGAATACAAGGTACAGGTTTACTTATTATGTAAAATCTCATTGATTTTTTTTGCTAAGTATTTCTTCTGAAAAGAACAAAATACAAATGGAATAGTCAAAAATATATTGAAAATGATCAGATACTATTCTTTCTCCCAGTAACTTGCTGAAAATATTACAAATTTAAATATTTAATTACAGTACTCAATATTCTAGGATTTGTGTCCTGTTAGTGAATAGTTTTGTACAGAAATGGCTTAATCCTATAGCCTTCTATTCCCAAAGTAAGTAGAAGCTTTGGGAATTCTGTTTTCAGCTTAAATAGATAAATGGTATAGAGTCTCTGAGTTCTATACCGTAAGCAGTAATGTTGTTATAGAGCAGTCCATTTCTCATTTATAATTCATTCACTTAACAATCACTATGTAAAACCATCAATATTATTTATTGGAAAATCATAGAAATTAGAGATTCAGTAGCTGTTATTTATCTATCCTTGTAGGAGTAAAAGATTTTTCCCCTTAGTAGGTTCTTGATGGAGCTTTCACCACTTCCCTTTGAATAGGAGTTAACCATTCATGGTATAAAACTTTTTTTTTCTATATCCTCTAGAATACAAACCGGATATCTAAACAGGACAGATACATTAGTTGAAAGGAATATACTCCAAGCTCCATCTTCTCCAGTACTTTACTTGTTACAGTATAAAAAACAGATGATAAACCTGTTGGGGGCAGAAACTTTGCTAAGGAATAGTATGTCAGTACTCATTTAGTACAGTAAAATGAAAGAAAATCTAGCACCAGAATCAGCATGAGTATCGCCATGTGTTCATTCCGTAGCACCTAACTTTATGAAGATGCTTGTTAGACAGATAGAGGCCTGCAGATTTTTAGAGTGGAAGAGTACCTTCTGTTCAGTTCCATAGGAGTTGTGTAAGTTCAGATGTAGTGGTATGGTTGTCTGTTAGATATAACAGAGAATTACTAACATCCGGTTATGAGTTCTTTCTTTACCCTTTTCTTCCTGTTCTTCTTATTTTATTTCATAGTGCTTCTCTGTTTGAATGGGGAATTAAAAATAAAAGGAGGGAGAAGATTCAGACTCTGACGTTTTATGCCTTTAGCCAGAGCTGTGGCTCCTGTGCTTGACCAAAGTTCTTAAGGTTTCAGGGATTCAAAATTGGATTAGGGAGGAAATATTAGATCATGCATAAAAAGCAAGAAGTTGACATTCTCTTTTTGCTTCACCAGAGTATAGTAGTGTGCAGTTCCATAGTTCGTTGTCCATCACTGAACCTTGTATGATACTAATAGGCGCGTTGAACTGTTTTTTTGTTTTTTTGTTTTTTTTAAGTGCACATCTACTCTGGGTAACACAGGTATAATCTGAAAACAGCTGAAAGTCATTATTCTTATCACTAAACTGGTGGGATACTTGCATTTCCTTAATGTCACCTTTGCTAACTCTAGTACTTTAATTATTAATAGGTCCAATATGCATCATCAAACCCCACCAACTTAAGGTGCAGATATACTCTGAAAACTAACTGTAAAATGGCACCTTCCTATACCACAGATCTGATCATTTTGTGTATAAAAGACACATCTGCTGATTTTATTAATAAAAGTACATCTTTACTATATACCATTCTGAGCTAACACAGCTAAGAGAGGAAGCTTAGTTCTGTTTTGATACATGCATTCCTAGCAGAAGTGTTAAACGAGTTTCAGTTGCAGGCCTAATTCTGCCTTTAGTTATTCCTTGATAACCTTTCTGAAGATAATGAGGTTGAAGACGAAAGAATTTGAAGCCTTGGGCAGCTGTGGGAATCCAGGTAGTCAATCTGACCTACTGTGATTTTACAGATGTAACTGAGTAGAATTTGGGCCATAGAATCATCATCACAGGTGATGATACATGAGCTAGGAAGAAAAGTAGATGAGCTTTCAGATTCCAGATTGATATTGCAGGGCTGATAAAAAAAAAAAATCTGCAAAACCTACCTCTGTTCTTTTATGTAAATTTGATCTGGAATTAGTGATAGACAACAAACTATGGAACTGCATGCTACCATTTTACTGTCACTTTTCAATATACCTGTTGAAGTATCTATCCTGTCTGTGTGCACCCCACAACTCTATATAACATACATCAGTAGCTCTCAACCTTTCCAGACAACTGAATCCCTTTCAGGAGTCTGATTTGTCCTGCATATCATCAAGTTTCATCTCACTTTAAAATGACTTGCTTACAAAATCAGACATAAAAATACAAAAGTGTCACAGCATGCTATTACTGAAAAATTGCTTACTTTCTCATTTTTACCATATAATTATAAAATAAGTAATAGGAATATAAATATTGTACTTACATTTCAGAATATAGTATATGGAGCAGTATAAACAAGTCGTATGAAATTTTAGTTTGTATTGAGTTCACTAGTGGTTTTTATGTAGGATGTTGTAAAACTAGGCAAATATCTAGATGACTTGATGTACCCCTGGAAGACCTCTGCATACCCCCAGGTGTATGCGTACCCATGGTTGAGAACCACTGTGCATTATGACTTGTCTTCATATTTTTTAAATGCTTGACTAGCATAAATGAAGAAAAAGGACAAATAAATTGGATAAACTGAAAAATTAAAGAAACATCCCCCCAAAGTATTACTAAAAGCCATTTCATGATTAACCCAGGTTTCCTTTCGGCACTACATTTCATAGAACATCAGGGTTGGAAGGAACCTCAGGAGATCATCTAGTCCAACCCCCTGCTCAAAGCAGGACCACTCACCAGACAGATTTTTGCCCCAACTCCCTAAATGGCCCCCTCAAGTATTGAGTTTACAACCCTGGGTTTAGCAGGTCAATGCTCAAACCACTGAGCTATCCCTCCCACACCTATCAGTACCCAGCTTTGATAGGACTAGCAGAAGTGTAATAACAGTAACATTAAAGACCTCATTCTCCACTGCCTTGTACATTGGATAGTTATTTACACCTTTACAGGATGAGTATAAAAACTGCATACAATCACTCCCATTTTAATTTGGCAACATTTTACAAAACTGTAAATGATTATGCAAGGTGAACGTTAGTGAAGAATCAGACCTTAAGTTTCTGTGGTGTGTGGGGTACATAAAATACTTTCAAAAACAAAGGTCAGCTCCTCTTTTGAAAAATAACTTTATTATTCTGTGAAGAATATTACATAACAATAATGTATTTACTTTGACACATTACCGAGTGGCAGCATAAAGATTAAAATACTACATTATAGGAATTCATAAGGACACTCCAGTTCCCTCTCATTTGAAATCTTCTATGAGAGCATAGGTGCAAACAGAAAAATGTGACAGCAAACTGGATTATCTGTTTGATTTATCCGCAACAGACATGCTTACAGAGAATGTTAGAAATACACAATGGATTCTTTCCTGTTCTACATAGGTTTTTATACCACACTTGTTACTGTAATATCTGAGCACTTTCTAGCAGTGCATTAAGAAACACAACTAATAGCAGCCACATTTTCTTCAGTTATTGAATGTTTAACTAGAATACAATATCAAAGTGAAATACATGGAATTTTATAAGGCGAGAATTACTGCAGTGACATTGGCAGAAATTATGATCTTCATATTTACCACAGAGAAAAATAATCAAAATATTTTATTATAATATGCTTTTTCAACCCGAGTTCATTGTTGATTTAAAAAGATCATTGATGTTGATAATTTTACTAAGCTTAAATATCAGGTAGCAGAAACTCTGTAGTATAATAAGTTCTCAAAACCACAGCATTTGAAATAACACAGACCATTTTATCCTCCTCCATATGGAGTCCAGTGGCAAGAACATCCAGGGAGGAAGCATCACAGCTTTTCCTTAATGTATTTTTGCTGTCAAAGTGAGAAGAGTTTATGAAAACATTCAGGAATAAAAAGTAGGCTGTAGAAACACACATTAATCTGCAGCTCATTTCTAAAGATCTTGAATTAAGGATTGTTGTAATTATCACACCTTTTTTGTTATCCATAGCTGTAGTGAATTATAGTACTTTCTACAGAATGGGTGAAGGAGCCAATTACTTACATAAAATTTCAAAACAAATATGTTTCTTTTGGCCTTTCCTGATGTTTGCATTTCATTCACCTTCTTGTACTACCCTTTCTGATGAATTTCTTACTAAAAAAATAGATTTTTATAGAGTTTATGTTGATACAGATATAAAACTTTAAGTGAGATAAGATTTTATTCTGTAAACATTAATTTGTCAGATGTCAGGCTGAACCTTTTGAGATCTTCAAAACATGGTAGATTTTGCAAGGAAAGTACAGTACCTGAAGCAACTTGAACTTGAACTACTTTTTGTACCCTATGCTGTTTTTCTTTTCTTCACCAGCAGCATAAGATTTTTAAAGGGTACCCACTGACTAGCAGGATGTTTTAGCAGCTGAACAGATAACTTGCTTTCTGAGCTTGTACTTGACTAGTTCATCCAGCATCGATTTCTATGACATAGAAAAGAGACATTGCATTTACATCATTCAAGGAGTCCCTTTATCATTTATCAAAAACTCTCTGGTAGCCAAGTCATTTATTAGCTGAACGTGGACTCACTCAATGTGAGTTTTCATCCTGGAAAAAAACATTATATGAGCTAAGGTTTATTTATTTATTTATATGAGTGCAGGTAACTCCTGCATTATGCCATAGAAATGTATCCTCTCATTTGTCCATATCATTTTTGTTGGCCACTTTTTCTGTTGAAAACAATTGTTGGGCAGAAAGGCATGCACAAACGGGGTGCTAGGTTTGAATATCTAAAAAGCACTGGCAAACTGATATAGACGACATAGTACTTCTTGCTGGCCAGATTTTTTTATGTTAGAACATTTCCAGAGTTATGTTCCTATGATGTGAAAGCAATAAAATTACAGTAATGAAAAACCGATAGTCCTTCATTACAGAAATCACTTGAATTAGTGGAGTACTTCATAAAAACTTTTTAAAATATTTAAAAAGGTGCATATTTCATAATCCTATTATTTATGTTAGATCACTGAATACATTAAAGGCATTTTTACCTTTTCAGGTATTTTATAGAAGTGTTAAAAGCAGTGTACTGACAATGGCATTACTTTGGGTATTCCAAGGGCCTCATTTCCACAATATACATCCTCATGTGAAAAAGCAGACATTTGTATGCTTAGAATGTGAAATGTGTTAAATTACTTGAAAATAATTCATGGAGGGCTACCTGCTGTTTCACTGGTGAGGACTGCGTATCTGTGGAGTGAAACTAGTTGAATGTATGTATCGCTTTGAGCAACAAACGCCTCATCCAAAATTTTGATGCAATGTATAGTAAAAGTTGGCAAAAAATAAACTCAGGTGATATGCACTGGGATGGAGGAGAGAGAACAAATTTTGTCGTATCATAATTTCCTTTTATGTGTACAGTTTGTTTGTGATAGTCTATAAAGATGGCATAAATTGGGCATTAGAAGAGAAATGTAAGGTTTGTGCTGTGACTTGGTTGTATCTATATGAAAATGGAGGTCAGAGGCCTAGCAAAACTCAGTAATAAAGGCATATGCCATGCCTGAAACATGAAGGAGAGAGGAAGAGCAGTGTGTAATGAGAAGCAGAAGGGTTCTTGGGAAAGCTGATATAAGGAATGGTGTGTAGAAAAGAGCCATTATGCAGGAAGTGAAAATGAAGGAAGATGTTCATATGTTCGAATTTCCTAACTTCCTTGGATTTGCAGAGGGGAAGATTAAATCTCAACACTTCTGAGTTCTGATTCCGAATAGCAAAGGGAAGTTATAAATCTCTTATATTTAAAATATTTTCTGTTAACTCACTTTGAGGTTTTTTGTTCATTTTTTTCAATTAGCTAATCACTTTCAGCACCAGAGTTTTCTATGTAAGGGTTTTTAATCACAAATACCAATTAGAGTTTGATTCTTCTGTAGATCTTTGTGAATAATTAAAATTTTCACCAAATAAGTTATTCAAAAGTATAACTTGTTCTGTCAATTAAACTACATACAAATTTCCTGAACAAAATGGCAACATTTATTAAATAAATTATTTGAGCAGTGGTATTCTACCAGTTTGACTATTTTCTATGTGGAATGGCAATATCTGACTGGATTATTTAGGTCAGGATTGTGACCTACATTCATGACACTACACAGGGCAGTAAATAGATAAAAGGTGGTCCTGTACTTCTCTCTACTAGCTGCTCCCATCACAGGTCACAGTATGTGAGAAACAGCACCCTTCCTGAGCCAAGGAATAGTTATCTTCTCTTAGGCTGCCTCTTACTCAGGGCAGATTGTTAAACTGCAGTCTAGCCCTAAGTGTAAGTAGCAAATATGTATGCTTTGACTCCCTAACACAGGAAAATATTTTTGTGTATCTAATAACAGGCTGCTAAAACTACAGTATAGGTTTTATTTTTACATTTGTGACATTGCACTACATATTATGTTATGGAAATATGCTAATGAGTGCAAATATAATGTAATTAGAATATGCTTCGTGCAAAAGGTCTCTTGTAAAAAAAGATACAAAGCTTAAGTATCAGAGGAGTAGCCGTGTTAGTCTGGATCTGTAAAAGCAACAGAGAATCCTGTGGCACCTTTTATCTACAAAAAAACAACAGAAGAGAATGACACCTAAACTATTTGTTTCCATACCAGAGAGATCAAGGGGTCAAGCTGTATCTGTACAGAGGCTTTCAAAATGGGTCTTTGATTGTGTTACCCATTGTTACCAGCTAGCTCATGTTCTCTGCCCTGCAGAGGGCAAACAGCCTTTGGCGCATCTTTGAGAGATGTACCCCTATTAGAAATATGTAGAGCAGCTACTTGGAGCTCTTTGCATCATGAGGCATTACATTCTGATCCAGGCTTCCACCACAGATATAGCCATAGGGAGAGCAGTGTTACAGTCAGCTATCACTTCTGTGTCATTGCACCCATCTCCCATTTGATTACTGCTTACTAATCTTCCACATGTTGAATACAAGTAGGACCATCATTCAAAAAAGAAATGGAGTTTGTTTACTTGTAACTAGAGGTTCTTTGAGGTGTATGGTCCTTACCTGTGTCCTACTATCTGCCCTCCATCCCCACTGCTCCAGATTGTTTGTTTGAACTTCAGTAAGATTAGGAACTGGAGAAATGTTGGTCCATACCATCATTTATGCCCTTGGTTCAGAGCATTAGTAGAGCTACAATTCATGTCCAGGACAGCAGATAATGCTTGTAAAAACATTCTGGACTCAGCTGCATGATGCACATGCATACCCATGTGTGGAATACAGATTGGGACCACTCATCTCAAAGAACCTCCAGTTGCAAGTAAGTAGCCTCCATTTTTGGGAGAAGTTTAGGAAAGGCGATGAAGATGATGATGCATCTTAACTAAAGGCTAAAAATGCAGCCAGTGGACCAGAAAACTATACATCTGATAAACCTGAAAAATAACCTGTTTCAGATGTAGACATCTGTGTAAAGGATGTGGATCCACCAGGCATATTGGCAAATAGTGGTGTTGAGTTGGATAAAGATAAAGCCACAGCAGATGAAGGAATGTTAGATCTGACTGTCATTCCAAAGCAGGTAACCTCAGCCCTGAGTTTGCTGGTGCCCAACTACAGCAACACATCAGATAGTGAGAGCCTGCCAGAAGAAGGTCCTGTCAAGATTGTAACAAAAGTTGTTGTGGAAAATAAGACTATCCCCAGAGATACTTCTTGGACTTCAAATATTGTTCACATTCTGAATAACATGAACAACAAGGAACATGCAAAATATGATCAATGTAATATTAGGGAGCTCAAATACTGACACAGGGCATTGCAGAAGTCCGGAAAAATTGGGAAAGTCACTCCCTGCACTGCCCAAACTTTGTCCAACCCTGCTGGAAATGTTATTAGACCAGGGCACATGACAAGTAGGAAACGTGATTTTTCTGGGCTATCATTACATCATCCAAAATGACCCAGTTAGATTAATTTAAAGACAAAACCAGTAAACCAAGATTGGATACGCTTCTAGAACTGAATATTTGTCCATTGTTCCATGTCCTTCCATTGCTCAGATCAAAGTTTAAAATTTATTAATTCTGTAATTACTATTCTTGTTTTTTCATGTCATGTTTTCTAATGCACTTTGATACTCACAAAAAGCATGCTATTTATTTGTGAGGTGCAGCACGATTCAGTTTAAAAAAGGGTATAAGAAAAGGCATAACAAAATCCTTTAAAAGACTCAAAAGACCTGATGGATAAAGAGATTGATTAATTATAATGAAATATTAATGAAATATACAGAAAGCTACAGGACCTCAAATATATGTCAAAGGGTACAAATTACTGATACATATAATATTCTGTAGATAAAACCATGAAAGAAATGGTCATGGAATGATAAACTGGGGGAAGAAAGAAAGTGGAATCGACTGTGGGCTATGATAATAGTATATTTTGAGATTAGTTACGATTAGAAAGTTATAAAGACAATTCAATCTAATTCAGTCTAATTTTGTTAATTTGAACAATAGAAACCTAGGTAAACAAAAATAACTCTTTGGATCTCTGTAGTGGTCAGAGACAGTACATAGGGAAGGGGAATGATGATAGGCTAGCTGGAAACAAAGAGAGGAGTCAGACAGGAAGATGACAAAAGGAAAAATGGAGAGGTGGGTGGGTGGGAATCAAACACAAAAAAGAGGAATAATAAGAGAATTACAGCAAATATAGGATCACAGAGAGGGTGATGGAAACTCAGTAGTACATTTGTAGGTGTTGGCTAGAAATAGTCTTTATGTGCTGAGTTAGAAATTTTCTTAGTAGCACCAAAAATGTCCTTTTTATGCAATAAAAATAATTATTTGGATTGATTCAGTATGCCGGCTGGGAATGTTTGTCATGTTTCTGCACAAGGTACGAAACATGCTAATGTGTTTCATTGTCATCTTTGTTTTTACATTCTGAATGATAGCCTTTTGCCATTTTAAACCTGTGGTAAAGAAAGGAACTCTAATCCTCACGGGTACCTGGTGTGGTGTTTTTTAATGTGCTTGTCCTGTGAGCTATAATTAATTAAATTATGAGGTCTGAATTAATTCCCAGCCCCACTTTGTTCTACCTCACCATGGTTTTCATTGTCAGTTCTTTTGAGCCTAAAATAGAGAATCACCTGCATTTTCTAACTATTTTAAATTATTTTGTTGTTTCAGAGGAAACAGCTGTATAATGGTCAGAATAGACCTCCCTGTATTCACTGTGCTGTTAGAAATAATGGCCAGCACTGGAAGAAAAGACATAGGGATCAAAACCTATTTGTCTAATAAGTGGTACTTTATTATTTATCTTGTGATTTTTCTCAAAGACTAATATGGCTGCAAATGGCTTCTGCAACATTCCTCAATCTGTTTTTTCAGTCTCTTGCTTTGAGAAAGAAAGAGAATAAGCAGCCGACTGCCAGATATTTCTAAGTCAGGTTCACTTCTCTTTCTTTGAAAGAGAATAAAAAAGCTTGTTGCCTAGATCTCAGCTGGGCCCTGTTTCCTGAGAGTGATTAGGAGAATGTGCTGTCTGTCCACTGTTTTCTCTGTCAGGGAGCCCTTCATTTCTGTTGAAAGAGGATGGGTCAAAGCTACTGCTGCTGACCAGCATTTCTTACGCAGGTCACCTTTACTCTTTTTGAAAATAATAATAAAAAAAAGAACACTGTCACTGCTGCCAGTTGTTCTCCTTGAAGATCTTTCAGAGTGCAATTTCATTCAAAAAAATTTTAAAATAATTTATCTTAGGATACGTAATCACTGTAAGAAATGGCAAATCACAGAATTACACTAGACTTTTATTTCTCAACTACATTTGATATATATATTTATTATAGAGCCTCCTAATTTGTGATTGTCAGTGCTGTTCAACCCTTTTCATTGACCTTTCCCTTCTCTATTTTCCTGTTACTCTTTTGCAATAACATTTGCCTTGAAAGTAACCAATAAATACAACTATTCCTCAAGTGATTTCCTATCAAGGTATACAGTGTATGAAGTCTGGCAGGAATAACTGTAAAAAAGATAAGTAAAACAATAAGCAGTGTTATGAAACGTTGAAGGTACCAGCCTTGCACAATACAGATAACAAGTCTCTGATTTTGTTTTCTGTTATGAAGCATGTTTCAGGATAAATAATTACCTTATTTTTAAAAGTTAATAGTCAGTTGATCTACTTGATGGCATTGCACAAAAGATTGGATTTCTGGGTGAGAGGTTTTCAGTGGCTGCCCATCTTATGGTAGCAATTTAAAGAAAATGGAAGATGGATTTCAGCATAATTCCTCCTGTAATGATTACTGAATCTAAGCTCCAACTTCTGCTTCCTTTGGTTAATTTACTCCAGGCAGTATGATATTTATTGCTTAAGTTGGTTATTCCCTTGTTACTGGGAGTCCTGCTTCTTGGCACTAAGAACTAATGCATTAGTGCCACTGGGTAGAAATTTTATATATAAGATTCTTTATGGTGAAAGTTGATAGTGAGATCCTGGAATTTTTAAGAATCATTTTCAAGACTGGGTATAAATTTTTCATATGGAGCAGATAAAATACACAGTAGATAATCATCCTTTAGTAAATGAGAATATCTGAAAATGTGAAGTTATGATTGTCATATTTTAAAGTGCATGATTTTATGTTGAGCTAGAGTTAGTACAAATCATTTGTGTGTGTGCTATATCTCATGTTTCTGACGTATACCAGTGGCACTTTACTCTGAAGACTTGTTTAAGTCATCCTCCTGTTATTTTCCAAAGGCATTCGGAAGCTGAAATATAACAGCTGCAGATTTCTGGATGGAATGCTGGAGGTTCTTCCATTTAACAGAAATCTCCTATGTTCTGCTTGCAGTATTCTAATGACATTAATAACAGTATGGATATGATTGTTTATACTTACTGTTTCCTAAAACAGTGTCTTCTTTCACATACCTGATGCTTAGCAGGAGACACAGTACCTAATGATCCTTTTTGCACTGTGCTCTTGATGTCTGACAATCCAGATTGTCAGTTCATGACACTGAACAAATTGCAATAGCAAAAGAGTGGCTAAACACAGCAGTATCAGCCTCGTTAGGAGCAATAATAGGCTCTTAGTAATGTCTTGATTCTCTTATCATTTTAATGGTGTGGTTTTGTCTGTCATTTCTGTATGACAGTGCACGTTATCACAGATTTTCTGTAGTCAATAAAATAAAGAGGTTCGGGATACAAATTTCTCATTCCTAAGGTCCAGTGGTCTTTGTCCTGAGGAGCAGGCAATTGTCAATAAAAAGTGTTGATAAGGATATTTTCCATTAGAGAGCCCTGAATTTAAAATAGTCAGGTCAGAAAAAGCATACTGTGGTATTCAGTGTTTGATCTGATCCTCTGAACATTGGAAGGGCTTCAGGAGCTACTGCTTGAAAGTCTCTGATCCTGCAAATGATCTTTCAATTTATTAAGGCCCCTGAATGAAATTACACCAAAACCTGAGAGTGTAGTTATACTTTGGAGAGTGACTCTATAAAAATAGAATTATTATGTTCCATGTTTGTGTCTCAGGGTCTTCCATAAGCCATTTTTCATTTTCTTGCTTTCTTCTGATAGCCAGACCTGCAATAGCCAATCTGGGATTTAAAGGTCAAGCTGTGTTTTTTCTGGTTCACATATCATTACCAGTCAGAAGGATTTTACAGTCAGAACTGTAGATAACAATTCTGTTAATGTTTCAGTCAGAATAGAACACAGCTCATTTTCTCATCGTTTACATTGATTCTCCAGGAGTAAAAACTTATTTTTCTCACTAACGTGGGTAGTCTATGCTCTTAGACATAACCCTGTGGACTGGACCTCAGACTTCCCTCTGTGATGGAATCCCCTCCCCTCTGTTTTCCCCTTGCTTGAGAGAGGTATAACTATTATTATTTAAACATTCATATTGTGGTGTTAACTGGAGGCCAACCAGTTCCGTCCCCATTGTACTAGCAGTTTTACAAATAGATAGAAAATGACAGTCCCTGCCCCCAGAGAGTTTACAAATTAGAAGACAAGACAAACTAGTGGATGAGACAAACACACAGGTCAGAACAGGACTAGAAAACACAGGGAAGCAAAAAATTGTATGATGTGTACAATTCTTAGCCAAACCAGGAGTGTTACCAGGTTCCTGTTTACTGCATACGTTACAAAAGAGGTGAGTTCTGAGAAGAGACTAAGGCCAGGTCTACACTACGCGCGAAAATCGATTTTAGATATGCAATTTCAGCTACGAGAATAGCGTAGCTGAAATCGAATATCTAAAATCGATTTACTCACGCGTCTTCACTGCGCGGGATCGATGTCCGCGGCTCGCCATGTCGATTCCGGAACTCCGTTGGTTTTGGTGGAGTTCCGGAATCGATATAAGCGCGCTCAGGGATCGATATATCCCGTCTAGATCAGACGCGATATATCGATCCCCGAGCAATCGATTTTAACGCACCGGTACGGTGCGTAGTCTAGACGTGGCCTTAAAGGTGTCACGGAGGGTGTTGTGGGCAGTCAGGCCCACTTGTCAGAGTCCAGGAACAATGCAGAAAGTCAGAGCTGTAGTCAGGACCAAAGAGTCAGAGCGCAGGGTCAGGAACCAATCAGGAGAAAGGACTGGAGCAGGGCAGGAGCAAGTCTTGAGAGAAGGCATGTATAGGAGCAATTGCATCTGAGGATAAATACTGGGCTTCCAGCAGCTTACTGCTGCTGAGCTTAAATGCAGACCCATAGGCTCCTGCCAGCCAATCAGGTGATTTTGCTGCAGCCCAGTTGGGCTCATCAATGGGTTTGAGGGCTATGCTAGCTAGCCTCAGGCTCAGCTGAGGGAACTTAGGCCCACAGTTCCTGACAAAACAAGGGTAAGTTTGTGGCTTTACATATTTTTATTGGGAAGCAGTAATTTTCTGCTGCCTACGATTCAAGGCTGAATAAGCAGTCACAGTGTCCAAAGTCTAGGAATAAAAGGGGCTCCTACTTCTCTCAGTGGGCATGTAGTCCAAGTTACAGTCTAGCCTCAAAGTAAGCAGACCTGATTCTGAAAACACACACACAACCTGTAGGCTGAGTATTAAGGTGCTGTGTTATGCTATGGTGACAGATACCCCAGAAATATACCTGTCTGTCTGTTGAGTACTCCTCACTGTAATAGTTCAGTGCGTGACAATAATTAATTGATTATATCCTCACAAACCTCCTATAAGGTGGGAAGAATTATTCCCATTTTATAGATGGAGAATTGAGAGGCAAAATGGATTATGTGACTTATCAAAGTCAGACAGGAAATGTGTGGCAGAACGGGAAATTGAACTCTCCTCGGTAGTAGTCTGATGATTTCACCATGAGATTGTCCTTCCTCCCTACAGATAGGTAAAATAGATTTGTCATAAATTTTTTGACCACGATTGTGTTGTAAAGAGGCCCGTATTTGGAGACTGACCACTAAGGTGGGGACTCCTTGCAGTTCTTTCCATTCTCTGGCAACCCTTGCCACTCTGTATCTAGGTAGTCACATCCATGGTACTTAATTCAATTTCAGGAACAGTAATGATGGTATGTTAGGGCATGGTCAGAAATACAAGCTGAGGGGTTCAGTCCGACAGATCAATGAGGAAAAACCATCACTGCCAAGAGAACAGCAGGGAAACAAGTTTCTCATTCATAAAAAAAGTACATCTCAGTTTTTGTGTCTTTTAGGAATAATGAAGACAGTTTATTTCACACTTTTATTTCCGAGAACCTGCTACTTCTGTTTTTGCAGTGCTAAAAACTGTTTTTCCTATCGGCAATAACCTGGCATCACCAGTGACAGCACCTTTTGTGTGTAGAAGATATTGGGAAGGAGAAGAGCCTAGGCTAGTGCTCCACTGAATTGCAAAATCCATGGTTCCCATCATATAGAAACATGTTTAGAGAGGCTGCTGGACTCTACAATATATATTGAAAAGTTCCTTTTGAGTGGAGGGGAGCTGAAGCCACATCTCTGGACCAGCCAGACAGTAAACATGGGACAAGAGCTGAGGGGACACTAAACCACAGCATCAAGTTAGACCCAATTATCAATGGGAAAGGGAGTCCAAGTTCATGTAGTTTACATGTCCAGCCAATAGAAGATCTAATTTAAAGTACAGGGCTCTTACTTTAACGTACACATTCCCATGCATTCTATTAGTTGTTTTCTTTGAGTAATACCTCTCTTCTGGGCTCTCAGTTCTGGCTCCTCAATGTGTCAGTTAAAGTAGTTTAGTCTCTCCTATACTCTTAATCTCTAAAACTAAAAGATATGCCCTAGGAATTATTTTGGGGAAGTTCTATGTCCTGTGCTATACAGGAGGTCAGACTAGGTTATCACAATGTTCTCTTCTGCTCTTAGAATCTATGAATCTCTAAACTCCTTAAGACTAAGTAAAACAAATCCAGGGTGATGTGTATGTTAAGTAGGAGAGAGTACATTTCATGATGGTAAATTGGATGTGAACCTAAGAGTTGGAGGGTAACTAAGTCTAAGGGAATAGTCAAGCAAATTGAGTTTGTGCAACTACACTGGCATGCCTGGAAGAAACACACTGGCGTATCTGGAAGAAATGGAAAGTTAAAGTAACTTCCACCCCATTGAGACTCAGCTCTGATTTTGACCCACTGAGTATATTTATTTTTTCCCCTTAATAACCACTAGATTCCTAAATTAATAGTTAATAACACAGTAATGTTAGAAAAGTATCTCTTGCAGTTGTAATAGTGCAAGTACTCGTTCAGTTAATTTCAAAAGGAATTGTGCACGTAAATAATCTCTCAAGTAAAATGCATGTTTAAAGTTTGTTTGTATAGAGACAGAGCATAAGGCTGTTCCTGAATTGCATCATGTGTTTACGTAGGGTCAGAGGAATTCTACAAACATACACAGAGCATGAACCTGGCGGGAAAAAATCTCATCTAAAGGAATCTAATTTTGTATCACTAATATTATTCAACTTTGGTTAATATCTGAGTCAATAAGACAGTTAAGAATCTGACCTCAATCTTGTATTGTAAAATTGTAATTTATTATTAGGGATGTGAAATGTTAATATTAATGAATATAAATTAGTTAAGGAACAGAAGTTTATTATGCTAAGTTTATTACAAATAAGTGTTTTGCATTTTTGCATAGCTGAATAGGCTGTCGCTAATCTTGTTGATTATGTTTAGAAGAAAATCTGAGAATTTCAGTTAATTCAATATTTCCGTCAAGGTTCAGATATGCAGTTGCCTTTGTAGTCTTAAGAGCGCTTTTAAAAGTCATGTTCTTTTTAACAAAAAGAATGAGATGTGTTGATTTTCCTTAATTAACCCTAAATCCTTTAGTAATTCATCCAGCAGCGTAGGTGTAGTAATTTTGTATTTTCTTCATGTAACTGAATTGAGTCTGAAACTTTACATTGAGTTTACGGAAATTGTTAGTATGCCACTGGCTAACAACCCACAGCCTGGTTGAAATGGTCTGCTGTAGAGAAAAATAGCTCAGGTGGGAGTGAAACAAAATATGAAATAAAAGTAGGAGCATTCCTGATATGATTGGGTTGGTACTGTGACCTTAAATTACCTGGTACTGTGTAAGCAAACTTCAAGGGTTAGAAAATCTGCTACTGCAGAAAAAATGTTTTCTTCATAGATGCTAGAAAACTGATACCTAGGTAAGCTTTTACAACACTTGAATAATAAACTATATTTTCCATCCACATACTCCATAATGTTCTCCAGTGCCTGCTGTTATTTGTATTTAATATTTAAATAATACTACTATACAGTGAGTGCAAAACTGGTTGGAAAACCGTTCCCAGAGAGTAGTTTTCAGTGGTTCACAGTCATGCTGGAAGGGCATAACAAGTAGGGTCCCACAGGGATCAGTGCTGGGTCTGGTTCTGTTCAGTATCTTCATCAGTGATTTAAATAATGGCATAGAGAGTACACTTAAAAAGTTTGCAGACAATACCAAGCTGGGAGGGGATGCAGGTGCTTTGGAGGATTGGATTCAAATTCAAAATGATCTGGACAGACTGGAAAAATGGTCTGAAGTAAACAGGATGAAATTCAATATTGATAAATGCAAATTACTTCATTTAAGAAGGAACAATCAGTTGTACACATACAAAATGGGAAATGACTGCCTAGAAAGGAGTACTGCAGAAAAGGGATCTATGGGTCATAATGGACCACAAGCTTAATATGAGTCAACAGTGTAAAGCTGTTGCAAAAAAATGAACATCATTCTGGGATGCATTAGCAGGAGTGTTTGTAAGCAAGACACGAGAAGTAATTCTTCTGCTCTACTCCGGGCTGATTAGGCATACATTGCCAAGGGAGTTTGTGGAAAATCATTCACTGGAGATTTTCAAAAGGAGGCTGGATGGCCATCTGTCTTGGATGGTTTAGACAAAACAAATCCCGCATCTTGGCAGGGGTTTAGACTAGATGACCATTGCAGTGCCTTTCAACCCCATGGTTCCATGATTTTATTCTAGAATTCTAAGCTGCTTCTTCCAGTATTGTTTCTTTGTGTGCATGCACCTCTGATCAGAGATTTTTGGTAGCAGTGTCTGTTCTGTCTGCACATGCACCCTACATATTACTATGTTAAGCCAATGATTCTACCGAAAAATAATGCTTTTAATTTAAAACCTTATCCAACCTGGTAACTAAGGTAGTGGCTCACCCTAAAAGAATTTCCAGGATATTACCAGGGTGCTTGTCTCTGTTATACAGAGGGCTCCCCATAACAAGATAGATTTGTTGATCCTTGAAAGGACTTGGATACAGCCCTACAATCAAGAATAAGCACATACGTAGTAATTATTCAAAAACAGAAATAATATTTATTTAGAAAAATAGTTATGTTAGATAAAGCAGGAAAAATAGATAAATGTAATAAAATTTGTAATTAAAAGAATGAAGTGGCACGGCAATAATAATTACAGTCACAAGAATAAAGCAGCACTACAAATAAAAGACCCAAACTCTATAACATATAACCATATAACATGCACTTAATATAGCAATAGAACATATAACATTTAATCAATTAAACATATTAACATTTAATACTTAACTATTCACACTAACATCCAATAAGTGCTGATCAGGCAGTTACTGAGTGTGTAAGGGAAGATCTCACTCAGACCATGGACACCCAGCTTTATTTACAAGTGGAACCCATACATTCCAGGGTAATACTTGGAAGAAGATTAAACTTACATGAGCACCACAATTCTTTCTGGATCTTCTCAAGGTCCTTCTGCTCTGTCACCAAGTCAATGGAATCATCGACCCCCTTGGTACTGACCTCAGTGCCTTGCACAATGGCCTCTGCGACACCAGTGGTGCCAAAACCAAGTTCTGTGGTACTTCTGGTACCAAATGAGCCTAAGTCTCCTCTCCTTGCAACTTCTGGAGGTTGGTTGGTTCACTGACTTCTCATGTTTCTGGGAGACCTGCCTCTTTTCCATCTTTGACTATCCATGAGGAGGGTCATTGCCTCTGATTCAATATGCGGAGGAGCATTCTGACTCAGACTCTGAACTTTCTGTTCAAAGATCTCCTATTTATTACAGGAGATGTTATTCCCCATTTCAGATGCCACAGAGGCAGGACACCAGACCACTGTCTTCCAACACTGGGGACAACCAATGTTGGATTCCTTCTTCCATGTCTTATGGTCTCCCTCATTGGCCTTACTAGAAATTCAAGGGTAATATACTGCCAGCAGTTTTGAGGGACTTCAACTCAGTCTCACAGGAATATAGAAGACCTCATTCCCTGGTACCATTTTTCATCCTTTCACATCCTGAGCCTGAGGAGGCCTTTGAGGAGCAAGAGGCAAGAGCAGACAAGGACATTTCCCACCCCCCACCCCCAAAAAAGTCTCATCGTTGTCACCAGATGATGCATCCTTAGCTGACAACTTGAGGTCATTCCAGGAGCCAATGAAGTGGGTCACTGACACACTGCACATTTCTCTGAAAGAAGTCCAGGATTCCCATCACAGGCTCTTGGACATATTGCACACCTCTGCCTCAGCACATATGGCTGGCAAATTAATGAAGCCCTCCTGGAGCCTGCCAAGTCCATTCGGTGAACTCCAGCAACAGTAACTCCTACTTACATGCAAGAGGGCTGATAAAAATACTATGTTCCAGTTGGGGATTCTGAGTTTTTATTTCTTCATCCAGTATCAAACTCTCTGATTGTGGATGCAGTCAATAAAAGGCTAGGCAGCATACCAGAAAAGCAATTGCTCACATGGGAGATATCATTCCTAAGTCCAGAAGCCATAGAGTTAGTCACACTTCAACCTGGAGAGAAGGATTGTATTCAAGGTATTTTCTGATTCCCAAGAAAAGTGGGAGTTGGAAGTCAATACTAGATCTCACACAATTGAACAAACATGTCAGACATTTGAAATTCAGGATGGCGTCCCTAGGAGCTACAGTTTCCTCCCTGAAATTAGGTGACTGGTTTGTGATCCTCAACCTCAAAAATGCCTAGTTCCATGTAGTGATTCATCCTTCTCTAAAATATTTCTGTTTCACTTATAATCATAATTATTAGCAGTACTGGGTTCTACCCTTTGACCTGTCATCCACTCCAAGGGTGTTTTCAAAAATCATTGCAGTCATAGCTGACTATCTCCATTGTCTAGGAATAACTGTCTTTCCCTGAATCGACAACTGGCTCCTCAAGGTATGGTCACATCTAGAGGTATGGGCAGCAGTTCAAACAACCTCACTACTGTGAAGTCTAGGCCCGCAGGTTCATCTCAAGAAATTGATCTTGACTCCTCCACAATGAGTTCTTTTATTAGAACATCTGAATTCTATAACGTATGGAGCTTTTCTCCCTCTTGACAGGTTTCTTGCTCTAAAGTACCTTATACAAAGAGTGCAGTTCAGCCTTCAAGTTCCAGCAAGGACATGTCTGCCAATTGCAGTGACGTAGGGCATCTTGCATTTTTGCGACACAAAATGCCATGTTGAATCTTCAGTATCTCCAGGGGTAGCTCTGGACTGTTTATGTACCCAACAAACACAGTCTCAATAAGCAGGTAGCTCTGCACAGTCAGTCCTACAGTCACTCACCTGGTGATGAATCCATCCCAAGCTTGTGCCAGAATCCTCTTTAACCACAATTCTCCTACATTCATATTAGCAACAGACATTTCCCTCTTGGGATGGGAAGCATGTTTAGGTCCTCTCACAGTCCAAGGCAAATGGTCACAATACAAACAGAACTTGTACATTAATCTGTTGGAATCAAGAGCAGTCATAAATGCTTGCCTGCACTTTCTTCTGCTACTCAAAAACAAGTCCATCAAAATCATGGAGCAGACATTTCTCCCTAAATTATGAATGGGAGTTGGACTCTCGAGTCCTCAGCAAAATATTCCTAGCTTGGGGATTTCCAGAAGTTGACCTTTCTGCTGCAGTATCTAACACAAAGTTCAGGAAATTGTTTTTTAGAGGGGGATTCAATCCCCAAACTCTAGGAGATGTTTTCCTTATTACGTAGACAAGGGTCTTTTCTATGCATATCCTCCAACTCCCTGACTCTTACAGCTTCTTATCAAGATCAGACAGGACCAAGTAAATTGCACCAACTTGTGCAAGACAAGTTTGGTTTTCTTACCTCATCAAACTCAACTTTTGCCCTCCGTGGTGGCTTCTGATGAAAACTCAACTGTTGTCTCAGGACACGGATCAGACGCTTCACCCCAATCTGAACATCCTCCAACTATAAGATTGGTTCCTCAATGGTTCTTGGGGCTAGAGATATGTTAATCAGAACTACAAAAGGAAGCTGTTCAGTAGTAGAAAGGAATCTGCTAGACACACTTACCTTCAGAAATGGAGAAGATATAATCTTTGAGGTAACTGGCACTCTCTTCCTTCTATCTCATCATCTCTTTTCTCAGTCTTGGATTACCAGTTGGAATTGAAAAAATCAAGTCTTTCTGTAACTTCTAGCAAGGTTCTTTTAGTGTCAATAAAAACTTTTGTGTACCAGTAGAAGGTGTCTTGATATTTGCTCATCTGACCACAGCAATATTCTTAAAGGGATTTATCAATCTTTTCCCACAGATTAAAGACTCTACACTTCTTTGGGATCTCAACCTGGTATCATCTCATAAAACAACTTGAGTCACTAGGTATGTGCTTACTGCTACATGCGTCTAGTCATGCCCATTACTTCTGCACAAAGGATTTGGTATATTTTTTGTTTCTCTTCTCTGGACTCGCTCCAGTATGTCCACATCTTTCCTAAAGTGTGGCACCCAGAATTGGACGTGGTGCTTCTGCTGAAGCCTCACCAGTGCCAAGCAGTAGGACAATTACCTCCCATATCTTACATATGTCACTCCTGTTAATACAACCAAGAATTGTATTAACCTTTTATATATGTGCATGGTATTGTTGACTCATTCAATTTGTGATTCATTATAAGCCTCAGATCCTTTTCAACAGTACTACCACCTAGCCAGCTATTCCTCATTTTGGAGTTGTGCATCTGATTTTTCTTTCCCAAGTGAAGTGCTTTGCACTTATCTTTATTGAATTTGATCTTGTTAAAATCAGACGAATTCTCTAATTTTGAATTGTAATCCTAGCCTCCAAAATGCTTGCCACCCCTCCCAGATTGGTGTCATCTGCAGATTTTATAAGCAACATCTCCACTCATTTATCCAACTCAGTAGTGAAAATATTGAATAGTCCTGGACCTAGGATTGACCCTTGCAGAACCGTACTACATACACCGTCCCAGTCTGACGGTGAACCATTGATATCTATTCTTTGAATATAGTCCTTCAACCAGTTGTGCACCCATATTATTATAATTTCATCAAGACTGCATTTCTCTAGTTCGCTTATGAGAATGTCATGTGGGACTGTGACAAAAGCCTTACTAAAATCAAGATAAATAATATCTAACCCCCTCATTCCCATCAACTAGACCAATAACCTTGTCTAAGAAGGAAATTGTTGGTTTGCCATAAATTGTTCTTGACAAAACCATGCTGGCTACTCCTTATAATTCTATTGTCCTCTATGTGTTTACAAATTGATTGTTTGTTTAATAATTTGTTCCAGTATTTTTCCAGGTATCAAAGTTTGGCTGACTAGTCTATAATTTCTCCTTTTTACTTTGTTCCCCATTTTAAAGATGATACTTTATTTACCCTTATCCAGCCCTCTGGGACCTCACTCATCTTCCACAAGTTCTAAAAGTTAATCGCTAACAGTGCTGAATTTGCTTTAGCTAGTTCCTTAAGTATCCTAGGATGAATTTGTCAGGCCCTGCCAACTTAGACATCTAATTTAGCTAAATATTCTTTAATTTGTTCTTTCCCTGTTTTGACTTGTCTTCCTTCCCCTTGCTTTTAATATTAATTGTGTTAAGCACCTGATCACCATAAACCATTTCAGTGAGGACTGAAGCAAATTAGGCATTAAATACCTCAGCCTTCTTGATATCATCTGTTATTAGCTCTCCTTCCCTGCTAAGTAGAGGACCTTCCCTTGCCTTTGTCTTGCTAGTAATGTATTTATAGAATCTCTTCTTGTTGCCTTTTTATGTCCCTTGCTAGATGTAACTCATTTTGTGCCTTAGCCTTTCTGATTTTGTCCCTACATGTTTGTGCTTGTGTTCCTTCTTAGCAATTTGTCCATGTTTCCAGTTTCTGTGGGTTTTCTTTTTGGGGTCATTAAAGAGTTCTGATCCAGCCATATCAGTCTCTTACTGTTCTACCTATCTTTCCTTTGCTTCAGAATAGTTTGCAGTTGTACCTTTCATATAGTTTCCTTGAGAAACTGCCAGCTCTCTTGAACTCATTTTTCCCTTCAATTTTCTTCCCATGGGACCTTACCTACCAGTTATGAGTTTGTTAAAGTCTTCATTTTTGAAGTTCATTGTCCTTATTCTGCTCCTCTTACTCCTTCCTTTACTTAGAATAATGAAATCTATTATTTGATGATCACTTTTACCTACATTTCCTTTTACTTTCAGATTCAATACCAGTTATTCCTTGTTCATCAGAATCAAATCTAAAATGGCTGGCTGTCCCCCTTGTTACATCCTCCACTTTCTAAAACAAATACTTTACCTGAATACTTTCCAAGAACTAACTGGAAATTTTGTGTTTTGCCATATTACTTTTCCAATAGATACCTTGGTAGTTGTGGTTGTATGGGAGAAGCTCACATTTTTTCTTCATTATTATTTTTCTGGTTGGGTTTTTTGCTTTCTTGGTCTCCATGGAAGATAAGGATGAGTCACAATGCAGTACTTTTGGAATAACAATACTGTGTACTACTGCAGCTTTTCCAGTTCTCCTCTCCCACTACTACTGTACTCTCCAGATTCCTCTCTCAGTTCCAGTGTATTTCATTTATTTTAAGTGAAATGTTTTACATTCAGGCAAATTCTGTGGAACTAACAAATTAATGTGTGGTATTTTCATGAAAGTCAAAGAGAATTTCATGAAATAATTTCAAAAAAACCTCTCTAAACTGTCATATATAATCAAAAACACTGGAGAATAATGTGCAGATTGCACTTGAATTTCATGAAGCAGGTTTAGATATTCATGCAGCTCTTGCTGTGACTTGTGACATCTTTCACAGAAATGTCACCTTCAGGAGGCTATTTTTGGCAATGATGTTTCAGCAGGGGATTTCAGAAGGTATTTTAAGGGTACCAATGGGTATTGGATATATTCTCTGCAGATCACCTTCATGTTCCTTCAGATATTTTTGGATACTCTTAAAAACCAAGCAGTGTGATGTGCACATTTATTTTATTATTTTTCATAAAATATAGGTATGGTACTACTTTTTAAAGTGTGTGTAGTGCCTTTATTTTCTTTGGCTATGCAATGTTTAATATAAAACTTTGGAAAAGAGGTTTCTTAATGTTTACTGTCCTTTGAACAGCTAAATCAAAAGCCACAAATTAATATGGTTCTTTTTATTTCTGAATTGTGCATGTAAATATTTATATTCAAGCAATTTGGAGTTACTTAGCCCAGGAGCGCCACCAGCTTTTTTGCCACCCTAGGCGGCGGAAGGTCCCGCCCCCGAAATGCCATCCCCAACAGAGGTGGCGGAAGGTCCGGCCACCGCGGTAGCCACCCCCAAAATGTTAGTGCCCACTGGCCCTGACATCCACATATTAGCCTTCCCAACCCATGAAAATGTAGAGGAATAGTACATTATAAAGCTCTAACTTTTTCCCTGACTCTCTTGGTTATTTTGTTTATTTCATTTTGTTTCTTTTATTAATGAGTATGACTATATTATACATTTTAGGACACTGTGAGCTCCTAAGGACTTGCTTCATACTAGGCCTTTAAACTGGGCTTTGCCGACTTTGCCAGCAAACTGTTTGAAGTTTCCATGGCTTTTAGAGAAGCCAGTCTCTATAGAAATACTGGCAAATTGTGGAAATACGATTTTTTAAGAGCTGAACCAATCTTGTAGTTTTCCATTACTGTTTCTATATTTAAAGAAACTTTGAAAAAGTCCTTTGGGGAAGAGATATTTGTAGCAGTGTTCTTGTTTGACTCAGGGTTGCTAATAAGATGCAGAACCTTTCATTGCTTGGTTACAGTTTACACTGCAGATCACAATGGCAACATCACAATTTAACTGACATGAATCAATACCCTTTTTGCCAGTCTCAGGAGATTAACCTTCATGCTGTACCCAGTTTGTGGGTAAATAGCAGAGTTCTGGTTTTCTATGTGCCACTGTAGTACCTTGTACAAAGCTTAAATTCATAAAACAAGAAGAAAAACATAGGATATTCAGAAAGAGAAGGAAAATGGTGATGCTTCTACTTCACTGTGTCCTTCAGTGAGTTTCCTTTCAGTTTTCTGCTTTGATTGAATATATGACTCAACAGTGTATACTGTAAGATTTGGCACCACAAAATCTATCTGAATACAGTTTAATGATAATGTCAACATAGGGCTAATATATTCTAGGGCATTTCTTTCGTATATGCTAAAATCTTTGTGACAAGAGATATATGTATAGAATAGTTTAGAATAAAATTTTCTTCTACCCGTGAAACTGAATCCAGCTCTAAATTTATTAAACATTTGAAAATGTTTGACTAAGGCTGTGACTTCCCATCTCCTGGGATTGAGTTAAGTAAGGGTCCAACATGATCCTTACAATTTCCTTTTCTTGTGCCTCTTGACAGTTCTGAAGTGTTAAGTGATCTTGTGGGAAAGGGAAACCTGTATCTTCTCCAGCATTGGTACATCACCTCCTTTAAGTGAGTAACCCACGTCTCATTGTTCCTGAACCTCTAATGGCTTCAGGGGGAAACTTGATAGAACTGCTCCCCTATCCAGCATCCTCAGTGAATGTCTAGTGGCATCCACTCAGGGACTCTATGGAGGTGGATCAGGTGGTCTGTTTTCCTGGAGTGTTAGTTATGGTTAATGGTTAAATTAACTGCACGCTGCTGCAATGGTTCAATATCAGACATACATAGGGCTATTCATATATATCTACAGATGTATGTCTATTCCCTCTCTGACACTTCTATCTATACCACTTACCTCTCCCTCTCTGCTAGCACCATTAATCCACAAGGAATGAAGTGGTTTTGCACCATCAAGATCTCTTTAAAATTTGTAAGGAAGCAGAGTAGTTTTTTAATCCCACTGGGTCATAAGAAGAGAGTAGGCTCCTTGGTCACCTCAGAAGGTGGCCACTGAATGGAACTAGGGAGCATATCCATTGCCGGAAAGTTCTGGACAGGAGAGTGAACTTACAAGTCCTAGAGAGCAAATGAGATCTCAGTGATAAATGTAGTCACAGGCCAATATGCTTTCTCCTCCCTCCCCTTGCTCATTCCCCTCTTACCACCGAACAAAAAGATAAAAAAAAATCCAGCAGCAGGCGCTTGTTAGCAGAGGAGGGTTGTTGGAGAAGGGTGATTTATGGACATGGTCAGAGGCCTCAATGATCATTAAGAGCATTTGTACACTTATCCAAACCCAAACTCTGATGTGGTTGAGTTGCTGTCTGCCTTTTGATGGCTCTTTTTTTTTTTTTCTTGGCAGTGGCAATCCATCAGATTCTTGCACTGTGTTACTGTGAAAAATTTAAAAAGGAGACTAAGACACACCTAGATGTTTATCAGTGGACTGTGACTCAAGAAAAAAAAAATGTACCGGCCAATTGTTTTTTAACAGCCTGATCACTTATGCACATATTTGCTTAGTGCTCAGACTCAATGTTTATTGCATCTGATTGACAAAATACGTTTCCCACATCAAGGTCAAATTAATTCGTGAAAATTTGCTTTTTGCTTACCGAGCTTCTTATGCACAGAATTCCTGTTGGGCCTCATTAAAGCTGCTCAGGCATTTTCTTATTTAAATTATGATTATCTACAGATTTCCAGTGTGCACATTGCCTTATTTGAATGTGTCTTTGTAAAGCATACCTAGGTATGGATTTCAACTTATTCAGCTATTGAATTACCTGATCTGACCTAATTTACTGATACTGATGGTATCTGAAGACTTCCTTTGTTGATTTCATTCAAGGCCACTGTGATAGACTCAGCTTACAGACATCTCTATAACCATGTCTATTAATTGCTTACTCAAATGATAAAGCCTGAAACTTTCTGTGATTCCTAGGACACACCATGTCTACTGGGTTGTCATGGATTTAAGCTAAGGTTTTCATTTTGCATTATAGGTAATGTCATGCTGATATGCCTATGAGGTACAGATTCTTTGTTGGGTGGGTAGTTAATCTCTGAGAAGTTCTGAGTGTATATCCTAAAATTTGATGCCTTCAGACAGTTCTTAAGCTGTGAAATTTATTATAAGCGAAATAAAAGGCATAGTCATGTAACTGAGGACATTAAAAAAAATACAGTATCCAGAAAACAGGATATTGTCCTGTAATTACTTGATTAATCAGTTGGAATTAACTGCAAATAGAAAAGCCATGACATATAGCTCATTCTTAAAGACTCAGCTATCATCCTGGTGTTGTCTCTGTCTTCTATACTAGAAGCTGCCAAGTAGACAGTTATAATGAATACATTTTTTGCTCTGTTTTAATATCTTAATGTCCATTTTCTTAGATGACCTGCTTACCTGAGACCTGCCTGAGACCACTTTTATAGATTTGATTTCAAATTCATCGTATCTTACACTAATCGGCATAACTGTCATGTCTATAAAGCTCTTTCCCTCCCACTCCAAACCTACGCGCAATGTAGCTTTTTCCTCAGCCATACATTGCTCAATTCTGCCACAGGGGATGAGATGCTTCCAGAAGCTGTGGAGTATCAAGCCCCAGCACCATCCTTCAGCCCCCAAAAAACATCCGAGATATCTTAACAGAGACCAGATCCCAGAGTCCTTTGAAAACTCAAAGGCTTATGGGATCTGAATGCAAAATAGCAAGAAGTTTTAAAAGTTAAAGAACATGCAAAGTTCAGTCATTGCCCCAGAAGAAACTTAGATCATTGTTTCAAGCCACAGTTATTTTCCCTTCTTAACTTGAGAAGAGGCAAAGGAGCCGAGTGAGGAAGGAACTGAAACCCACAAATTGCAACAGGTGAGGCATGGAGGTAAGTCTTAAGCCTTATCTACATTAGCAAGTTTCTGCACAGCAAAGCAGCTTTCTGTGATGTAACTCCCAAGGGGTACACACTGCCAAGCCACTTAGTGTGCAGAAACTGTGCAGCTGCAGCGCTGTACAGATTTCTGCATTGGGGTTACAGCACAATCACCTCCTAGCATTACTAGCACTGCACTTCTGAGCATAGCAACAAATACTAGTGGATTTCAGCCTCACATTGCTGCCTCAAGGCATCCCTGGTCCTTATGGCCCTGGGCTGTGCCCCTCTAATAGCTCTGGTCTCTAGCTGTTCAAATTCAGCCTGCAGGCACTGAGCCTCAGTGGTCTAGACCTGAGTGAAGCTTTCATCCTTCCCTTCACAAATATTATGGAGCCTGCAGTGTGCCGCTATAAGCATAGGAAGGAGCAATGGTTTGAAGTTGCAGTTGCGGAAGTCGAGGCTGGATATTAGAAAAAACTTTCTGACTAGGAGAGTGGTGAAGTATTGGAATGGGTTACCTAGGGAGGTGGTAGAATCTCCATCTTTAGAGCTATTTAAAGTCCGGCTAGACCACACTCTGGCTGGGATTATTTAGGGAAAATGGTCCTGCCTTTAGCAGGGGGTTGGACTAGATGACCTCATGAGGTCCCTTCCAACCTTTTGATTCTATGATTCTATGAATACTGTCATCGCCCAGGTCCAGCATCCCATCTTGGCAGCGCCAGCGGGCCTTTAAATGGCCAAAAGCACACTCAACAGTCATTCTGCACTTGCTCGTCTTGTTGTTGAACCGCTCTTTGCTGCTGTCAGGGTGCCCTGTGTATGGCTTCATAAGCCACGGCAATAAAGGGTTCCCAGGATCACAGTGGACATTTCAACTTTCCCTATGGTAGTCTTCTGTTCTGGGAAGAAAGTCCCTGCTTGCAGCTTCCTGAATAGGCCAGTGTTCCGAAAGATGTGTGCATCATGCACCTTTCCAGACCAGCCTCTGTTAATATCTGTGAAATGCCCGTGGTGATCCATAAGCACCTGTAGAACCATAGAGAAATACCCCTTCTGATTAATGTACTCAGTGGCTAGGTGGTCTGGTGCCAGAATTGGAATATGTGTGCCATCTATCACCCCTCCACAGATAGGAAAGCCCATTTTTGCAAAGCCATCCACAATGTCACGCTGTTGCCCAGAGTCACGGTCTTTCAGAGCAGGATGCGATCAGTTAATGTTCTTGCACACTTCTGACAACATGAGCCCAACATGAGTGGTTGACTTTCCCACTCCAAACTGGTTAGCAACTGATTGGTAGCAGTCTGGAGTAACCAGATTGCACAGTGCAATCACCATGTGCTTCTCCAACAACAGGGCAGCTCTCATTCTCTTGCCCTTGTGCCACAGGGCTGGTGTGAGTTCATCACACAGTGGCTTTTCTCATATGAAAGTTCTGCAGCCATTGCTCATCATCTCAGACATGCATGACAATGGGATCCCACCACTAGGTGCTTGTTTCCTGAGCTTAAAAGCAGCGTTCCACTGTGGTTAGCACCTCCATGTATGCCACATAACTCCACTGCCACTCGTGATGTATTAGTGAGAGCAAACAGTATATTGGTCAACAGTGGATTAGTCTACGCTATGCGTTTATACCGAATTTAGCAGCGTTAAACCGATTTAACCCTGCACCTGTCCACACAACGAAGCCCTCTATATTGATATAAAGGGCTCTTAAACTGATTTCTGTACTCCTCCCTGACAAGGGGAGTAGCGCTGAAATCTGTATTGCTGTGTCAGATTAGGTTTAGTGTGGCCGCAATTTGACGGTATTGGCCTCTGGGCGGTATCCCACAGTGCACCATTGTGACCACTCTGGAAAGCAATCTGAACTCGGATACAGTGGCCAGGTAGACAGGAAAAGCCCTGTGAAATTTTGAATTTCATTTCCTGCTTGCCCAGCGTGAAGCGCTGATCAGCACGGGTGGCCATGCAGTCCCAAATCCAAAAAGGGCTCCAGCATGGACCATACGGGAGATCCCGGATCTGATCACTGTGTGGGGAGACAAATCTGTTCTATCAGAGCTCCATTCCAGAAGATGAAATGCCAGAGCATTTGAAAAAATCTCCAGGCTATGATAGACAGAGGCCACAGCAGGGACTCAGCACAGTGCTGTGTGACAACCGTAACGGAAAGCCAAAGAATCAAATGGACGCTCGTGGAGGGAGGGAGGGGGGACTGAGGATTCGAGCTATCCCACAATTCCTGCAGTCTCCAAAAAGCATTTGCATTCTTGGCTGAGCTCCCAATGCCTCAAGGCTCAAAAACATTGTCGCCAGTGGTTCAGGGAATATGTCGTCAATTTAACCCCCCTCTCCCGCAAAGAAAAGGGAAAAAAATCCTTTCTCGTCTCTTTCCAATGTCACCGTATGTCTACTGGATGCTGCTGGTAGACGGGGTGCTGCATCACTAAACAGCACCATCCTCTCCCCACCCCTCCCCTCCCCGGTGGCAGACGGTACGGTACAATATGACTGATAGCCGTTCTCGTCATCATCCTGTGAGTGCTCCTGGCTGGCCTCAGTGAGGTCGGCCGGGGGCGCCTGGGCAAAAATGGGAATGACTCCCGGTCATTCATTTCTTTAAGCTTTGTGTCCTGGAGATTCAGTCCTGGCAGATGGTGCAATAGGGCTGGTAACCATCCTCATCATAGCTCCTCTCCCCACCACCTTTTATATCTAATGGAGAATTCTGGACTATCATAGCGCGGGAGGCTGTGCTCCTTCTCCCCCGCCCCTCATGAGTAATGGAGATGTCCTGCCTGGACTATCATAGCAGCTGGAGGCTGCTCCCTCATTTTATCTCAACTAAAGTCAAATGTTCTTATTCCTACATTCTTTATTACTTCATCACACAAATGGGGGGATAACGCCACGGTAGCCCAGGAAGGGTGTGGGGGAGGAGGGAAGCAACGGGTGGAGTTGTTGCAGGGGCACCCCCTAGAATGGCATGCAGATCAATCATTCTGTGGGATATCTGGGGCTCTGACCAAAGCGGCTGTGCTTTCTGGTTTCCTAGTAGACTGCCCCCATATTCTAGGCAGGAACGACTCTATTTTTAGAACAAAAAACACAAAGAGAGAATGGTCTGGGAAGTCATTCCCATTTTTGGTCCATGCCCCCCGGGCCGACCTCAGCGAGGCCAGCAGGAGCACCCATGACAGCAGCAGATGGTACAATATGACTGGTAATGGTCATCCGCAATTTCCAAAGCAGCAGACGTGCAAAGGGCTGTAACTGTCTCTGCTAACCTTGCCAAAGGCAAATGAAAATGCTGCTGTGAGCACTGCCAGTATCGCGTCTGTCAGCATCATCCAGAGAAAAAGGGCACAAATGATTGTCTGCCATTGCTTTCACGGAGGAAGGATTGAGTGATGACATTTACCCAGAAATCACCCGCGGACAACTGTTTTGCTCCATCATGCATGTGAATCTCAACCCAGAATCCAATGGTGGGGGAGACTGCTGGAACTATGGGAATAGCTATGGAATAGTACTCCACAAGAATAGCTACCCACAGTGCAACGCTCTGGAAATCAACGCTAGCCTCGGTACATAGACGCACACCGCCGAATTAATGTGCTTAGTGTGGCCACGTGCACTTGACTTTATACAATATTTTAAAAAAAAGGTTTATGTAAAATCAGAATAATCCCGTAGTGTAGACATACCCAGAGTGGGATCCATTCCTGCAGACCAAAGAGGCAAAGTATGCAGTGCACAAACTGTTGGAAGATGGAGCCAAGTGCAGATGGAAGCACAGAGATTGCTGGATGCAAACAATGCATCATGGAGCATCAGGACAAGACCCAGGATGCCTCATGACTCTCTCCGCCTTCCCACAACTCATAGCGGCAACAGAGGAAGAGATGCTCTGTGGGATAGTTGCCCAGAGTGCACCGGTCCAAATACTGCTGCAAGTGCCGCAAGTATGAACACACTATTGCACAAGCAGCTGACAGTGTGAACACAACAGTGGTTTCCCTTCAGTGCTCTCTGAGCGGCACTGTAACTGCCGGCAATGTAACTCTGCCAGTGTAAAAACATCCTTAGTTCAAGGAGCGCAGTGAAGTAGGGTAGCTGCTGAGAGTCCAGCCACTATGATAAGCTGCATTATCCCACTATGGAGTTGGTGCTCCTAGAATTGCAGAGTATGTTCCCTGGAGAAGTTTCATTTTTCTTCCAGAGTTGGGCTGAATGCAGTTTTTCTATTGGTCAAGAGTCTGGGAGAACAAAGGTGTATAGTTTTGCTATGCAAATGGACCATCTCTCAAAAATTAAGGTTACGAACAGGTGACTCCTGATTTTTTCAGATAACTGATTGTTTTGTAAGTAATATCAAATCAGCCAAACTCCATGAAACAGGTAAAAAAGATTGCCATTTAAATTATTCTGCAAATCCTTTTTTTACAAAACAAATCTGATCATCTCAATTCTTGGAGTTCACTGAAGTCGCTTTGGCTAAGCTCATTGCACTCTCTTTTAAAGAAACTATTTCTAAACACTTCTATTTCTATTTAGCAGCTGATGAAAATGTTTTCCCAGTTTCAATTCCTGTTTTCTCTGTGAAAGATTTAATTGTTCCAGAGATATTTTAAATCACTACCTTTTCAACTGTCTTTTTTTTTTATTTCTAAAGTAGTCTAACTTTCTAGGGAATATGTCTGTGGCAAAATTCATGCATTTAATGGCTTATGTTCAAAAGTCACAAAATAGAGAAAAAGAGGAGTAGTCAAACAAGAGATTCATCTAATGTGGTTTTAACTCTAAGCAAACCTAAATTTTGCTGACAGAAGCAAACAGATAACTAATGGTGCTATGAATGCTATACAAGTATCCCAAAGTTACTACATTGTACAAGTTTGCTATCTTAAATTTATATATATATATAATTAAAGTTCCAACACTTGAACACTTCTAAGTAGTTATCAGTAACATGTAAACTGCCTGCTTTATCACATTGTGAGATGCTAGTAACACAAACATATTTTAGACTAGATGATTGGTATCCAGTTTTTATTTTGTTTTGGTCTGGGGTTTTTTAAAAAGAGAAGACATGATTCCTTGATTGTGAAATAAACTCATGATTTTCAATTTTCTGGAAATAATTAGGCAACCAAGAGCACTTAACGCTGTGCAGAAAAGGCACTTTGGCAACTGAGCACCACCTAATCTATGCCCCTGACAAGTCAAATGAAAAAGAAAATCCTAACCAATCCTGAATAAGTTGAACAGCTGAGTAGGGTTCTGGAGAGAGATTTGCTTCTTCTTGTTTGATTTGATGGAAACAGAAGCAGAAGGCTAGATATAGCTTTAAGAGACAGATTATAATTAAGGGGAAGTGTGTAGGGTGTGCTAGCCTAATGGCAGCTTTTGGAGCAATTGTGCCTTTTTGCCAGTTTTTTTTCCATGATAATGTTCCACTGTCAACCCCTGGGCCTGCTTTTAAAAATCAAAATAAACAGATAAATAAATATACATGGAGGAGCTTAATCAAAAAAGCAGATGCTGTGTTCATGCAACCAATGGGAATTTGGTTGCTAATTATGTTTATAATTTGTTCATTTCAAATAGTCACTTGGTCAGTTGACAGTGTGATTACAACACTAGCACTGACATACATCCAATATTTGAAACCCAAAGGAGAAATTGTTTCTTGAGGCTGTAATTTTTTTTAAAGTTTGTCCTGGAAGTGTTTGTAACTTTACTTAATCTACCATAGTCTGGAATATAACTGTGGAAGGATTTTCTCAGAAATAAAATTCTGAAACCCATGTTGTTCCTCTTTGCCCAGTTTCCCTGCCAAGTTCCCTCTCCCGTCCCAGCCAAATCTTCCAAGATCATCCAGAAATGTCACACAATAATAGTAACATTGACATAATTTGGCTCAGCAGCACAGCAAAACTCTGAATGCCACCAGCTCATTCATATCTATTAAATACATAGATATCCTGGGATCAGGAGGCTATCCAAATTCTAATAATGCTATACATCTCCCTGTGACTATTTCACTCAGGGAAAAAATGCCAAATGCCAAACAAAAAGTTTGCAAATAATGAGCAAAACTTTTGACATGCTAGGAATAAAGTCTGTTGTGGCCATCGTTTATCTAATAAATAAATAAATCTGTTCTGTGTTTTACATAAACTAGAATACACAGGGAGTATGTCTTCAATGCTATACGTGGTATCATTATACACAGTAGAATCCTTGTAATTTAGGGCTTGAAAAACACCTTTGTGTATACAGCCCTGGCTAATATGGGGCTTGAGATATCAGTTTCTGAACTTTCAAGAACATCTCTTTCCTTACGATTGGTTATCAGCATAACGCTACAACTGTGAACTGAAGCAGTACTGCTTTTCTGAGTCTTGAGAGAGGCATCGCCAGTGCCTTCCCCTGCTGCTGCTCAGAGCATCCAAAATAGCTGAAGCACAATGACCTTTTAGCAAATATCTGGTCAGTTTCACTGCTGCCAGGCAGACTGTGTGGGCAAGAGTGAAACAGAATGGAATCATGTCAGTCTCACCCTACTGGTGATTGGAATAGCTGAGAGGCAGGTGCTAGAACAATTTATGGGGAAGTGAGTACTGAAAAACAGAGGCTGGAATAGAGTGTTTGGACTTCCCTCACAGTTCATAGCAGCCAGGCATTTAGGGGAAGGGTGGAACAGTAGAAACCCATTCCCCAAAAGTGGGGACGCTCTGGGATAGGAACCTGGGTGGCAGAGAAAAGAACATGTTTTCTTTCTTTTACAAGCCAAAGGAAGTCAGGATTAACATTTCTCAGAAATTAACGAGCCAGATGCTGAAATGAAAGCTGAAGCCCTCAAGCAGGCTCCAGGGGCAGCACCCCACTCATTCCCAGTAGCTAAGAATGGGACTGGGCTTCTCAAAGGGCTTTGTTCTGAAGCTCATTGCCTCCCTCCCTCATCTTTTGTAGTGTCTTCTGGCAGATATGTGTGTCTGGTAAGCTTTGCAAGCCTTGTCACATTTTAATTTGCTTTAAGAACTTTTACTTCATGTACTACGGTAGATTATATATCAGCCACTTTACACGTAGAAGGATGAAGCCGAAAAGGTAGACAGTAAGGACAATGACATTTATTAACATTGCTCCTACTATTAATAAACCTCACTGCCTTGTCCTGTGAAAAACTATGTGCAATTTCCTCTTCATATATTTTTTTAAAAAAATGAGTTCTGCCTAGCCATAAAAAATACAAGTCTCTGGAACAGATTCATCTGTGGAGTATGCCACATGTCTGTTGCTTGATTTATGGGCACGACTCGTGTTTGGTTTCATGGCAAGTGCTAAGAAAAATCAGAGAAATTACAGTGAGAATGACAAATGTCATAGTAATATAATAAAAAAATCAAAAGTCACTAGCGCATTATTTTTCACCTTTATTTTTGTGCATATAAAGATAGCAGTGTATATACCATGATAATAATAAGCACTTGTGTACCATGGACTTGCCATACTGGAGTAGATCATTAGATCATTACTAACTGAAACAGTGAATAGAAGGGAATTTTCATTTAGCTGTTGCCTTCATGCCCATGAGGTAACGCAGTGCGCAAGGCTAATGACTTATTAACTGGGTAAATTATAAGAGAAATCAGGAGGGGAGACAACTGTAAAAACTAATGTTTTTATATAGCGTCATATGTGGGTGTAGCATGACAAAGAGAGAGAGATTGAAGACATGGACTGAGGCTTCAGAATTGTAGCCCATACAGGAGCCTCACAGTGGTAGGAATGCCTGCCTACCTGGTCTGGAAGGACATACTCAGAAGCTTGATTGGCATATTGGACTGGCCCTGTGAGGCTTCATCTGCAGTACTATGTGACCAGGGCGGGGCGGTGGGGGGGAGAGAGAGACTGAGGGATAGGACAGGAGGGGAGGGAGCCATTTTCTGTCTCTCCTAGTCAGAGGATCTAACTCCACTCCAGAAAGCCACTGATTTCATAGAATCATAGAAGTGTGGGACAGGAAGGGACCTCAATAGATCATCTAGTCTAGTTTCCTTCACTCAAGGTAGGACTAAGTAATAATTAGACCATTCCTGACAGGTATTTGTCTAACCTGCTCATAAAAACCTCCAGAGATGCACATTCCACATCATCCCTAGGCAATTTGTTCCAGTGCTTAACTACCTTTTATTTATAGGCAATAGATGAGCTACAAAACAAAAATGCCAATTTAGCCCCTTCAACAGCCTTCCTTGGACATGCTGGATCTCCAAAGATGGTTGCATCCCTGGTTCCTCCCCTCCAAGGTACTCTCTGACTTACCCCGGACTCCTTGATGACCAGTGCCTCCACCAAGTGGCCAGGTGTACATAGGTCTAACACCTCTTTGACCTCAAGCATAAATGAACTAATATAGCAAATCAAAACCATGTAAAAATATCAACAAATTATTCTCTAGAACAGGAAAGTGGGAACTAAGGAAGGGGAGAGGAATAGGAGAACGACTTAAGGTGGTGACTAAACAAAGTCCTGATCAACATTAACTGAAAATGTCCAACAATAGCAATATAAAGAGAAGCCCCATCCCATCAGGAAGCTGTGCGAGCTTCCTGGTCAGCTGGCAGGCAACTTTGAACTCGCTCACTCTGGCTTCTGGTGTAATAGGGCCTATGGGCTCTAACAGCCCCAGAGGCTGATAGTCTGTGTGCTCAGACTTTGTGGAGTGGAGCAGGAGTTCTGTGTCAGCCTCAGGCTCTCCAACCAGGAGAGCCAGAATATGGCCACCTTTCCATGTGGTTATGGAAAACACGCCCTTCCTTCCCCTCAGGTTCTCTGTCTCTGTTTGACATGGTACCCTCCTAGGAAGCCACAGGGGACAGGCAGACATGCCAGTAAACCTTCTAGTTGTGTCCCTCCAGTACAGGCAAGCAGTCAAGGTATCTGTTCACCACACCTGAAGCTGTGATTGCAGCTTGGGCAGGCATACTTGTGCTAGCTTTAATGTAGCTAGCATTGCTAAAAATAGCAATGAAGACAGGCTTTGCAGGCTTCAGCACAAGCTGTACAAACCTACCCTGAACTGTGGGAGCAGCTGGGAGTTACAAATGTAAAGCCTGTAACTGGCAGGAGGCATGCAAACAATCCTGGTTAGATATGAAATGATAACATGATAAAATGGCAACCTAAACTAACTTAACACTTTACTAGTGTTATATCCTTGGGGGCAATAGTTTTAGGAAGAAATCACTGGAGACACAGAGATCTGTAAACCTTGAAGCAGCCATTTATTGCCACACCAGGACTAATCAACAGCCAGCCAAAACTGGCTGGGCTATCCCCTAATAATCTAACTCAGTTGCCATAGTAACACAAGATACTATTACCACAACAACCAAATACACGACATATTCCTCCCCCCTTAATAAGAGTGTCCCCTAAATAAAACAAACATAAACTAGAGGAGGGCAGACTGCCTCCATTCCTGACTGAACCCTGGGGATTATTTTACCCCATATCCATGGGTTCACCCTAGCTAAAGATCCAGCCGACAAGGAGGCCTTCTGTCTCTAGGTGGATTACGATGGACTTCTGGTGTTGCTGCACCTGAAAGTGTCTTGGGCGCGGGCCTGACCATGGGCTCAGGGTTCGTAGGGTGAATGGGTGAGTATGGGGCATCAGCTCTTGCTGGGCAAAGAGGTATCTCTGCCGCTGGCAGTAATGGAGGGGAAAAGTCAGGAACAGGTGACTCTTAATTCGGTGTCTCACTGGAAGTGGTGAAGTCAGGCAACTCAACTGAAGATGTGTCCTGAGGACTGGTATGACTTGGCAGCAGCTTATCTACATGTCATTGCCAGGTGAGATCCTCTGCAGTCTGGACTGTGTAGGAAACAGGTCCCATTTGAGTGATGACAGTGGCAGGGACACATTTAGCTCCAGAAGTATAATTCCGAGCCAAAATAAGCTGTCCTGGGCTAAAGGTTTGGTCTTTTGCTCTGGGTGCACACCTGATGACTTGATCTTGCTACTGATTTTGCACGGTTTGTCAGGGTTCAAAAGGTTTCAGCAGATCAAAGCAAGTGCACAGCTGTTGTCCCATCATTAGGCCAGGGATGCCTTGATCGTAGCATGAGGTGTGTTTCTGTAGGATAGTAAGAAGGTGTCCAGATGCTTTTGAATGGATAACTGTCCCCTTGCCGATTTCAAAGCATGTTTCATTGTCTGCACAAATCTTTCAGCTAATCTATTGGTGGATGGATGATATGGTGCTGAAGTGATTTGCCTTCATAAACTTTTGAAATTCCTGAGAGACGAACTGCAGTCCGTTGTCGCTCACAAGTTGTTCTGGCAGATTGAAACGACTAAAGAGTCCTTGTAGTTTTTGAATAGTACTCTCTGCAGTAGTGGACTGCATTATAGAGACTTCTGATCATTTAGAATGGGCATCTACCACCATCAAGAACATGCTTCCTTCAAGGGGGCCAGCAAAGTCAACGTGAATACGTTGCCACGGGTTTTCAGGCCAGTCTCATGGATGTAGGGTTGGCCACTCAGGTGCATGCCTCACACCCTGACATGACATACAAGCTCTTGCCTTCTCTTCAATAGCACTGTCCAATCCAGGCCACCAAAAATAGCTTCATGCAATTTCCTTCATGCGCACTATTCCCAGTGACCGGAATGGAGCTGTTCTAACATCTGTGATCTCAGTGGTGGTGGGATAATGACATGTCTTCCCCACAACAAACAACCAGATTGGACTGATAACTCCGTCCTCCTGGACATGTAGGTAAGAAGGTCAGGTGAGACCGGAGAGGTTTGTTGAGATGTTCCATGCATCACCAGGTCCATAACTTGGGACAATACTGGGTCAACTCGAGTTGCCTTCTTTACCTGAGTAGCAGTGATGGGTGTATTCTCTACCTGTTCAAAGTAAAAGATTTCTTTCTGGGCAATATCTTGACATGTGTCTGGCAGAGGCAGCCTTGAGAGTGCTCATTGCCGCATTGCCGTGGATTTCCAATATTTGATTTCATATGTGTGTGCAGAAAGCAACAATAGCTGACATTGCATACAACTAGCGGCTAATGGAGGAATGCCTGTGCAGGGTCCAAAAATTGAAGTCGGGGTCAATGGTCTGTGAGAAGAATAAACTTCCATCCAAACAGGTACTGATTAAACTTCCGAATTCCAAAAACGATTCCCAATGCCTTACGTTTGATTTGGGCATAGTTAGTTTGTGCTTTACTTAGAGTGCGTGAAGCAAAAGCAATAGGTCTCTCTTCTCCCAAAGGCATAATGTGTGACATGACTGCTCCCACTCCATAGAGGAATGCATCGCAGGCCAACTGTAGGGATAAGGATGGATCAAAGTGAGTCAGAACTTCAGAACAGAGCAATGTTTCCTTAGCTTTGTTAAATGCAACATCACAGGCTTCAGTCCACTTCCAGGCCTTGTTCTGTGCAAGGAGTTCATGAAGTGGTTTTAGCAGTGTGGTTAACTGTGAGATGAACTTTCCATAATAGTTCAATAACATTTTGATGAGGAAGAGCCTCCACAATAGCCTTAACCTTGGCAGGGGCCTTACGAAGACCTGTAGCATAAATGATGTGTCCCAAATATTCAACAGAGGGCTGGAAGAATTCACGCTTGTCTTTGCAGACTCGCAGTCCATATTCTTCCAGTCTTTGTAGGGTAGCTTCTGAATTCTTTAGGTGATCCTCCTCATTCCTTCCAGTGACCAGGATGTCATCCAGCTAGCACTGGACTCCTGGCAAGCCACACAAGATCTGGTCCATACCCCTCTGGAACAGGGTGGGAGCAGATGTTATTCCAAAGGGTAGGCAACAGTATCAATAAAGCCCCTTATGCGTCACAATAGTCAACAGCTCTTTTCATCAACGTGCATCTGTAAATATGCTTGACTCAGATCAATCTTGCTGGACTTTTGTCCCCCAGCCAGGCCTGCAAAGAGGTCATTGATGCTGGGAAGCAGGTATTGCTCTGCACACAACACTGGGTTGAAAGTGACTTTAAAATCACTGCAAATCATCTTTCTTCACTATTGGAACAATAGGAGTTGCCCATGGGCTGTGGGTAACTGGTATTAGGACTCCATTTGTGACCAGGCACTCCAGGTCCGCTTCAGCCTTCGGCCTGATGGCACAGTTCTGGCTTTCAGATGTTTTGGTTAACTGTTAGGTTTAATGTTCAATGTCACAGTTATTCCCTTCATACTTCCCAGATCCTCTCCAAAAACAGTAGCATGTTTCTTTAATATAGTGATCAGACAGGTTTCTTCTTTAGTCACTCAGTGCACTTCTGCCCAATTCAGCTGGATCTTCCTAAGCCAAGACCTACCCAGTAAGGCTGGGTAATTACCTCTCACCACAAACAGTGGCAATTTAGCAGCCTGTCCATTCAGCTCCATCTTAACATGAGTAGTGCCCAACATGGGCACAGCTTCTCCCATATATGTCTTCAGCACTGGTTTTGTTGCTTTAAGTGGAAAATGCTGCAGCTTTTCTTTAGACCAGCGAAACGGCTGCACTGGTGTCCAGCATTGGCACCAGGGTTTTTGGCGCCCTAGGCGCAGGGCCAGCTCGCTGGTCCCGCGGCTCCGGTGCACCTCCCGCAGGCGTTCCTGCGGATGCTCCACCAGAGCTGCCGGACCAGTGGACCCTCCACAGGCATGCCTGCAGGAGGTCCACTGGAGCAGTCTGCCACCCTCCCAAATCCTGGTGCCCTAGGCAACCGCCTAGGTCTCCTAAATGGAAGCACCGGCCCTGCTGGTGTCCAGTTCCATGCATGTAGATTTGCCATCCAACAACGGAGTTACCAAGTATTCATGTGAGCCCACTGCCAAAGACAAAACGTGGAGTGGCTCTTCTTCTTGTGATGAGGTATCTCTTTGCTCATCCTGGGTCTGCTCTAGGGTATACAGATTTCCCTGGTCAGCCAGACCACAGGCCTCTTTTTCTTTTGTTTACAGACACATTCAATGTGTCCCTTTTTCCCACAGTGTTGACGCACCAGGTCCTTACACCAGCATTCTGATGCACGATGACCCGGCTTACCACAGTGGTAACATACCTGACTCTCCACAGTTTTGTAAGTAGATTCTTATGAAACCTTGTGCACACTAAGGGATACACTGATGGATTGTGCCTCCTTTGTAGCCAGTTCCATGGAGACAGCAATATTAATGACCTTCTGTAAGGTAAGCTGAGCCTCTGTCAACAGGTGCTTCCATATAGCTTCACTGTGCAGGCCACACACTAACCTGTCACGTAGGGCATCATTTAAATCTCCTTAAATTCAAAGTGTTCTGCAAGCTTTCTCAAAGTTGCTACAAATTGTACAACTGTTTTGTCTTCTTTCTGGTCTCTTTTGTGGAACCTATATCCTTCCACAATTACCAGTGGAGAAAAATGGGACCCCAGGATTTCCACAATGTCATTGTAAGATTTAGGGTCTGGCTTAACAGGGTGTAGTAAGATGTGTAGCAGGGAGTAGGTCTTAGCTCCTACAAAACCTAACAATATTGGCACCTTATTCTCTTCTGTTATGTCATTTGCAATAACAAAAAGCTCAAAACGCTCACTAGATACATGCCATTGCACTATTCTCCTCAAAAGGTTCCAGTGGCCCTGTAAGTATAGCCATGATTTTAGTTTCAGTTTGCACAGTCAGGGCCAACAAGCCAGTTCTCACCCCCTTCCAGCAGCAAAAAAGGTGTTTTTTTTGTACCTTAACTTTTACTTCATTCTGTTGCTGGGGCAGCACAGAGATCCCACCCTCGTCGCCACGTTGTTATATCCTTGGGGGCAACAGTTTTAGGAAGAAATCACTGGAGACACAGAGAGCTGTAAAAACCTTGAAGCAGCCATTTATTGCCACACACAGAACTAACCAACAGCCAGCCAAAACTAGCTAGGCTATCCCTTAATAATCTAACTTGGTCGCCATAGCAACACAAGATTCTATTACCACGACAACCAAATACACAACACCTAGAGCTAGCTCTGCATGAAATAAACATAAGAACCTAACATAAGAACCGACATACAGGGTCAGACCAAAGGTCCATCTAGCCCAGTATCCGTCTACCAACAGTGGCCAATGCCTGGTGCCCCAGAGGGAGTGAACCTAGCAGGCAATGATCAAGTGATTTCTCTCCTGCCATCCATCTCCATCCTCTGACAAACAGCGGCTAGGGACACCATTCCTTACCCATCCTGGCTAATAGCCATTTATGGACTTAACCACTGTGAATTTGTCAATCTCTTTTAAACGCTGTTATGTCCTAGCCTTCCAAACCTTCCTCAGGTAAGGAGTTCCACAAGTTGACTGTGCGCTGCGTGAAGAAGAACTCTTTTATTTATTTTAAACCTGTGCCTATTATTTATTTTGGTAAACCCTAGTTCTTGTATTATGGGAATAAGTAATAACTTTTCCTTATCTACTTTCTCCACATCACTCATGATTTATATACCTCTATCATATTTCCCCCTTATATCCTCTTTCCAAGCTGAAGAGTCCTAGACTCTTTAATCTTTCCTCATATGGGACCCTCGCCAAACCCCTAATCATTTCAGTTGCCCTTTCTGAATCTTCTAGTGCCTGATATCTTTTTGAGGTGAGGAGACCACACTGTACACAGTATTCGAGATTGGGCGTACCAAGGATTTATATAAGGGCAATAATATTTCTCAGTCTATTCTCTATCCCTTTTTAATATTCCTAACATCCTGTTTGCTTTTTGAGCGCCTCTCACATGCGTGCACTTCAAGAACGTGTCACGATGACTCCAAGATCTTTGTCCTGACTCGTTGTACTAAATTAGCCCCATCATTTGTATTATGAGTTGGGTTGGGATTTTTCCAATTCTTACGTTTATTCACATTAAATTTCATTTGCCATTTTGTGGCCCAATCACTTAGTTTTGTGAGATCTTCTTGAAGTTCTTCACAGTCTTCTTTGGTCTTAACTATCTTGAGCAGTTTAGTATCATCTGCAAACTTTGCCACCTCACTGTTTACCCCTTTCTCCAGATCATTTATGAATAAATTGAATAGGATTGGTCCTAGGACTGACCCTTGGGGAACACTCCCTCTCCATTCTAAGAATTTACCATTAATTCCTACCCTTTGTTCCTTGTCTTTTAACCAGTTCTCAGTCCATGAAAGGACCTTCTTTTTTATCCCATAACAGCTTAATTTACGTAACAGCCTTTGGTGCGGGACCTTATCAAAGGCTTTCTGGAAATCTAAGTATACTACATCCACCGGATCCTCCTTGTCCACATGTTTGTTGACCCCTTCAAAGAACTCTAATAGATTAGTAAGACATGGTTTCTGTAAACCATGTTGACTATTGCTCAACAGTTTATGTTTTTCTGTGTGTCTGACAATTTTATTCTTAACTATTGTTTCAACTAATTTGCCCGGTACTGACGTTAGACTTACCGGTCTGTAAATAAAGCATTAGTACAATACCACAATGATATCTGGAACTTTCTAAATATTGCATCCCCAAGTATTAAAAAATCATGACTCAGGCCTCCAAAAATCAAGAGCTTGGGTTAAAAATAATGAGATCTAAAAGAAAGGGATAATGCATTTTGGGTTAAAATATATATATTCTTATTTTTTTTCTTGTAGCCTTTAAGATTCACATTTTCTCATTTTTTTCCTGCAGCCATAAACTTTTTTTTTTTTTAATGAGTGGTGAGGTTCTAATAAATTCACATGGCTCAAGGAGCTGGGTTTTAAAGAAAAATATAAATTATTGCAAAACTCGGTATCAAATCTCAGGGGTTGGCAACACTGCAATCTCTCTAGAAATCATCAACTCTACATTGACTATGTGCAATGCTGACAGACCCTGGTCATCGGCGGGCAGGATGTAACCAGGGACTTCTGAAGCTTCCCTCCACAGGAAGGAAGCTTCAGAAGTCCCTGGTTACATCCTGGAGCCTCCGCAGCATGGGAGCCTCCGCAGCATGGGCTAAAAGCCAATTGACTGTTAGTTAAGGCTGTAAAGCAGACTCATTTAACTGTTTCTGTAAGTGGTCTCGGTGCCACTAGAGAAGACAGAACACCACACCTAGGAGGTGTGTGGGTTGCATATGCACCTCTTTCTTTCTTAGAATTGTACACCTTCATGGAGGAAAAAAGATTCAAGAAAGAAGCCAGATCACCCACCAGTGATTTAAATCCAGGCACACTGTACCTGGTGAAAGAAGCCCAAATAATTTGGAAAAAGAAACATCGTAAAATATACCATAATTTACCAGTTTTCAAGAAATCATAATAACTGGATGCCTCTCAAGAAAGAAAGAATCAAAATTATACTAGGCCCGAGGTCTTATTTTTCTGTGTATTTACCCCAAGGCAGTCAAGGTATTGATATGTTTAATCTTTTCCTTCTTGCTTTCACCTCTTTTTCCTATTTTTTCTTCCTCCCTTCTCCTTCACTGCTTTTAGTTGTGGCTGTGGGAAAAGTCAGTAACTGAGTTTTACACTTAGTTTTGAAGTCAGTGGAATTTGTAGTCATTCTCCTTGTCCTGTAATGGATTCCAAATCTCTGGCGAAATTGCTAGGAAAGTCGTTTTCCCTGCTGTCATAAACAGATAGTTAAGAGTTACTGTCTCTTTTACCTGTAAAGGGTTAAGAAGCTCAGTTAACCTGGCTGACACCTGACCAGAGGACCAATCGGGGGACAAGATACTTTCAAATCTCAGTGGAGGGAAGACTTTGTTTGTGCTTTTTGTTTCGGGAGTTGTTCGCTCTTGGGGTTAAGAGGGACCAGATGTACACTCAGGTTTCCTCCAATCTTTCTGAATCAGTCTCTCATGTTTCAAAATAGTAAGTGTAGCCAGGAAAGGCGGATTAGTCTTATGTTTGTTTTCTTAAGTTGTAAATGTGTATTTTGCTGGAAGGATTTTTACCTCTGTTTGCTGTAACTTTGAATCTCAGGCTGGGGGGGGGCGGGAGGTCCCTCTAGTCTATATGAATCTGAATACCCTGTATGCATTTACCATCCTGATTTTACAGAGATAATTTTTACTTTTTCTTTCTTTAATGAAAAGCTTTCTTTTTAAGAACCTGATTGATTTTTTTCCTTGTTTTAAGACCCAAGGGGATTGGATCTGAACTCACCAGGGATTGGAGGGGGGAAAAGGGCGGGGGGAGGTTAATTCCTCTTTGTTTTAAGATCCAAGGAGTTTGGATCAGTGTAGCCTCTCAGGCAACCCAAGGGGGGGGGGAAAGGAGGGGGAATGGTTTCTTTCTCCTTGTTTTAAGACCCAAGAGGTTTGGGTCTTGGGTTCCCCAGGGAAGGTTTTGGGGAAACAGGAAGTGTGCCAAACACTATATTTTAGGCTGGTGGCAGCGTTATCAGATCCAAGCTAGGAATTAAGCTTAGAAGGGTCGATGCAGGTCCCCACTTTTTGGACGCTAAAGTTCAAAGTGGGGAAAAAACCTTGACACCTGCTCTCAAGAGCTCCCACTTATGAGGGTATCAGCTCTATAATGCCTGAGGATTGTAACTCTCAAGAGAGGTCATATTAATGAAAAGAGAGGCAATTTCTGAGGTATCAATTCATTGGAAAGTCAAGAAATTGTGTGCACAAAAAAGTTATTATAGATCATTTTAAAGGTTTTTAAAATGTATTACTCATAATTTTTTCATATATCTGTAGAGCTGGACTTTTGGTAATAAGGCAGCTAGCTTTATGGATGTTAGAGTATAAATATACTGTAAATACAAATCTTCACACCTCTCTATAAGTGTCTAAAACTACGACCATCAGAATCAGCTCTAACAGACACCAATATCAGAAATCTTAACAAAGTGGCCAAGGAGCAAATGGAAATGGAGACTGAAATATGCTCTCATTGCTACAGCTGGCTCTCCTAGAAGAGAGATGAGACATCTTGGCAAGGCCATGTAGGGGATAATTTAGCATTTAGTTGCCATGCTGAATCTATTACACAACTCAACAGAGAACTTCACTATACCAGATGGTCAATTAGATATCTTTCACAAGCAATGACTCCACTAAAATTGTTAGGACAAAACCCCAATTGTTGCTCTGTAAACTGATTTGGGATGATAATATTATTACACATTGTAAGAGCTCTGAATTATGGTTGAGCTAACTAACATGGTAGGGCTAACACAAGTTAGAAAAAATGTGAACTGTAATTTGCGCTAAGTTTGCAGTATTAATGAAACTCAGTTGCAAAGGTGCTGTAGTTAAATAAACACATAAATAAACACATAAAAATGAGCCAGATCCTTAGATGATAAAGAGTAGGATAGCTTAGTGGAGCTGTGCTGATTTACTCCAGCTGATGATCTTGAAGATCCCTTTCTGATAACTGGATAGATAGCAGAAAGACTTTCCCTATGGTTCTTTAAATCACATCCCCATAGATAAGATGTAAACAAATATTCCACTATCCTGCTGAATCTCAGGCATCACTTCAGCTGATCAAAGAGAATTTAGTGATCAATGGTGTCAAATCCTAAAGAGAAGTCAAGGAGCAGCAGGCAATTAACCTTTCCTGAGTAAGTGGGAATCATTAGGGCATTTGTGACCATTTATTATGCTATTCCTGTAGTGTGGGCTGAGATGCGGCCAAACCAAAACCTGAGAGGCTCAGCCAGACTTACTGTAACCTAGAATGTGGCTTGCACATAAAAGAAAAGTATCAAAACAAGAGTAGCCATCTGTCAACCTACAGAAAATGTACAAGAAATGAATGCTTCCAGTAATGCTACAGAGTTCAGTCCAACAGCTATCAATTTTCCACTGAGTTCAGTGGGTCTTATGTCAGGCCCAAAGTGCCTAAAGTTGTAGTCTATCATTCAGAAAAAGGAGCAGAAACTTTTCACAGCTCAGAAATATGAAAATTACAGTGTCAAGAATATAAGTAAAAGTGCTTTGTGCAAGCAACTGTACAGCTTAGATGAGATCGTATTTCTTCCAGGCCGGGGGCTACAGCATATACCTTCAGTAGTTGCTATTCCAGGATCACATGTCAGCCACCAATCTTCCATATCCTCTGTGAGGGGGTTTTCAGTCACTGGATCCAAATAAGTATGGTTCCAGTGGCACCTCCCAAGTGCTGTACACCAGATTATTCAGGACTGCTGAGGAGGCCACTTATTTGGCGTACAAGAAGTATGGAGGTCCTGTTGTGTGGATGCTCTTTTGGGTTAATAGAGGGTGGGGCTTTTGGTGTGAAGTGCCTTCCATAAGGAAGTGATTTGCTCATAATTAAAACATCAGATGAGAAAATTCAGAATAATATGCTGGTCTGGCTCATATTTTGATTAATAGGAAAACTTTGACTGGCTTAAGTGACCGCAACATTGGGTCCAATACACTGGAAGGTTAAAACACCAAAACATGTATGGTCAGCAAGTATGATATTAGCTCAGAATAGGACTTAGTTATAAGGATTCAAAGTTAGAAATCCTTTATTTAGTTTATCATGTTAATAAAGAAGGATGATGATTTAAAATCCTTCAGCCCACCCTGTAACGTCTAAAGATATAATACTTTGAAATACTAAACAGTTGCTGCAAGTTTTTCATCAAAAGTGTTGTCTGAGCTTTAATAAAATTTTAAGATATATGTAAAAACGTTTGGTAGTGAAGGAACACATTCTCTTAACAGACAAACTTTTAGTCATATTATGAGGTACGTTGTGTTCACATTAACTTCAGTTCCAGACTAGATTAAGTGGATGGACTTGGCCCAATGGAAAGGTGCCAGTGATTCATTCATATGAACGTCCACTGAAGGTGATTTTACTGGTCACAAGGGAAGTGACCCAAGTCAGAGCAACTTGTGCTAACCCTGGAAGGGGTTGTTTTAGTTGATGATATATCAGAACTAGGATATTATTCTAAGATACTATAAAACATGTGGCACTATATTTCACAGTTGATCTAAGCTATTTAAATGTATGAAATAACTGACCCAAGTTTTTCAGAGTTTCTAAATATTGGTTGAATTATATAAGAAATAAGTGTTGTTAAGGACTGACTGTAACTAGATGTCTCTTTCTCTGTGTAATGTTAGCTGCTGGTTTGTGGTTGTGTTTTTGTAATACCTTTTTTTGCAAAATCTGTCAATACAGTGTTTCCATTCTGAAAAAAGAAAAAATTAAGGCAGCTGGCACTGAATTAGTTTTGGGGGAGAAGGTCAGATCAATTAGCGTTCTGTCAGAGCCAGTGTTTTAACAGTGTCAGTCAACAATGGCAGCAACACATTCTTTCTGATCTTGCTTCACATCGAATAATGCTGGAAATTGTAAACATATGCAAAATTTTAATAGCATGCAATGATTTGTACCTATCAGGCAACATTGACTAGTGGCTTCTGTGGCACTGTCTTTGTGTGACCTATGGAATTCACTTAGTGGATAGCTATCTTACAGCACATTCTGAGGCTTTGATTAATAATTAATTAGTGTTTTCAGAGCACTTTGAGATTCTCTGATGAATGGTTCTTTATAAATGCCTTGCAATATTGTTCTCAAAATAGCTCTTTAAAGGAGAAACAATATGTGGCCAAGGCTATTCAAGTACATTTTACAATATTTATTTTATTTTATTTTTGAATAACTTATTGTAATCCAAAAGTGCAAAACACTCTAAAGAAGCATATTCCTATGGCTGAACAGCAATCAATTAGAATAGAGAGTAAATTAGTACCAGCAGAATGTAAAATAAGGCTGGATATATAAATCTGAGAAAGGATAAGATCCCTGAGGTGCTTAATGGCCAAAGCATGTGAGTTGTTTTAAAACAGAAGTTGAAGGTAATTATTTAACAAATAGAAAGTGTGGTTCCACTGAAGTAGATGTTATCTGTTGTGCCTTTAGTACATATAAGGAAATATAATCTGAAATGGGGCTATATCGCCCATCCTTATTATCTGTGTTGACTTTTTAGGGTATTTTGTCCTCATAGATTCTTTGCCCACATATTTTCAAAACCAGACCTTTTCTTTCTCATTGCTAAGCTGGAAGGAAAATTAGGGTTCTCTCCGACAGTCCTAGTTTGCTGACATTTTGGGCAAACTACAAAGCTCATTGTTTCACTGAGGAGTTTGGGAAGGCAGTTAGTTGAGTGTGATGGTGGACAGATATTCATGGATTCATAGAGTTTATTGCTAGATGGGATCATTTGATCATCTAGTCTGACCTCCTATAAATCACAGTCCATTAAATATCATTGAGTTATGCTGGTATGGAGCTGAATAATTTGGGTTAGGTTAAAGCACACTTCCAGAAAGGTATCCTGTCTTGATTTGAAGATATTAAGAGATGGAAAATCCACCATTCCCATGGTACTTTGTTCCAGTAGGTAATCACCCTCACTGTTAAAAATGTGTGCCTAATTTATAATTTACATTTGTTTGGCTTCAGCTTCCAACTGCTGGTTCCTATTACGCCTTTCTCCGCTAGATTAAAGAGCCTTTTAGTACCCAATATTTCCTCCCCATGAAGATACTTATACACTGTGAAAAAGTCACCTCTCAATGATCTTTTTGATAAACTAAACAGATTGAGCTCATTAAAACTCTCACTGTAAGCTATATTCTCCCGTCATCTAATAATTGTTCTCCACACTATCTAATTGTTCAACAATCCTTTAAAAATGTCAACAGCAGAACTGTACACACCAATGTTGTACAAAGAAGTAAAATCACCTCTCCTCTTCTCGCTATTCCCCTGTTTGTACATCCAAGGAACACACTGGCCCTTTTTGCCACAGCATCATGCTAGGAGCTCATGTTCAGTTGTTAGACCACGATGACCCCCAAATCCTTTTCAAAGTCACTGCTTTCCAGGATGCATCCCCCATTCTGTAAGTAGGATGTTGCTTTCCTCTTTCCTAAATATATACATTTGCATTTGACTTATTAAAACACATTTTGTTTGAATGGAGCCAGCATAACCAAGAAATCCAGATTACTCTGTATGACTGCTCTGTCCTCATCATTATTTATTACTTTGCCAATCTGTGTGTCATCCAAAAAATTTTGTCAGCAGTGATTTTGTATTTACTTAGAGATCAATGATAAAAATATTGAATAGCATTGAGCCTGGAACCAATCTCTACGTGATCCCATTAAACACCACCATTTGATGACGTTTCCCCATTGTTTACGTGGCTAGTCAATTACCAGTATATAATTTGTATTGTATTTTTAAAATTGTCAAAGCACTAAAAAGTAGGGATTAATGCTTAATATAAATCAAATATGTCTAATTAATACCTTTTTCTTGAACAAACAATGTCATTTATTCCTTATCCTTATAATCTAAACCAGATCTTCAGAGTAATACCGTGATATGTGGGTCCCTCTCCCTATGTCATGGAATCACTTGTCCTATAAATTTTACCATAAAAATGTCCTGTTCTCTTTAGCTTATGATTGTATATGACAGTCCAGGTGTAAATAAAATGCATAACAGGTCAAAATCAAGATGAGCTATGTCTACTTGTGAGGCTGGCATTTTACTACCCACTCACTAACTACAGCTCTCTTCCTTCCAAATGTTTTGTGATGCTGCAACTGAAGGACACTATATAAAATAAATTGTACTAAAACTCAGCCAAATATTTTAGGTTGAGATTTACACAGCAAGAAATTTCAATAGTTCACATCTTGGAGCAAATAAATTTGTGCACAATAACAAGATGCTGGTAACAAGGTAATATTTTGAAGGTGGGTACTGAATGGTGATTAGAGAAAAAGCCTGTAAGGCTTGTTTGCTGATCTAAATCTCTTTGTTTGAAAGATTGGCCTTGAGGTTCCTTGTGCTTCCTGACGTCAGTGGGTTGAAAATCATAAGAAAAGCTTATTTCCTTATATCTTGTTCATTATATCATAACCAAAAATGTTGTGAAAGAGAGATTAAACTTCGTGCTTCAGGGATTAAGCCAATCTCTTTATTAAGAACGTAATGGAAAGGTCTATCACAGTGTTCCTCTGAAGTGCCTGGTGTTGAGAGCTGATGGCCTGTTAGTTAGTCTACAAGGCAGAGAAAAAATATATAGCGCTTACATTTTGAAATAGACAGAACACTACAGAAAGAGACTGATATGCATATCCTGAGGAGAATTACCATTGGGTTCATTTTAATAGTTGTATTACTGCTGCTAGGTTGGCTATTTATCCCAGACAAAGGCAGTAACTGTAGAGGCACTTGGATTTTTTATTTTAATTTTACAATTTACAGAACCCTTAATTGGTCCACATTTAGTTCTCATTTGAGATTTAGGTGGGTTCTTGTTTTACCTGAAAGAGTTTTCCAACATCTATGACTGGGTAGATGATTCATCTTCTGTCTTTAGGAAGTATCTTAAAATAATGCATTCCAAATGGGAGGGTTGGTTTAATTTGTGCAAACCCTGAACAGAACTGCTATTTCTGCTGCAAAAATGGATATAGGATGAAATCCTGGCTCCATAGGAGTTTTGCTGTTGATTTCAATATGAACAAGATTTTACACATAGTTTTGAGGAATTTAACAAAAGCAAAGATAGAAAGTATTGCATGCACTACTGGTTGTCCTCCACCTTGCACCTCAGAGCAGCAGAAAATCTTTGTGGAACATATGAACATAGGAATTGTCATACTGGATCAGACTCAAGGTCCATCCAGCCCAGTATCTTGTCTTCCAAAGTGGCCAACACCAGGCACTTCAGGGGAACACTGTGATAAATCTTTCCATTAGGTCCTTAACAAATGGAGATTGGCTTAATCCCTGAAGCACGAGGTTTAATCTCTCTTTCACAACATTTTTGTTTGATATTGTTAATCATGATAATGCTGACTAACCAGATAGATATCAGTGTCCAACCCCTGTTTTAAATCTTGAATCAACAACTTCCTGTGGCAGAGAGTTCAATTGTTTAATTACACATTGTGTGATAAAGTATTTTCTTCATATTGCATTTGAATTTTCCGCCTTTTAATTTAATTGAAAGTCCCCATGTCCTTGTATTATCAAACAGAGAAAACAGACACCCCAATCTACTTTCTCTAGACCATTCATGATTGTACATACTTTTATCATGTCCCCTCTTAGTCATCTCCTTTCCAAGATAAACAATCCCCTTCTTTTCAACCTCTTTGGATGAGTGTGTCATATCTTGATCACTCTCAACATACTTCTCTGACCTCCTCTCCATCCCAGTTGGTGTAATATCCTGATGATGGTACAATACTGATTTATATAACAGAATTATAATATTGTCCTTGTTTCTTGTTTCGGTTATTGACCATAGCTGCACGTTAAGCAGAGGTCTTCAATTACCTGTCTACAGTGATGCACAGATCCCTTTCTTGGGCTGATTCAGTTAATTTAGAGCTTTGCTGCTTGTTGCTGCAGTTTTTGCAATACTATACGCTCAGGTTTCACCACTTAGACCAGTCCTTAGTGATTTCAGCTCTTAGAAGGATTTTTTTAGAAATGTCTCTTAAGGAGGGGACTTCCATGCCCCCAAGGTAAAATTCCTGTTCTTGTCTCTCCTGCCCTTGTTTTACCTTTAGCTTTGGATGTTATCCAGTGCCCCTATGTGTTAGGAGGAATGTCCCGATGCATCCATGCAGTGAATGCCTGGGATGTAGTTATAAACCTCTGGTTCTACATATTGGTACAAAGTTTGGTTTGGGGGGGCACCAAAGAAAACCTGGCACTTTAAGAGAAGGGCAAGATATTTCTCTTAAATATCTCATAAAGCTATAGTATACCCCACTGCAAAATGTCTTTAATTTAGACTCAGGCATTGTCTTGTACTTTCATCATACATCAAGATACGTGCTTTTCACTAATTAAGGAGAAAGAGGTATTCTTGCCATTGGCTCAAGTTTGTTTGCATAGCTATTTACCTGCCTTGACCTTAATGGATGCACATAACACTCCACTGTAAGATTATTAATTAACGACAAAGAGACCTGTGGCACCTTATAGACTAACAGACATATTGTAGCATAAGCTTTCGTGGTGAATACCCATTTCGTCAGACGCATGTTGTGGAAATTTCCAGAAAGTTCCACATATGTATCTGATGAAGTGTGTATTCAACCACGAAAGCTTATGCTCCAATATGTCTGTTAGTCTATGAGGTACCACAGGACTCTGTCACTTTTTACAGATCCAGACTAACACGGCTACCCCTCTGATTATTAATTAAAAGTCACAAGGTGAAGAACTCCAATGAATAGTATTGCTAACATCACACCAAACTGGTTTTCAAGAACTTTAACCAAGCTCATGCAGTGCACCATGAAAATATGTAGTTTACTACTATTCGTTGATGCAATAAGTTGTTTAAAATTACTAATTGCGAATTGCAAAAGAAAACTGCCATTGTTTATAGTTATTACCTATTACTGGAAGAATAGCAGGTGAAGCCAGAACTAATACAAAAAGTAATCTGTAAATGCCTTGCATTATATTCAGTGTGGAAAAGAAATTGTACTTTTTATGGCAATCTTTATACTCTTTCTACTCAATCTTTTATAAAAACATGTCCTACCGAGCCCTCAGTATGCTTTATAGCAGGGGCTCTTTTACAGTTAAAAATGAGGTTCACAGAGCCCCTTCCTCCCCCTATTCTCTGCTTACCAGATGGGGGAGGAACTTGAGGGTTCTGCCCTGCGGCAGGATGGTGGGGTTAGGGGCTTCTGCCAGAGATGCTTGCTGAAAGTGGGGAGGCACAATTTAAAGGTTTGCCCCATCCCAACAGCTTGAGTTATGCCCCCCTTACCTTCAGCGGCCCCTCCCTCCAGCTCACAGGTGTTACCTCCACATGGAGAGGCAGTGGAAAAAGCTGGGAGCTGCAGGGAGGGGCCACCACTTTAGCTCCATTGGGAGAGGCAGCAGCAAAAACAGCAGCTCTTGCTGCTGCTCCCAGCTGTTTTCCACCACCTCTCCCCATGGTCGCAGCTCCCAGCTTGCTGGCTTCGGCAGCTGCTGCACAGAGAGGGGGCTCAGTGGCACCATCTGACCAAACGGGGCCACCAAACCCTGGCAAAAATCAGGGGAAGGGGAGCTGAGTGACCTCATGTGCCCTCCCCCACACGTCACCTCTGTGAGGAGGGGATCTCAGGGCTTCAGTCCCATGGAGAGAACTTGCCAGAGATCGGGACTTCAGCCCCGCTCCTGCTGAAGCCCCAAGCCCTGGCAGGCACCTCCTGTGAGGCTGAAGCTCCAAGCCCTGATAGGCGCACCACAGCTCTCGAACTTCTGAAGATTGTCGTATGAAGCTTGGAGATTTAGTAAGTTTGGCCACCCCTGTTTCATAGGCTGATTATACAATTAAAATAGGTAGATGTGACATTCCCCTGTGTTGTTGTTTGGATTGGTGATCTGCTAGGTCACTCCAATCCTTGACTCTGGGAGCCCGCCTTACCTGCTCTGCCATGAGTACCCCCACTCCTGGGCTGTTCACACACAGCCTCTGGTATGTAAGCTGCTCCCAACTACTTGCAACCAAATGACACTAGCCAATATCTCCAGTCCCAGACACAACCCTCAGAACCTCCATCTTGCAGTGTCCAGTTATGCCCGCTGGATGCTGCAACCTTATATAAGTTCATCAATTTAACCAGGCTTGTTATCCCAAGGGGAGTTTCTGACATGCTTCAAACCAAACGCATTGCTTCAGGTAGAATAAACAAACAGATTTATTAACTATAAAGAAAGATTTTAAGTGATTATAAGTCAAAGCATAACAAGTCAGATTTGGTGAAATGAAATAAAAGCAAAACGCATTCTAAGCTGATCTTAACACTTTCA